>NW_006296283.1:954376-955871 GCF_000327345.1 Myotis davidii | reverse complement strand
TCTTTCCCTCTCCATTCCTCCCTATCTAAAAATCTATAAAAACATGTTTTTAGAAAGAATCATCTAGAATAATTTTTCACAAGACATTTGATATGCAAGGGTGGAGGATAATATAGGAGGCATGTGCATTTTGAACAAACTCCCCAGATGAATTTGATAGGCTTCCCTACCTCTTCTGTGATCTAAAAAGCAATTCCTTTATTTATAGGAGAGAAAACTGTGTCCGAGAAACAATAAATATCTGGCTCTTCATCAAAGATTAATCTCATGCTGTAACCACGAGGCCTTGTTTTAATAATCTTGACTCCAATCCAAAATTGTTACAGGAAACAGTCCTATGAAAATTTTCTGCATTTATTATAAAGCTACTGTCTAGGGCATTGTCTATTATATTGCACAATAGCCCCTAAAATAAGATTTTATGTGTGAAAAAAAATATTTTAAGAATTTAGTTCCAGGAAAATCTTACTCTATTATGGATAATTGGTAGGCATCCTCCTTTCTTTACAACTTGTTTTCCTTTTTGTTATGGTTTCCAGGAGGCTTAGAGACAAAAGTATATTTAGTATGCATGATAGCCTTCTTGGTTTGCTTCTTCTTACTTTATACAACCCTGATACTAACTTTATTGAATGCATGCCCTTTGTTTAAGCTATCTCAAACCTCTTCAGAACAAAAGCAAAGAACCGGTAAAGGCTGTGTCATACTACCTCCTTTTTCAGGCTCTCTGTTGACTCTTCTTCATTTCTTTTACATCAAGAAAACACCAACTGCAGGAGGTACCTGTTTATCAGTCCTTAGCATGGCACAATGTTAAGTAAAAGCCTGCCATAACCCAGGTTAATTTATAACTGAGGATAAGTTTTGATCACCTACATCAGTATAAATCAGGGGGTCCTCTCTGTGGATATATATTTTTGGGTCTACTTCATATTCTAAAGCAGGTGTTTCCATAACTATCTCTTCTTTTCCTCCCCACAGAGTATTTTATACTAAACATCCTAATGAAAAACACAGAATTAAGGTAATTCAAAGGGTTCACTAATACACCCAGACCTGTAATGTAAACAAAGGAATCACCTCAGTAGTGAAAAACTGTGCCAGGGGACAGGGGACTTTAGTTCTATTTCTAGGAGTGCTATTGTCTTGCTGTGTGACTTGTCCTCATTAGGATTTTGTTTCGTGTCTGTATAATGTGATATTTCTTCTAATTCTAACTTTCATTAAGATTTTATTTTTAAAAATAAGTAATTACTTTCTGATATTTTTTAAATTCTCAAAATTAAAAAAGAAAACACAATTTTTTTAAAAAAAACAAATAAAGAATTGAAATATTACACATTATCAAGCATGTAATCAAAGACAGGCTGTGGAGGAAATCAGTTCCCAGACAGGTAATGGCTTGTGATACAGGACTGGAATCTTCATCTCTAGGGTGGGACTAGGGTTATGTTTGCTTGGCTGGGGAGGGGGGGCGGGGGAAGGGGGGGGTAAA
>NW_006296283.1:952595-954122 GCF_000327345.1 Myotis davidii | reverse complement strand
GGGGGCGGGGGAAGGAAGGGGGGTAAAATGATTTCAGACAAGGTTATTTTTCAGCATTCCAAGACCAGCTTGATTTTTATAAAAGCAAGGAACCTGAGAAGTAGAATTCATGCCAGTATGATCAACTAAAACCCTGTTTTCAAAATAGTATTCTGAGGAAAACTATCTTGAGAATTGCTAAGTAGTGGTCAAATCTGGAAAATTAAGTATGCTCTATTTCTTTGCTGGAGAATCATAATGAGCATGGAGCACTTTTCCTGCTCACTTCTATGAACACCTTCCATGTTGCACTAAGGCTGTATCTTCCCTCTGGATCAGGAGTCCTGGACTCTTCTGTGTGGTCCTGTCACAATGTTACTCAGTTACTAGGTCAGGCCTATTGGCGTCTTGATCCCCCACCTAAAAATTAAGGAAGATAACACTTGTCCACACATAATAGGGATGAGTTAGGGAATGTTCATAAGGGCTTACTCACCTTGGAAATTAGGTTCTATAGAAACAATTGCATTATCTCAGTCACATCAGCCCAATAGAATAATGTCACATCATTAAGACAACAAATCTGGACCTAGCAGACACTCCATACTCAGCTTTCTATTCTGGTCCCTGAAGGGATTAATATAAATTCCATACACTTCAAGAAGCAAACCCATTTCATGCTGGTGCCTGTTTCAAACATAAGGAGGAATAAACAAAGGGCAGAACGAGAGGGCACAACAATAGTAGTTAATATCTATTGAGTATTTACTATATGCTAAGCATTGTGCTAAGAAGTTGAAACACACTGTATTTAAACATACCCCATTTTATCCTCACCAAATCCTGAGGAAGGCATGCTTATTATGACAAAATTGAAGTTTAGAGAGACTGAATGTCTTGTTCAAGGTCATACAGGTATTAAGTGGCAGAGTTAAGACCTGAACTAGGCCTGTCTGACTCCGATGCCCACACTACATTAATGTTTCTTAAGGTGGTACACATAAGATGATCTTAATGTATTTTTATTGTAATAGTTTTACATTTTAATGTATATTAGAAAAATATAATATGCATAGCAAACCTATGATTTCATTAATGAATATTATAGGTGAGGGTAAGCAAAAGAAATTTTAAGTGTATTTCTGAAAATATTAAGAAAACTATGCCCTGACTGGTGTGGCACAGTTGGTTAGAGTGTCATCCCATGCACCGCAGGATCGCACGTTTGATTCCCTATCAGGGCACATACCCAGGTTTCAGGTTCAATCCTTGTTTGGGGCAGGTATAGGAGGCAATCTATCGATGTTTCTTTTTCACACATCAATGTGTCCTCTCTCTTCCTCTCCTTTCCTCTCTCTCTAGAATCAATGAAAAACATACTATCTGGTGAGGATTAAAAAAAGAAAAAGAAAACTAGAAATCATAAAGGTAGTCTGCTAGTGACTGAAGTTGGAGAATCTCCGCAACATACCTATCTTCCTTCCAACAGAGACATTAGAGGCAAAACGCTGGCAAAGACCAGTTAGATTCACTTTATCAAGGCTTTAA
>NW_006296283.1:943322-952555 GCF_000327345.1 Myotis davidii | reverse complement strand
CCTAAAAAAACAAGTGTCCTCTATGTTCTTCAGAAGGAAGTGCATGAGAGCACATGAAGTTTTGTGAAGGCTGAAGGCTGGCAACGGTTGCTATATTTACCTGGATGGGGGCGGAGGATTGGCAGAAGAAAATACCTGTGATTGTGAGATCTGTTTCACAGAAAATCAAAGATGAAAAGCACTACCCCCTACAGAGAAATAAACAATATCTTCAAGTCCTTGCAATCCTCTCCTTGACCTCCCAACCATGTGCAATTGCCCGGTTCATCTTTCAGTTCTATGAAGAAGGGGAGGGAGGGTCTTATTTAAGACTTCTTGGTTACAAAAGAAACCTGCTCAACTGGTTCAAGCCAAGGGGAAAGAAAAGCAGCAGCAGAAGAAGTAGAGGGGTTTTGATGAGCTTACTCAGTTTCTCACCACCAGGAGGTGGAACCAGGAGTGGAACTCAGTACCCAAGATCGCTGACCCTTTCCTTGAGTGCCTCGTTGCTTCTCTGAGGTTCCGCTTCATTCTCTCTCTTTCACAGCGTCATCAGGGATGACCATCTGGACTCTAGCTTTATATAACTTCACAAGTACCAGTGTTTCTAGGCCTCAATTTTAAATTGTCATAAGAGAATCAGTTTGGCCCATCTTGAGTCAGGAGTTCATTGCTGTTCAGTGCATTACAACCACAATGTAATGGGCTCTTCTGAAATCTAGCACCTTCATACTACTTGGTATTGGGTCCTGTGAATTCTAATAGACAAGAGATGGGTCAACTTCCATGAAATTATGTTCCTTATGGTCCCTGTGTTTCCTGCTCTTTCAGTTTAGCAAGTTGTATTTTCATATTTTGTATTTCAGAAAAAAGAGTGGATTTACTGCATCAGTAGCACTGTTTCTTTCATTGTACCAACTTTGTTTTCCTTGAGGCTTGACAGTGACGGACACTCACAAGGTGATAAAGCTGGAAGCATTTGGGATATAAGGAAAAAGAGTTAAGGAGTTGGGCAATCGGTAATGGTTACTGAGTATCCACTGGCATATGCAAAGTGCTCTCCAGAATGGCTGAGTGATGACAATTGACTATGATTATGATAATGGTGACAAAGAAATTAGAAGGATGGGCTTTTCTTTCTAGCTGGTGTATTTACTTAGTTTTTAATGTCTTTTTGTTGTTGATAGTACTACAGCTATCTCCCATTCCCCCCCCCATCCTCTTCTCCCAGTCCTTCCCCCCCTCCTCCCCCTCCCCAGGTCTTCACTACCCTATTACCCGTGTCCATGGGCTATGCATATAAGTATATAACTCCTTTGGTTTATCTCTAGAAGGATGGACTTAATGAGAAGACATAATGGATAGAGAAAAGAAGCACAAACAATTGTTTCCATGTATTAAAAAGGAATCTTGAACTAAGGACTCAAAGACTTGAGTTTTAGACTTGGCTTTGTGATCTCAGACTAATGACTTAGCTAGTTGGGGTCCTTTACTATAAAAATTAGGGTGATCCTCTAAGTCAGAAATTCCTGTGATCCTACAGTCTATAATTCCATGCCTGGAAGAGAAAGAGAATCTTGGAGTAAAAGGAGTGATCAAAGCCAGATGAAGATCAGAAAGGTCTGGTTTCTTAGGGGAGAAAAATTTTCAAGAAAGATTGAAATGTTTGAGGACAGGCTTTTGTAGAAAGGAGAAAACAAGGTTGAGGTAATAGGGAAAGCCTAAGATAATGGCTTATGGGTAGAAATGAGAAGTGTGATACTGGAGAAAGAGCCCTAGACCAAAATATAATCTGGATAAATCAATTCTCTTTTCAGGGTCTCAGCTTTCTCCAGCTCTGTTTTTCAGAGCAGAAAATTGGATAGGGAAAGAAAGCAATCAGGTTTGCCTAGCTGAACCAGAGTCTAAGTTGAAGTATTAAAAAAATTAAGGTGGGTTGGAGTGAGGTATCTTGAAACTTGTATTAAGGAATTTCCCCGGCTTAGAACAGGGTAATTGGTTTTTACCATTAAATTCCCTTTGGTTTTTACCATTAAGATTCCAAGATTGCAAGCCGCTCTTGCTCATTGTAAATGTTGGTTACTATCAAACATTACCAATGTTCAGAGGACAGAAATCAGGATTGAGACAACTATTGTATACATGGGCAGCAATAGCAGTTGTATAAGATGACTCCAATAGAGTGTAAGGACAGTGTTGTTGCAGGCAGACAAAGAACATGAACTACAATCCCACAAAGGAACCAAAAAAAAGGCAATTTCAAAGAAAAAAAATACTCCCAATATGCAGAATTACAGTGTCTGAACACAACAACTTGCTGGGCTCTGTTCTGATTTTAGTGACTGCATGACTCAAGATGAAGGGCTGACAAGTTGAGATCTGAAATCCCCTTCAGCTACATCTGGGAAAACTTGGAGGGGTAGTTGGCCATAACCTGTATTCACCTCTTTTTTTTTTTTTTTTTTTTTGTTAATCCTCACCTGAGGATATTTTCCTATTGCTTTTCAGAGACAGTGGAAGGCATGCAGGAAGGGAGAGAGAGAAAGACATTGACATGAGAGAGAAACATCAGCTGGTTGCCTCCCACACACACCCTGAGGGGAAGTGAACTGCAACCTAGGTATGTGCCCTGGACCAGTGGGAATCGAACCTGTGACCCTTTGGTGTACCAGCTGACTCTCTAACCCACTTAGCAACACTGTCCAGGGCATCACTTATTTTTCAAGTAAAGTCTTTAAGGATCCTAGCAAGGCAACTGAAGGGAATTATCAATTCCTTAGGCTAAAAGAACAAAATGAGAAGTTGCTGGGTTGATGTAGAAGATAGGAGGGACATAAAAAAAATATATAATGAGTCCAGAGTTCTTACTTTAAATTGTATATTAAGGTAAAGGAACTGAGTGAAGTAGTCTGAGTTCTCTTTGAAGAACTTCGGTGTGCTTTCCCTCTATAGCTACACTGAGAGCTGAGAGCAGAGTAGTAGCTTACCAGCTGAGAGAGAGAGAGAGAGAGAGAGAGAGAGAGAGAGAATGATGACAATAATAATTGTTTTCTCTGAGCTAACCCCCGCAAGCTCTGTTCTTTCCTAAAGAAAGAAAGTGTCTCTCCGGGATTTTTTTCCCCTTCAACACTCATGTTTTATTCAGGATTGAATAATGAAAGGAAGAGAAATAATAAAAAAAAAAATGCTAATGTTTATTGAGGGCCTTTGTATGCTAAGCACTTTCTCACCTACTATTTCTTTTAATCTTAACATCTTTACAGATGAGGAAACTGGAGGGTCAGAATATTTAAGTAATTTAGGGTCTTCCCATTATAAAAGGAATAAGTGAGATTTGACCTCAGTCAAGCTCTGGGTCCACACCAAAGGGCAACAAATCAAGGCTGCTGTAGGCCATTAGCCACCAGGGGGACCAGATGAGTGTCACAGCTTAGAGCAGTGTTCTCAAACTTGAGGGTGCAGCAGAATGTCCTGGAGGGCTTTTTAAAATCCAGGCTGCTGGAGTTCATGCCAGAGATTTTGATCCTGTAGATCTTGAGTGGGGCTCAATAATTTACATTTCTATCAAGATCCCAGTGGTGCTGATGCTACCATTCCATCCAGGTTCGTACTTTGAGAATCACTGGCTTAGAGCTATTACATGTTAAATAACGGAAGAACATCTCCAAATACATGTCCTAAAGAGAGTGGAGTTAAGGAACACAGCAGTGTTACATTTGTATATGAAGGCCTGCACATTCCAAAGTGTCCTTATTCTGAATCCTCCATATTCTGAAAGCTGATAGAACCACATTTTCTTAATTTCTGGTGTCATGCAAGATTTCACCCACAAAACATTCTAATTTGCAAATGTGTACAGTTATAGGATTCTGCATTTGTGATTTTGTATACTTGCTAATAAAATTTATTTGTAACCCCAAAATCAATCCTTAGCAGTGCTTTTGAAGTCATACATGAGCATGTTCCGAACTGGGAAAAAGGTGAGTTGCCTTGAGCACATGCATGTTCTCAGCTGAGGTCAAACAAGGTGACATGCCTCCTTTTTATTTCAGCTCTCATTCTGTAAACACCCTATTTGAGGTCCACTTAGCCATGTTTTTCACAGTTTTGTGTTGTTGGGTTTTTTTTTTCAGTTTTGTGTTTTCTCTTGGTGATTTTGCTGCTTAAAAATGTCTCCAAGCATAGTGCTGAAGTGCTGGCTAGTGTGCTAAGTGCAAGAAGGCTGTGACGTGCCTTACAGAGAAAATATTTGTTAGATGAGCTTTGTTCAGGCAAGAGTTACAGTGCTTTTGGTCATAAGTTCAATGTTAATGAATCAACAATGTGTATTAAATGAGCCTAAAGGAGCCAGACCAATAGACGTTGTGAGAATTTAAGAAATTTAATTGCTTTCTCTCACAGCAGGCTGAGACCAGTGTGTCGGTATCAGCCCCGAGGGGGTGGTTAGGTTGTCTTATATAGGGTAAAAGTATGAAATATAGGGCCAGGGTGTGGGGGTGTGAGTTGGTCAAGCAAAGGGGAGGGCAGAAGTGAATCAAGGGAGTCAAGGGAGGAGAGTGCACAGGTTGGTCAGGCGGAAAGGAGTTCTTCTTATCTTGTTTCTGCAAACTCCAGCCATCTGCCCCGAGCTATGGGAAAAGGCTTATAACATATATTTCAGAAAACATATCCAAGCAGGAGAGATTAAGGGTAGTTCACCCTAACAATCAGTTGATAAAAATGTGTGACCAGAGTTGTAGGACTCTAACCCTGTGTTTCCCCTAGGAGCAATGATTCAGTATTCACTAATTCAGTAACATCATAGAATATAGCTACCATGAACAATGAGAATTGATTATATATTATAAGGAATCTGAGGGGGTAAGGTGCAGGGAAGTACCACAAAAATCAAGATACGAATAAAAAGAGCAAGACTTGAAAATTAACTCAATGACTACATAAAGCTTGGCAAACGCAAATGCATGTGTATAAATTGTATGCAAAATATGTTGTTTCTCTAGTTATTTCATATGCAGAATATAGGGGAATATTACTGATATTTGTTATCGCAACATGTCAGCCTTCTCCTGCTATTTCCTTTCAGATATTTTGTGTTTACAAAGTGGCTTTTATGCCCCCATCTCCATCAACCCTGTTGCTCGAGAACTGTGAGAACCCTCTGTACTAATGCCAGGCTTCTCACATTCAGTACCCAGGCCTCTGAGGAAGAAGGGCAGGGGCCTCACAGTTGCTGTTTATCTCACTCCTGTTGTAACCAGAGAACAATGGGTCCTGCTGGTGAGAAGAATACTTCCATTGTTGGCATGGTGGCTTAAGATGGGGCGCCTTTCCTTTGGTTCTGATTTTCTCAGATTAGCTACTTTTCAAAGATGAGCTATAATGCTGGGAAGCCAGAAGAGAAATCTAGTACCCGATACAATGTAAAACCATCCACACACAAAGAGTGCAAATACGGCCTGGAACTCAGATCATACTTGACAGAGAGAACTTCGTTCTCACAGGTTTGGGTGGGGTTAGCTGTGTAGAAACCTACTATCCTCAGCATGAGCATAGTAGGAGTAGAACTAAACTGTCTGGGGAGGGGAGATCCAGCTCACACGGAAGGGAGCGTGGCAGCACTCTCATTGAGTCAGAACAATTCAAGATCATTGTCAGTTAAGTATATGAAGGTCCTCTCATTTTGTGTGTTGTTTGTTTTTATGTTCTAACTGGAAAAGTTTGTGATTTTTATGCTCATTGTCATAGTCTTCAGTCTGTCACTGGATCAAGATCAATTTTGTGTGCTATTGACAGTTAATGCCACAGTTTTCTCCCCTGTGACACTTGATGGCCAGTGTGAAAGAGGTTGGGAGTGCCTAGTTGCTCAATTTATGCTCATGAGTATAAACTCTGATGCTTTCTCTTACAGCACATTTGCTTTGTTTTTAGCTATTACTTGATGGAATGATCTATCTTGGGGCTAATCAGAATATTTAAGTTCTTCTGACTGGGCTAATAATCAAATTAACAGAGGCAGATTAACAGGAGAAAATCAAAGGGTTTAATACTTGCACATGGGGAATTCACATAGACATGAAATTTCCAAAGACATTGAGGCAACATTGGGTATGTAAGACTTTTTTAAGACAAAGGAGAAAAGTGGGAAAGGTGAGGAGGTAGAGTATTAGATTTCAGAAGTGAACATGGGTAAGTTACAGGTAGTTGAGGGAGACTTGAAACCATACCTAGTAGGAAAATTCTTGCCAGGTGACTCAGAAGCAGTAGGACACAGAGGGTATCTAGCTCACAGGCCCCTGCCAGAAGTCCTCTTCTTTACTATAATTAATTAAAATTAGACTAAGGCAAACATCCTAAGATCTCCTTCCTGAAGCTGGTTTCTCTGATCTCTTGGGCAGGAAAGGAGAGAGGGTCAAAAGTTTTTTTTCTGAGTCTTATTTCTTAATAAACAGCTTAAAATCAATATCCCAAAAGGGCAGCTTCAGGGTAGGAAAACTTAGGTTCCCTTCATGTGCTTATACTCATCTTTCATGTAGTTTCAGCTGTGGTGAGCCCCTAAGCTCAAGGTCATGTCCTTTCTAAGGCAGTCCATATCCAATGTCCAAGGAGGGAATAAAGACATGGAATTACTTGATGACCAATTTTAGTTCCAGACGTAAAATTGGGGTTGAATGAGGCTGTCATCAGGCCTGCATGGCAGCTCAACTTCTCCTTCAACTCAATTCTACTTCCCCGCCCTTTCTTCCTCAGTTGTGATCCCAAAGTGACTTTCTGATAAACTGAGACCATTATTAGAAGCCTCAAGCTCTCAAAAAAGTACAAAATCTTCACTCTGTATCTAAAATTAAACAGAAGGAGACAGGTGTATGGAAAAGCCAAGAACAAAGAAAATATTGATGATAAATTTTTAAATGCCAGGCTTATATTTTGCATCACTTTAATTCAGTTTCTTCTATTGATCATTTCTGGATGATTTTGTTATCCTCTAAAATTTGTATGGAACAGTATTGTTGCCACTGGATGTGGGGTACTTTCCGTGTTGCGAGGAAAAGCATTTCCAGGGACCCGCAAGAGAAGATGAGGTCTGGTGGCAAAGTTTATTCGGGAAGCAAATTAAAGAAGTTCCTCAATGTCTCATCTCTGTTCGTCTTGCCATAGAAAATCAGGGCCAGAAATAGAGTCAGTGTTCAGAGATTCTGTGCCATATTAAAGCTTAATTCAGTCCAGCATCCGGCTAGCTTTGCTCCTGTTCCTGGCTGCACTCACTCTGTTGCTGTGCCTCCCTAGCTGGCTCCAGCCTGGAGCCTGTGTTTGGAGTTTGAGTGGCAGTCAGCCATGCAGCTGCTGAGGCCACATGGCTAGGAGAGAGAACATGCAAACACATGGGTAAGTGCAGGTAAGAGAGAGAGAGAGAGAGAGAGAGAGAAAGAGAGAGAGAAAGCTTGGGAGGAACCAAAAGCTTTTTCAAAATAGCCAATCAGCTTCCCAAACTTTCCTGCTGGCTTGCATTGGGGTCCACCTTTAGCCAATGATCTTTTCCCCAGATTAGACTTACAGGCCTTATGGTTGAGTACCTCCCCCTGTGCCATTTTTACTTTATTGCTCCTGTGTTTAGTTCCCGCTTTGTTCTATCCCATCCCCCAGTGATGTGTGGGGAATGGACCAGTGGTTTGGGGGAGGGAGGGTGGTGAAGCTGTTGCTTCCTGGTGAAGCAAATAGGCCTCTGCTTTCCACTGAATATGCTCAACAATGTCTCCCCCTTTGCTTCCCTTCCCATCAATAATGAGCTAACTATGGTAACAGTATGTCAGTTCCCCAAAAAATTAAAAGTAGAACTGCCATATGATCCAGCAACTTCACTTCTGGGTGTATATCCAAAGAAAGTGAAAACAGGGTCCTAAAGAGATATTTATGTACCTATATTCATTAGCAGCATTATTCACAATAGGCAAGAGGTGAAAGTGAACAAATATTCACAAACAGATGAATGGATAAGCAAAATGAGGTGTGCACATACAATCGAATATTATTCAGTCTTAAAAGGGGGGAAATTCTTACAGATGGATGAATCTTGGAAATATTATGGTAGATGAAATAAGGCAATCACAAAAAGACAAGTAGGTATGATTACATTTATATGAAGTATCTGGAGTAGTGAAATTTGGAGACTCAAAGTAGGATGGTACTTGCCAAGGGCTTGAGGGAGGAGGCAAGGGGAGCTGCTGTTTAGTGGGTATAGAGTTGCAGTTTTACAAGATGAAAAGAGTTCTAGAGATTTGTTGCACAACAATGTGAATGTACTCAACACTACTGAACTGTACACTTAAAAATGGTTTAGATGGTAAATTTTGTTTAGTGTTTTTACCACAATTAAAAATAAACTTTTACGTGGCAAGATGTCAGAATTAAATTTTGGCAAAGGAACATTTAAGAGAGCATTTCTCAAACTTTTTTCTGTGTACACAATTCTCTGAAAATGGTTGTCGACCTGAGATCCTGCCCAGTGTAAGCCTTTGAAGGAGAGAAGTAAATTCTTCCCTGAAAGATACAAGCAGAGAAAGATAAAGCCTGGAAGAACCCTGGAAAAGAACAAGCAGGAAGTTCTCAGGGAAATAGTGCCAAATGCAGGAGTTGCTCACCACAAGCCTTGCCATGTGGTGGCTGCAACAAGGACAGGCACTTCTTGTGTCCTGCAAAGATCATCTGAAGGCAGAATGGGGAAGAGTGGAGAGAGTGCACGGGTTCAGGGCTGCAAACGAGCTAGAGCTGGTTGTACGCCACAGGCAAAGAAAACTGGAAGGAAAAATGATTTGCTGTGAATCTCAGAGGGCAATCACAATAGCAGGTGCTAAACAGGAAGAACCAGAAAAACAGTTTTTGAAGCCCTGCCTAGGAGAGCTCCCAGACTGACATTTTAAAAGCAAAATTATGCAGCAGTACCATTAGTCAAGTAACAGGCTGAGGATTCTAGCAGCCAGTGGCAAAAGCTCAAGAGATTCTGATGGTGCATCAAAGTCTCTCTTGAATTCTTAAGTGCCAGGTGGGGATTGGCTAATGACAGGATTGGCCTTGGCTAATCCTATATAATAAAAGAGAAAAATGGTAATTGGCGTACGACGATACCCTTTTCATTGGCTAATCAGGGCTATATGCAAATTAACTGCCAACTCAGATGGCAGTTAACTGACAACAAAATGGCGGTTAATTTGCATATGTAGGCACAATGCAGGGAGGCGAAAGGGAAAGCAGGAAGAAGC
>NW_006296283.1:933865-942653 GCF_000327345.1 Myotis davidii | reverse complement strand
ATCACCCTCCAATCGCAGGATCGGCCCCTTGCCCAGGCCTGACGCCTCTGCCAGAGGCGTCAGGCCTGGGCAAGGGGCCGATCCTGCGATTGGAGATTGATGGGGGTCAATGCCTGAGGGCTCCCAGTATGTGAGAGGGGGCAGGCTGGGCTGAGGGACACTCCCCCTCACCCCCACCCAGTGCACGAATTTCGTGCACCGGGCCCCTAGTGACAATAAAAGAGGAACCAAACAAACAAATCAGGGGAAAGCTAAACCTTGTATGGGGTTAGTTTCAGAGTAACCTTAGCTAACTGTCCAACTTGAAACTATTTTTCTCAAAGCATTGTCACTACCAGGCACTGCAGCAATACATGCCCTATGTGACACACAGGTACAAATGACCTATCTTGCCCCTAAGTTCACTTTATTGCCTTTTTCATAGGCCCCTAAAATTGCTTTATTAATTTAAAATGGTACAGGCTTGCCCTGGCTAGTGTTTCTCAATGGTTAGAGCCTTAGCCCATGCACCAAAGTTTTGAGGGTTTGATTCCCGGTCAAGGGCACGTGACTGGGTTGCAGGTCAATCCCCGGCCCCAGGGGGGGCATGTGCGAAGGCAACCAATCTATGTGTCTCTCTTACATCGGTGTTTCTCTCTGTTCCTCTATCTCTCTCTCTCTGTCTCCCCCTCCCTCCTTCTCTTCCTGCTCTCTAAAAAATCAATGGAAAAAATATACCCAGGTGAGGATTAACAAAATAAAACAAAACAAAAAGATGGTACAGGTCTGCCCTGGATGTTGTTGAACATGTTCTCTTTGAAGAATATTTGCCTTTTCCTTCCTTTTTTCCTCCCTCCCTGCCTTCCTTCCTTCCTTCCTTCTGGCACTTTTTTTATATTGTGGTAAAATACACATAATATAAAATTTACCATTTTTAAGTATATAATAATGGTATTAATTACATTCACAATGTTGTGTAATCATCACCAATGCCTATTTCCAAAGCTTTTTTGTAACCCCACACAGAGACTCTGTACCCATTAAACAGTAACTATCACATCCTCCCTCTCCAGACCTTGGTACACTCTTGATCCACTTTCATCTCTATGAATTTGCCTATTCTGAGTACCTTGTGTAAATGGTATCATATAATATTTGTCCTTTCGTGTCTGGTGTAGTTCACATAGTACAATGTTTTCAGTTTCATTCTTGTAGCATGTGCCAGAATTTCCTTCTTTTTTAAGGCCAAATAATATTTCATTGTATGTATATACCACATTTTATTTACCTATTCATTTGTCAAACATGTGGTTGTTTCTACCTTTTGACTATTGAAAATAATTCCATTATGGACATGGGTGTATAATATCTATTTGAGTTTCTGCTTTCAATTCCTTTCGGTGTAAACCCAGAAGTGGAATAGCTGGATCATATGGTAATTCTAACTTTAGCTTTTGAGGAACCATCAATCTGTTTTCCACAGTGGCTGCACTATTTTACATTCCCATCAGCAATGTACAAAGATTACAGTTTCTCCACATCCATACCAACATTTATTATTTTTAGTGGTTTTTAAAAAATATATAATAAGCATCTTACTGGGTATGAAGTAGTATTTCTTGTAGTTTGATTTGTATTTCTCTATGTCTAATGATGTTAGCTATATTTTCATATGCTTACTGGCCATCTGTATATCTGCTTTGGAGAAATATCTATTCAAGTCTTTTGCCCTTTTGTGTTGGGTAGAGATTTTTGTTGTTAAATTGTAGAAATTCTTTGCATAGTTTGTATGCAAATTCCTTATCAGATATATGGTTTGCAGATATTTTCTCCCATTCTTTGGGCTATCTTTCCACTCTTTTAAAAAAATTGATCTTAGAGAGAGGAAGGGAGGGAGAGAAGGGTGAGAGAAACATCGACGTGAGAGAAAAACACGGATTGGTTGCCTCCCGTATGCATCCCTATCAGGAATTGAACCTGCAACCTGGGTATGTGCCCTGACCAGGAAATGAACCGGCAACATTTTGCACCAACCAAGTGAGCCATAGAGTTCTTTGATGTAAAAAAAATTTTTAATTTTGATGAAGTTCAATTTATTTACTTTTTCTTTTGTTGTCTGTGCTTTTGGTATCAGATGCAAGAAATTATTTCCAAATCCAATGTTCCCTATGTTTTCTTCTGCGAGTTTTATAGCACTTATGTTTAGGTCCTTCATCCATTTTTGAGTTAGTTTTTGTATATGGTGTAAGGCCAAGGTCCAACTATGGTTTTTTGCATGTGTATACCTAGTTTTCCTAGCACCATTTGTTGAAAGACTGTCCTTTTTCAGCCTTATTATCTTTTATGTTTATGTCTTTAGGTTCCCTGCTTTGGTAAGAAAAACAGGAATTACCTAAATTATCCTCAGGTAAGCAATATTTAAGTAAAGTACATTATATGTAAGTAATTTGGAAACAAAACCAGGTTACTAATATTAGAGCTATGTTAATATTATGAATCTAAGTTTCACCTCTTTCATGCTCCTCTACATTTTCTCAGCCTGAAATGATTCCTTCTTGTATTGATCTCTTAGCATTTATTGTAATTTTTTTTACTTTTGCATGAATTTAAAAAATTAAAATAGATTTGACATTAACATTCTGTAAATTTAAGGTGTGATAATATTTATTAAATTATTAATTGGCCCACCTTTTAAAAAAAATATATATATTTTATTGATTTTTTACAGAGTGGAAGGGAGAGGGATAGAGAGTTAGAAACATTGATGAGAGAGAAACATCAATCAGCTGCCTCCTGCACGCCCCCCACTGGGGATGTGCCCGCAACCAAGGTACATGCCCTTGACCGGAATGGAACCCGGGACACTCCAGTCCACAGGCCAACGCTCTCTCCACTGAGCCAAACCGGTCAGGGCTGGCCACCTTTTTCTCCAGCAAAAAAAAAAAAAAAATTATTTTTGGCTTGCAAACAGAAATTTATTTTTCACAGTTCTGGAGGCTGGAAAATATTATGGTGCTGGCATAGTTAGTGTTCGGTGAGAGCCTACTTCCTAGACAGGACCTTCTCCATGGCTGGAAACTTGGTGCTGGCTGTTGTCAGGAAGCCTCGGTTCTTCTCCATAGGGTCTTCTTTACAGGGCTGCTTGAGTGTACTCACAACATGGTAGCTAGCTAGAAACTGCAGGAGGGGCAATCTAAAAAAAAACAAGGAAAAGGCTCCTATGATCTTTCTGTAGCTGAACAGCTCATTATTACTCTCATAATTTAATGTTACGGGTTTCATGTTAGGGATGATTTTATATGCATTCAGTGTCCTCTAGCACAATGTCATCAAGGGAGTATATAATTATGGAAGCTGAGACATCTCACAATCTGCCGTCTGCAAGATGGAGGCCCAGGAAAACTGGGGTATAATTCCTGTCCAAATTCAAAGGTTTGAGAACCAAGGGAGCCAATAGTATAAGTCCCATGGAGGAGCAACAAACTTTTCTTGGGCATAATTCTTGTATTCTGTCCCAGAACTCAAGAGACTGAGGTGAAGAATACTGGCAAAATCCACACAACCTAGATGTGCAGGGGACTCAATGCCCCATGGGGCAACTTTGACCAATGGGGCCAGGAACCAATTCTTCCTGCTCCAAGGTGGATACCTGTGAGACCATTCAACATAGCTTTTCAAAAAGTCCTTAAGAGACAGAGACTCCATTTCCTACAACAACCGTTTTGAGACTACACCTTTGTATTGGCTCTCCCTCCTTTCCAGTTTTACTGTCGTCAGTTACATGGGATTATAGATCCTCCACCCCACCCCAATAGTTTTACTCAAGCCTGGGTCTCAATCCTAACTTTCCAGGAAGAACACAGGCTAATACAACAACCTTAGTCTTTTGATATCTTTTGTACTTTTTAAGTTCAAAAATAACAAATGATTTCTTGATATAAGACTAAGAGGGGCCTAGTTGTTTTGGCTCAGTGGATAGAGCATCGGCCTGTGGACTGAAGGGTCCTGGGTTTGATACTGGTCAAGGGCATGTACCTCCGTTGCAGGCCTTGGTCTGGGTGCATGCGGGAGGCAACACATCAATGTTTTTCTCTCTGTGTCTCTCTTCCACCCTTACACTCTCTTTAAAAGTTAATGGACATCCTTGGGTGAGGATTAACAACAACAATAGCAACAGAAAAGACTAAGAGGAAAGTAAATGTTGGGAATCAGCAAGGATTTGGCTATGTGATTAAGATAGAAATATTTAGTTTCTACATAAAACTAAGCAAGGCAATAGGCTGAAAATAGCCACTATTATGGAACCAACTATTTTGAAGCTTCTGGTCACTGTCAGTTGACCAGAAGCTAACATTTCTCCGATTTGTCAGTATAGTGCCTCGTTCACAATACATCACTTTATGTAAGGAGAGCTGTAGGGCTCAGCTATAGGGTTAAGCCTCAGACTGACCTCTTGGCAAAGCCAGAAACAAGTCCCAGCTTAGAGGGCACAGCCCTTTTAGCATAATTAGGCTTGACCTTATCACGCTCCTAGATCTTATCTGGGTAGCTAAGTGCTGCCAAAACAAGTGAAACTCACGAGAACACTGTAACTATGGTGACCACTACCTTGTTTACCTCTGGCTATAAAATAAAGGCTCATCTTGCTGTCTGGGTCTCTCTCTGTGGCCTTAGCCAGGCACAGGAGATCCCCCTAGACCAGGGGTGGCCAAACTTTTTGACTGGAGGGCCACAATGGGTTCTTAAACTGGACCGGAGAGCCGGAACAAAAGCATGGATGGAGTGTTTGTGTGAACTAATATAAATTCAAAGTAAACATCATTACAGAAAAGGGTACGGTCTTTTTTTTTTTTTAGTTTTATTCATTTCAAACGGGCCGGATCCGGCCCGCGGGCCGTAGTTTGCCCATGGCTGCCCTAGACCCAGCTTATTCTCTTTGTCTGTCTTTTCTACAACCTTCGCTGCCCCACCTCAGGCTCACCGAACCCTTGGCTGAGTTGGCCCAGGACAGAGAGCTGGTGTGATAATTTCTCATATGTAGCTATGCCATACTCTTTTCCCTTGCTTTTTAAAATAAGGTTTATTTGTTTTTAATGTGTACAATTTAGTGGTTTTCATTATACTCACAAAGTTGTGCAATCATCACCAATATCAAATTCCCAAACTTTTTCATCACTCTAAACAGAAACCATTTTCATTAACAGTCACTCCCAATTCTCCCCTCCTCCAAATCCCTGGCAACCACTAATCTACTTTTTGTCTCTATAAATTCTGGACTATTCTGGACATTTAATATTAAAGCAACAATACAATATGCGGCCTTTTGGGCCTATATTCTTTCACTTAGCATGTTTTCAAGGTTGGTTCATGCTGCAGCACGTGTCACTCCTGCTAAGGTTCTTTCTTCCTGACATCAACCGATTCTTTGCCACCAGCCGGGGTCCTACAATTCAATTCTGCCAATAACTCCGGGAGTTGGGGTCAGATCTCACAGGATAAAGGCTCAGTCCCACAAGACTCTTCCCATTTCAGATATCAGCTGCAGATGGAGTGGCCAGGATACCCATAATTCTGCACAGCCAACTACAAATTCAGGGTTTCCCAAGCCCCCCCGCCCCCTTAGGTTTGATAACTCACTAGAATGACTCTTACTCACAGAACTCACTTACTATTACCTGTTTGTTATAAAGGATATAACTCAGAACAGCCAAATGGAAGTGATGCATGGAGCAAAATATGAGAGGAGGCACAGAGCTTCCACACCCTCTCAGGGCGCTCTAACCTCCCAGCACTTTGATGTGTTCATTAACTCACAAGCTCTCTGAACCCCATTCCATTGTTTGGGGCCTTTGAGGAAGTTTTATTATGTAGGCATGGTTGATTAAATCATTAGCCATAGGTGATTGAATTCAATCTCATGCCCTTCCCTCTTTGGATGTTGGAAATGGGGCTTAGAATTTCAACTCTCTAATCATGGCTTGGTCTTCCCCAAAACCAGCCCCCAAGCTGAAGCTATCCAGGGACCCACCAAGAGTCAACTCACTAACATAACCTCAAGTGTGGTTGAAAGGGGCTTGTTATGAATAACAGAAGATTCTCCTATCACCCCTATCACTTAGGAAAATCTAAGGGTTTTAGATAAAGCTGTGTGCCAGAAACTAGGGACAAAGACCAAATTTATATTTCTTATTGTACTATAATACATCATTCCTTTTTATGGCTCACTAATATTCCATTGTATGGATATACCATTTTGTTTATCCATTTCATAGCTGACAGACCTTTGTGTTGTTTCCACCTTTTGTCTGTTGTGAACTATGCTGCTGTGAACATTCATGTACAATTTTTGTGTGGGCATTTGTTTTCTTTTCTTTTTTTTTTTTTTTTAAATATATTTTATTGATTTTTTTACAGAGAGGAAGGGAGAGAGATAGAGAGTTAGAAACATCGATGAGAGAGAAACATCGATCAGCTGCCTCCTGCACATCTCCCACTGGGGATGTGCCTGCAACCCAAGTACATGCCCCTGACCGGAATCGAACCTGGGACCCTTCAGTCCGCAGGCCGACGCTCTATCCACTGAGCCAAACCGGTTTCGGCGGCATTTGTTTTCTTTTACCTTGGATAAATACCAAGAAATGAAATTGTTGAATTAAATGGTAACTCCATGCTTAACTTTTTTAGGACTTGACAAACTACCAAACTGTTCTCAAACACTTGTTTGCTTTTTAACTTTCTATGTGCACTATTTGGGTTTTATCTCCCAATTAACTTTATAATCTTAAAGAAAGGACCAATGTTTTCTACTTCCCTGCATCTGTATTTATCTTAATGCCTTACATCTAATAGAAACTCTCTAAGTATTTGTGTGTGATCATGTAATTAAGATAATATGCCCTTTATCCTGGGAATCTAGTAACAAAAACAGTCTTACTGTCAGCTGGTTGGTGGACATATCTATGGCTTTCTTTGCTTTCCTTACTTTCCACACTGGAGAACTTTAGGCAACTGTTGGTTTGTGTGTGTTGTGGGGAATGGACAGAATGTAAGAGGGAGTGGAATTAGAAGGAATGGCTTACCTTATCCTTCTAGTCAAATGTTTATACAGATTCCCAAAGAAAGTTTATCAGTGCTTATTCAAAGCATGGCATCCAATTTATACCATGCTCACAGTCTGGTGATGATTTGAAGGATTTTCCCTGTACTGTTCAACTCAACTCAACCCTCCAATCATGTATATGGAGACTTACTCCAGGGGTTAATCAGGATTCTCATTTGCAAGTAACAGAAAACCAATTTAAACTAACTCATGAAAAAAATTAAAAGTAGAGAGGATGCCATGGCCAGTTGCTCAGTGTTTAGAGCATCAGCCTGCAGATAGAAGGGTTGCAAGTTCATTTCCCGGTCAAGGGCACATACCTTGGTTGCAGGTTCCCCAGCCCCTATATAGGAGGGAACCAATTGATGTGTCTCTTTCACATCAATGTTTCTCTCTCCCTAACTCCCCCTTCTCCCTCCCTTCCACTCTCTCTAGAAATCAATGAAGGAAATACCATCAGGTGAGCATTTTTTTAAAAAGTAGAAAAGAAATTTATTGGTTGGGTCTCTGTCTCTGGTATCAGATTGTTCATGCTTGCTGTCTCCCTGAGTCTATTGGTTTCATTTTATTCTGTCTTGACTTTATTCTCAGAAAGATTCTTTCCAACTGGCAATATGATACCCCCTGGCAGTCCCTTTGATTCTCATGATCTCTTTGACACCAACACCAGAAAATAAGGCAACTATCATGAACTTGGCTAAATTGTTTACCATCCTGCGGTGGTAGCCTAACATCAGGCTACTGTTTATTCTTTTTAGGGTGGGAACTCTGGAGATACCCGAAAAGTCTAGACATCCATCCATCACAGTAGTGTCCACTACTTCTCTCCTTACCACAACTTCCTCTGGAAATTCTTGGCTCAACAATTTGCGCCTCATGCTTGGATAGGAAGCACCTAATCCTGTTCGTAGAAAGGAACATAGAAGCCACAGAATGATTGGAAAATACATTGTCTCAGGGTCCATTCTTCACAACTTCCTGCCATGCCTTTCCTTCTCTACTTGCACCTTTGCATTGGGCTTATCAAGCTCATTGAAATAGTCCCAGTCCTGCTGGGCAGCCATTCCTGATAGAGAACCTCAACAAGCACGAGAGGTTCAATCCAACAGTGTGCTGGGCTGAGGCTAGGACATGCAACCTCAGCCCTTTCTTCACTTGACCCTAGTATTCTTGCATCTTTTCCAATACTGATAAATGCATCCCTATAATAATAAAAACTAGGATGCTCTTACAAGCCCAGATCAACTCCACGGTGAGATTTGGAAGTTTTCTATTGCTTCTCCTTCAGTCCTTCTGTGGCTATTGCTCTATCATTCCCCGCAAACTTTGTGAGCCAGGAATGGAAAAAGACATAGACAAGATTGGAGGCTGGCTCACCCCACACTATTATGTTCCAGCAAGAAATCCAAGGAATCCAAACATGCTAAATTTAAGTCTACCCAACATTATAAAAATATAGTTACCAAGGTAGAAGGATATACAGTTTTAACAGTTTGTTAGCATAAATTATAAATTGTTTCTTTGTCTGTATTTGAGTGTTGGGCCCTGGAAAAGTTAGAAACAGACCTGTCTCTCCTTTTTTTTTTTTCTTTTCTTTTCTTACTAACTCTGATGAGCTGTTGTCGTAGGTACCCTCCTAAGAAGTAGAGGACCAAAAGCATTAACTTTGCCAATTAAGTCTTGGATTTGTATCTGCCATGCCTTCCACAT
>NW_006296283.1:930647-933784 GCF_000327345.1 Myotis davidii | reverse complement strand
AGGATGATGTAATCAGTGTATTTATGTCTCATTTAGAAAAGTTTGTTGGTATTAAAGGAAGAAAAAAAATCATATTGGTGTGGGTTATGAATAGAATGCCTCAGCAGAAGCTTCAAGAAACCTAAGCATGCTAAGAAGTGGTATGCAAAACAAGTATGAGAGCTCTCCCAATGTGAAGAATCGCCTCTTTGGAAGAGCTCACAGAACTTTACATTCATTGTCTTACCACCTACCTAAGAGGTGAGATTTACTATTATGGTTACATGAAGATGAGGAAACTGAGGTACTGATTAGTAACTCTTAACAATTAATCAAAAGTCAGTCCCTCCATGCCAGGGCAAAAACATGTTTTGCAGGTGCCTGAAATATTTATGGTGTGTAAATTATATCTCAATTTAAAAAAATATTTTGTTATTGATTTTAGAGAGAGGAAGGGAGAGGGATAGAGAGATGGAAACGTCGATCAGTTGCATCCTACACAGGGATCAAGCCCACAACCCAGGCATGTGCCCCGGCCAGGAATTGAACCATGACTTCCTGGTTCATGGGCCAACTCAACCACTGAGCCACACCAGCTGGGCAAATCATATCTCAATTTTTTTAAAAATCAACTATAACACTTGACCAGAACCAGTTATGTAATTTGCAGGGCCCAGTACAACAAGAAAATGTGGGACCCTTGTTTAATATTATGAGGAAATTCAAGACAGTAACAGCAGAGCCTTAACCCAAGCATCGGTCTTCCTAAGCAGGGGGTCCTGGATGACTGTACAGGTTGCACAGCCATGAAGGCAGCACTGTACATTGTGCAGGTGAAGTCAGATGTAAAACTCAGGTTCCCAATGTCCCAGCAGAACAGTGATCCTCAAACTGGGGGACATAAATTCCTCTAATAAATTTTGGGGCATCTTGAGACTTTTTCATTTTCCTGTCATCACTAAAGTTTGATAAACACAGGGCCATCTCGTCTTCTATCAGAAGTCAGTCCCTCCATGCCAGGGTAAAACCGGCTTTGCAGGTACCCAAAACCTATATAATTTTAGGGCCTTCTGTAGGAAAAAGAATACAAAATTACAAATAAAAACTAGGTCTTAAAGGGGCCCATGCCAGCAAGGAACCCTGAGGCATCAGCTTCATTAGCTTCGGGATAAATCTTCTCTTCCTGCACCTATGTCCCAAATCTCCTCTCCTCTCAACAACTGAAGGCTTTTGCTCCTTTGTTATCCCTTCCCTGTCCTGTGTCATTAATCTCACTCCATCTGTTATCATTCTTCCACTCCTGCTTCCCCATTAACTCCTCCTCTCTCTTTAGGTGCCTTCCTTTCTGCTCTTTTCAGAGCCAAACTTCTGAAAGAGTTGTCTTCACGGGCTATTACTGCACCTCCAGCCTACTACCTTGTTTAGTTCCCACCTCTCCACTGAAAATGGCTTTGTAATGCTTCTTAACAGTAAATTATATGGCTCCTTATTGCTTGAACCTGTGAACACTGCTCTATGCTTACCCGTTTGAACTCTCAGCAGCATTTGTCACAGCTGAGATCCCTCTCTTTCTTCAAGCTCCTTTCTTGGTTCAATGACAACACAATCTCCATGTTCTCCTCTTAGGCCTCTGTTCCTTTTGCTCTCCTTTGTAGGGTCTCTCCCTTTTACTCACACTCTAACAGTCTTTATGGCATATGAACTGATTAACCCACCTGGAGCACAACCCTCAGGTTCTCTTCTCTTCTCTTCTCTTCTCTTCTCTTCTCTTCTCTTCTCTTCTCTTCTCTTCTCTTCTCTTCTCTTCTCAATCTATACCACCTTCCTAACCTCATGTACCTTTATGGGCTGAGGACTCCGATTTTTAGAGAAAGGAAGGGAAAGGGATAGAGAGATGGAAACATTGATCGGCTGCCTTCTGCACAGGGATCAAGCCCACAACCCAGGCATGTGCTCCGGGCAGGAATTGAACCATGACTTCCTGGTTCATGGGCCGACTCAACTAGTCCCAGTCTCAGATCACTATCTGCCAGTTTGGCATCTCCACTGGGATGTGTCACAGATATCTCAAACTTAATATGTCCAAAATGGGTCTTGGGGCTCCTTTACTACCCCAAAGCCAACTATCCCCTAGTTTTACTCATCTCAATATATAGCACCATCACTTAACCAGTGGCTCAAGTCAGAAATGTGAGAATCATTCTTGAATCACCAGTAAGTTCTATAGAAACCAACCCCCCAACCAAAAACCATATCTGAAAGGTATTTTCTTTTCTCCATTCCCCATGATCACACCCTATCCCAACTAGCCCGTGATTTCTAAATTCCAGCAATAGCCACATCACTGGTCTTCTCCCTTCCTCTGCTGATCCCTGTTTTTCATAACAACCAGAGCAGCACTGTCCCATAGAAATATAATATGACCACATATGTAATTTTAAATTTTCTAGTAGCTACATTAAACTAAAAAGAAACAGGCAATACTCATTCCAACAATATATGCTATTAACCTAATATATTCAAAATATTATTAATTCAACATATAATCAATATAAAAATCTGAGAGAAACCAAGATGGCAGCATAGGTAAACACTGGAAATTGCTGCCTCCCACAACAAATTGAAAAATACAACTAAAAGACAAAACGGACATCATCCAGAACCACAGGAAGGCTGGCTGAGTGGAAATTCTACAACTAGAAGGAAAGAGAAAAGCATACCGAGACTCAGAGGAGGTGTGGAAGTGCAGAGGTACAGAGGAGCATGCGGCAGGAGCACACTGGCGACTGAGGACGTGGCTGTCTTTTTGAATCGGGAGGGAGTCACAAGCCCCTGACTGCTCTGAACTCCAGTTCTGGGTGAGTCTCTGGCGACCCAGACTCATACAGGGAGAGACTGGACTGTCTGGCAGTGGGCATAACTCAGAACTCGAGGGTGGCTTTCTCTTGGGGGTGCTTGCAGCGATTACCGGGACACTGAGAAGCGGGGCCCCATAGGGCAGGGCTGAGGATCAGCCATAGCTGCTTGCTCTGCCCTGTTGATTCCCTGAGACCCCGCCCCACCCAAGCTGCGGCAGAGGCTTTTGCAAATGAATGCCCTGGCCATTTGCAATCTGAAAATTACCTAACAACCCCTTCTGGGCCAGACAGACCCAGAAC
>NW_006296283.1:926938-929198 GCF_000327345.1 Myotis davidii | reverse complement strand
AAAATCTGATGAACAGAATAAACTGGTGAATATAATAGAATCAGGGGCATAGAAAGGGAGTGGACTGACAATTCTCGGGGGGAAAGGGGTGTGGGGGGTGCTGGAAGAGACTGGACAAAAATCGTGCACCTATGGATGAGGACAGTTGGGGGGGGAGACGGAAGGAGGGGTGGTAACTGGGTGGAGGGGAGCTATGGGGGGGGAAAGAGGAACAACTGTAATAATCTGAACAATAAAGATTTAAATTAAAATATATAAAAATCAATGAGGTATTTTATGTTTAATGTAATTTTTAATGTACAATTTTACATATACCAAATCATATATATTTTATACTTAGAGTATACCTCAGTTCTGACTAGCTATATTTCTAGTGCTCAATAGTTATAGGAGGCTATTGGTTACCATATTCTGAAGAGCCAGAGTGATTTTTAAAAAAAGTAAGTTGAGTTACTTTTAGTAATGTAGTGCTTAATAACTTCTTGGTGGCTTCACGGTGCATTTGGGACAAAACCAAAACTCTTCACTGAGGCCTACAAGGGGATCCATGATCTAGCCCTATCTTGTCCACATATTCATCATCCTTGTGCCTCTTTTCTTGTTGTTCGCTTTGCTCTAGCCATCTTGGCTTCCTTTCCATTCTGAGAGCACACCAAGTCTCTGTCTGTCTGTATGTCATGGTTCCTTATCCTCAAATTTCAGCTTAAATATTATCTCATCAGACAAGCCTTCCCTGCCTGCATCTAAAAAGGTCCATCTGGCCCTAACCAGTTTGGCTCAGTGGATAGAGCATCGACCTGCAGACGGAAAGGTCACAGGTTCGATTCTGGTCAAGGGCATGTACCTTGATTGTGCGTACATCCCCAGTAGGAGGTGTGCAGTAGGCAGCTGATGGATGTTTCTCTCTCATCAATGTTTCTAACTCTCTATCCCTCTCCTATCCTCTCTGTAAAGAATCAATAAAATATATTTTTAAATAAAATAAAAAGGTCTATCTGTGTTATCATTTATCACAACACTCTGTTATCTTCATAGTGCTTGTTATTTTCAGTTTGTAATTATATTAGTCAGTTTATTGTCTATCACCTCTATTAGGCTATAAGTTTCATGAAGGCAGGAATTATCTCTAGCACTGTATACAAATCTTACCTCTAATTGGCACTCAATAAATAAATATGTGAGCACCCTAACCCCCTCACTAAGGGAATAGGAAACAAATTCATTTCAGTAGAGTTGTGCATCAAATTATAATAAATGCATGATAAATAAATATATCATGGCTAGAAGATATTCTTTCCTATTAACCAAGGAAAGTTTTTAATGTAGGTAAAGCTAGATTTGGTTTGTTATCTTTCTTTTTGAAGATAACTTAATATTTTCTCTGCAGATAGGGCAATTTCCTTGAAAAATATTCTATTAAGGGGATATGCTTCTGGGACCTCCCAAATCTTAATATAATGGTTCCTTGAAAGTGAAACTCTTATTCTATGAGACAAAACTAGAGACTCCAAAGCCTCTGGCTTTAGGGAAAGGTAACTGGAAGATGAATGGATGTCCTTGATGCCAACCTACAGTGATCACTAATTTATTCACTCATTCAGCAAATGTTGATAAATGCCTTTTTAGCAGGCACTGTTCTAGGCTCTGGGGATACAGAAGTGAGCCAAAGAGATAAAAACTCCTGCCCCTTTTTGAGTTTACATCCTAGAGTGGGAGATAGATACTAAATAAGAAACTAAATCTACAGTATGTTAGATGGTAGTAAGCTCTACAAAGAAAAATAAAGCTAGGAATAAAAATAGGGCATCCAGGACTTACAGTTTTAGGTAGGATGACCAGAAAAGGCCTCAGTGAGATAGTGATACTTGCATAAAGAACTGAAGAAAGTGAGCCATGTGGCTAAGTTAAGAGAGTTCCAGACAGCAAGGCCAATGTACCTCGTAGCTGGAGTAGAGTGAATGACAGAGAAGTTGGGGATGAGGTCAGAGATGTTGGGGATTGGTGAATAGAGCCAGAAGTCGGTCATAATAAGGCCTTGGGCTTTTGCTCTGGGTAAGATGAAAAATCAATGGAGGGCTATGAGCAGAAGAGCGACATGGTTCTGATTTGCATTTTTTTTTTTCTGATTTGCATTTTTAGACGATCACTCTCACATATGTACTGGATGAGTGAGTGAAATTGATGAATGAATGAATCTACCAACCAATCAATTAATCAGGGCAAGAAAAAATAGGAGAACTAGTAGGCTTTGACTCAACTT
>NW_006296283.1:913101-925654 GCF_000327345.1 Myotis davidii | reverse complement strand
TATATGCATGATAAATAAATATATCATGGCTAGAAGATATTCTTTCCTATTAACCAAGGAAAGTTTTTAATGTAGGTAAAGCTAGATTTGGTTTGTTATCTTTCTTTTTGAAGATAACTTAATATTTTCTCTGCAGATAGGGCAATTTCCTTGAAAAATATTCTATTAAGGGGATATGCTTCTGGGACCTCCCAAATCTTAATATAATGGTTCCTTGAAAGTGAAACTCTTATTCTATGAGACAAAACTAGAGACTCCAAAGCCTCTGGCTTTAGGGAAAGGTAACTGGAAGATGAATGGATGTCCTTGATGCCAACCTACAGTGATCACTAATTTATTCACTCATTCAGCAAATGTTGATAAATGCCTTTTTAGCAGGCACTGTTCTAGGCTCTGGGGATACAGAAGTGAGCCAAAGAGATAAAAACTCCTGCCCCTTTTTGAGTTTACATCCTAGAGTGGGAGATAGATACTAAATAAGACTCTATATCTACAGTATGTTAGATGGTAGTAAGCTCTACAAAGAAAAATAAAGCTAGGAATAAAAATAGGGCATCCAGGACTTACAGTTTTAGGTAGGATGACCAGAAAAGGCCTCAGTGAGATAGTGATACTTGCATAAAGAACTGAAGAAAGTGAGCCATGTGGCTAAGTTAAGAGAGTTCCAGACAGCAAGGCCAATGTACCTCGTAGCTGGAGTAGAGTGAATGACAGAGAAGTTGGGGATGAGGTCAGAGATGTTGGGGATTGGTGAATAGAGCCAGAAGTCGGTCATAATAAGGCCTTGGGCTTTTGCTCTGGGTAAGATGAAAAATCAATGGAGGGCTATGAGCAGAAGAGCGACATGGTTCTGATTTGCATTTTTAGACGATCACTCTCACATATGTACTGGATGAGTGAGTGAAATTGATGAATGAATGAATCTACCAACCAATCAATTAATCAGGGCAAGAAAAAATAGGAGAACTAGTAGGCTTTGACTCAACTTGGGAACAAGAAACAATGTTTAGAAATAACCCTAAAAAGCAGTGAACCTCCTGATTCACTTTTTTGTTAAAGACATAAAGACTCAGTTGAGGCGCTTGCGCTATTTATTGCAGATCTCTTTAGGCTTGTTATCTATATCCTAAGAAGGGTCAGGCAAGACACTTGAGCTTGTGAGAGGAAAGCAGCTGGCTGCTGGTGAGCCTGGTGGAGGATCTCAAGCAGCTCCTTTGTCACTAGAAACCTGACTCTTTTTGGTTTAGAGAGACAATGACAGGCTTGGCTGGGGACCAATAGAAACCTGCCAAGTATACAGTCTGCTTCTCTCAGCCTAGACAATCTTTGAGAAAGGAGTGTATCTTTTGAATTTGCAAAAATGAGACAGCAAAGGGGAGAACTAACATTTCTCATTCGTATAACACTCAGATTGTGTCAAAATGTGTTGCTCGATCTATTTTGTTCTAACTGTGAGAAAGCAAGACTTATCCATAAACAGAAGGGAAGATATAATTGTGGGGTTTAGAATTGAAGGAGCTCCAAAATGGCTCCTTTAGAAAATTTATCTCTGCTAACCATTGTTTACCCCTGCTATATTCTTTTCTTTTCTTTTGTTAAAATGGAAATTAATGTTCTAATTACAAAAAATAATACATGTACATAGTTAAAAATTCAAATACGAAAGAGTAAAGGATGCTAAGAAACATATAGACATGCAAAGTCTCAATAATATAAGCATGTAAAATCTTCCTAAAGTCACCTATGTTTTTGACCCTATCCCAATATTAGAATATTTTTAGAATTAGACAAAGAAATGCTAAAGTAAATGTTGAAAAACAAATGTGCAAAACTAATGATGAAATTTCTGAAAAAGAAAAATAACAGGGCAAGATTAACTTAATCTGATTCCTACCTCATTCCTTATACCAAAACAAATTCCAGATGGATCAAATATTTAGACGTTAAAAATAAAACCATAAAAGTACTGGAAGAAGCATAGGAAAGTTTTAAAAAATAATCTTGAGTTATGTTATGATTAAATTGTGTTCCATCAATTGTGTTTCAAATGTTGAAGCCCTAACTCCCAGTATCAGAATGTGACTGTTTTTGGAAATAGAGTCTTAAAAAAAGGTAACTAAATTAAAGGTCATTTGGATGAGTCCTAATCCAATCTGACTGGTGTCAATATAAAAGATGAGATTTGAAACCAGACACACACAGAGACAAGTCCTCACACATAGATGTGAGGACTCATGGAGAAGGTAGCCATCTACAAGCCAAGGACAGAGGCCTCAGAAGAAACCAACCCTGCCAACACTGGTGGACACTCAGAGCATGAGTACCCACCAGAGCCCTGCTCCCTAGGGACACGGTCTGGTCCAAACACCACCAAGGCAAGTGCACATTCAGACAAACCAGATATCCTCCGGTTTTCTATGACCCAAGCCTCTTTGAGGCACTTTCACAACCACTACAACAGTATGAGGAAGAATTGTATCATGAACCCCATTTACAGTTGAGGAAACCAGCTATGTGCTGTGGCTTGTGTCTGACCCACTTCGTTTGTTAAAGTTCTAACCTCCAGTACCCCAGAAGATGATCTTGTTTGGAGATAGGGCTTTCATAGAGGTAATCAAGTTAAAATGAGATCAGCAAGGTGGGTCCTAATCCAATATGAGTATATGTCCTTATTAAAAGGGGAAATTTGGACACAGAGGGAGACATACAGGTAGAATACCACATGAGCATGAGGGCTGAGAATGGGGTAATGCATCTACAAGCTAAGGAATGCCAAGAATTGCCCACAGAACACTAGGAGGGAGGCCCCAAACAGATCCCAGGACAGAGGCCTCAGAAGAAACCAACCCTGCCAACACCTTGATCTTGGACTTCTAGCCTCCAGAACTGAGCAGAAATAAATTTCTGTTGTGGTACTTTGTTATATCCAGCCTAGCAAACTAAAAACAGGTGACTGAAATCTTTCTAAGCAAGATATAGAATTTAAAATCCATAAAATCAATGATTAATAAATTTAATGACAGAATTTAAAACTTCTGCACAGAAATAAAAACAAACATCAAAAATCCCACCCACCCCCCCAAAAAAATTAATAACCAGCTGGGAAAAATATGACTACCAAATGGCTAACTTCTTTAATTAAAGAAAAGAATAAAAGAACCCAGGATTACCAAATTCTTCTTTCTTTCTTTCTTTCTTTCTTTCTTTCTTTCTTTCTTTCTTTCTTTCTTTCTCTCTCTCTCTCTCTCTCTCTCTCTCTCTCTCTCTCTTTCTTTCTTTCTTTCTTTCTTTCTTTCTTTCTTGTAATAGAATCTGGAAATTCAAAGTCTTATGTGATATCACCTGATGGTTCCACATTGAATACTAATTTCCAATTTAAACACTGTATGGGCCAACACTGTATGGGGCTCTGAGTTTATGATCTCTAGTCCAGATTACCATCACAAGGGGCCTTCCCTTCAGCAAATCCATCCAAAGTGGGCTGTGAGTTCTTTTTAAGATTTCACTGCCATTGAGTGATGCAGAGTGTTTCTTTTTAGTCATCCAAAAGCATACTTACACACAAACACACACACATGCCACAAAAGCATGCACACACACACAGGCAAACCCAATTAATATTTAACTCTCAAATACAGTAAAGTTTGGAACTACATTATAGAAGAAAACCATTTTCCAATATGCAAGATAATATTTACTATCCCTGCCATGCTAAATGGGGATAGCTTTACATTTTTTTGTGCAGAGGTATGTCAGTCACTTCCTCTTCCCCTCAGTTGTAACACAGGTCAAGAGGCCTGCCATGAGAAACAGGAGCCTTTACAGAGTTGTCTGTTGATTGATGGCTACACTGAGAACCTGAAGTAGCTTTTAAACACACACACACACACACACACACACACACACACACACACACCCCTTCTATGTACTTTAATCCAAATCACATTCCCAAGCAGACATCTCCAGAAAAGAGAGGAAATGAGAGAATTTATGATCTACTTGCACAAGAACCTCCTCCTATGAGTACCAGTAAGTGTGAGGTGAAGGATAGTGTGCCTGTTTGTGGAGGTAGGGGTGGGAGGGTTGTAAAAATTATAATTAAAAATTTTAACTATGGTTAATCTTAGATAGTAAGATTTGGGATGATTTTGCTTTTCCTCTACATGATTTTCTATAATTTCTACAGTGAACTTGTATTACTTTTAAAAGCCAGAAAAAGAATAATAAATATAAAAATCATTTTGTATGTTAATCTTATCTTTCTAACTCCTTTGAGTAAGGGGTCACAATTTTTTTTGTATCCTATCTCATACTATAATTTAGAGCTCATGGTTGGCACTTAATATACTCTTGCTAATTATCATTAATTTGGGGTCTTTTCCACAGCTAGTCCTGATCAAAGTCACCTAGGCAGAAGTTTTGCCTGGGTAAGAATGATCCTCATGGAACTGTCTGGAAAGCAGAACCAATGGGGTGGATGTGTATTGCCTATTCAGACTTTTAGCCAGCCTCATAATGCTATGTTCCAGAAATCTGCTCCGGGAGTGTATTTGGCATTATTTTAAACTTTCAATAGTACTTATTGGTTTACAAGATTGCCATTCACAGATTTAATACTAGATGGTGTGCATATCATCCATCAAATGGAATGTTATTTTATCCAAGAAGCATGCTCTGATTTCCTCACCTAGAAGTAATCTTTCCTTCCTCTAATTTTTATTACATATGGTTTCTACCTCCATATCATGCATCATTTTCTAAATTTTTGTTATAGTTATTTGTGCATACATCTTATCGCCCCTCCTTGATTCTGTGTTTCCAGAATTGGGACTCCTTCTTCAGTCACCTTGTTTCTACAATAAGAGAATAGCAACCACTGATCAAGCAGTTGTTTGTGTGCTAAGATCTTCATGCTATAGGTGGAAGTGGAGTTCTTGCGATGTCACAAGGAAAAAATTTCCTGAGACTTGCATGGGAGAATGAGTAATATTCATTTGGGTGGAAATAAACCCCTGGGTTTCCAATGTCCCATTTCCCTCTGTCCTGTCATGGAGAAAGTCCAACTGTGTCTTCAGCAGGGCCAGAATCAAGGCCACTGCCCATAGTTTCTGCTCCATATTAAAGTCCAGTCCAGTCCAGTCCAGCATCCTGTGTATGGAGTGTGGGGCACGGTTACAGTGTTTTGGCCAGGTTCAAGCCTCGGGCCTATGAAAGGACAAGGTCCTCTCATCGCCACGTGCAAGTCCCAGCTGGAGGGCAGGACCCTCCCAGCACAATCATAGCCAACAGCTGTGGTTGTAAGCTTGAACCTATGGTCCGAAGTTTCCCAGGTCCTTCTGCCCCCCCCGCCACTCAGGGTCACTGAACCAGGTTGAGCTGGCATGGCACATAAGGCTCCCTGGGGCTGAGTATGCCATGGCCGTGCCGGCTCCCCACAATGGAGTCCTCACAGCTATGGTTCATGTGGCTGCTAAGACCACATGGCTATGGAGAGAGACCATGTGAATGCACAGGTGAGCAAGAGAAAGAACAAGAGAGAGGGAAAAGAGAGAGGTTAACTCTGGGTATTTTAATCAGGAGCTTCTTCAAACTAACCAATTAACTTTCCAAGATTTTACATGCATCTCATGGGGTTCACCCCCTAGCCTAGCCAATCCATTCTTCCCCAGGTAAACCCCTGGGTTTCCAATGTCCCATTTCCCTCTGTCCTGTCATGGAGAAAGTCCAACTGTGTCTTCAGCAGGCTAGATTGACAGACAAGCACCTCCCCTGGGCCACCCCAACTTCTACTTCATATGTGCCCATCTCTCCTTTCTCCCTCCAACAATCCAGTATAGGAGGTGGAAGAGAGGGGTGTTAATCTCCTTGGAGAAACAATGCTGTATGAAGCTGTAGCTTCCTGGTGAAGATTCCCAGGTAACCATGTCTGACTTTTTACAATGTTTGCTTTCTTTCCTTTATTAATATTAACTAGCTAATTATGACAATAACATTATGGACAATCCCATTTAAACTTCACAACTACTCCTAATGAAGTAAGTATTCTTTATCTCTCTTTTATAAGTGAAAACAGGGAGACCTATAAGATTAATATCTTGTACAGCAGATACCTGGTAGGTCACTAAGCAATGGAGCCTCGATTAAAACTCAAGTACTTTGACCTCCAGCCTACGCTCTTCATTACTGGGTCATAGCATCCCCTAATAATACTTCCTGCACATTGTAGGCAATAAAAATGTAGCAAATACTTGTTAAATGGATTCATTAATTAGTTAGTTAAACAGTGATACAAGAATGTTGGTCAGCTGTTAGGAGACCTTCTCAGTTCTAGATACCTCCTCTGACCTACAATATTGGGACTGTAAAGCATTTAGGAGCAAAATCAGGGGATATTCAAGGGTTAGATATCTAGACCATCATCAAACCAAGTTCTACCAATACTAAATTAGTAACATTAGAATTAACTTAGTACACTGTTTTACAATCCTATGCAAACATAGCTGAGACTTACTAAAGAGGAGAGAGTACACATCTCAAAGAACTAAATAACGTAACTTTTGAACCTTGATGTTCAGGGGAGAGGGCAGATGTTGATATATCTATACTAATAATAGCTTAGAGCCGTCATGACCTAAACGACCAGACGGACAACTAGTCACCAGGAAGTGCATGGAGCACCTCTCGGTCCCTCCCCCACAGCCCACAGGCTCCTATCACAGCAAGGCTGGTGGCAGGTGGGTGAGTGGGGTGGCCGGGTGGGTGGGGAGGGCGAGGCAGGCACAGCTAGGTTGTTAGCCTACGGCCAGGCCTAACAACCTCGCTACTGTGGCGGCTTCGGATGAGACCCAGAGAGAGGCCGAGAGAGAGAGGTGGGGCTTGATCAGCAGCTGCCATGGAGGCTGCAGATCTGGCCCAGAGATAGGCCCAGAGAGAGCGACAGCTGTCAGCAGGGCCATTCTGGATTTCCCAGAAGAGCCAATGGCTGCCTAGGAGGCGGAGCTTTTGACACTGACTGGCATAGAAATCGACCAATCAGAACCTAATCTGGATGAACTGCAAAGGCAGAACCTAAGGTGGGGGCTGAGGAGGGGTTTTAAGGGCAACAGCTGTTTGGTGTAAGGTGTAAGAAAGTGATTCAATTTTTTAATCACCAGTTTGGCAGTATAGTGCATATGGCTGGCTATCAGTCCAGATATAGGGATTATGTGTTTTTGTCTGCCGAGAGCACCTCCTCCCACCCCCATTTAAGCAATCCTATCCTATATAATCTATCTATACTAATAAAAGGGTAATATACTAATTAGACCGGGTCGACTGGCTATCTTCCAGACATCTGACTTCCTTCCGGACAAAGCCATGGTGGTGGAGGCTGAGCTGGCAGGGGACCAGTTAGGGGTGATCAGGCAGAGGGGTTAGGGGCAATAAGGCAGGCAGGCAAAGAGGTTAGGGGCAATCAGGCAGGTGAGCGGTTAGGATCCAGTGGTCCCAGTTGTAAGAGGGATGGATGTCTGACTGCCAGTTTAGGCCTGATCCCTGGCAGTCAGACATCCCCCAAGGAGTCCCTGATTGGAGAGGGTGCAGGCTGGGCTGAGGGAACTTCCCCCACCGCCTCCATGCACGAATTTCGTGCACCAGACCTCTAGTAGAAATATATCTATAGCTATATGTATCTTATAAGGTTATTTGTGAGGTTTATTGAGATAATATGAAATATCCATACAGTGTTGGGTACATAGTAGGAACTCCATGAATATCAGCACTACCCTACACTTTATTCTCATTTCCCACTTTGCAGTTAAGTTGAAAGAAGGCACAAAGCCAAAGCAGAGATGAATGGGCAACAGCTGGCAACAGATGTTAGTCACATTCCATAGGACTGAGTGGTTGTGAATCAGAGGTGTTAAGGTTCACTCCCAAGATGCCAAAGAGCAGCTTTTAGTCTTACAAAAGTAGTTGGGAGGGTAATAAGTAAGAGGCCTACTGGAAGGCAGAGGAAGTCTTATTCCTAGCAGAAGGTGAAATTGTTTTTTAGGATTCCTTCAAGTAATGAGTGACTATTTTGTAGTTAGAATTGGATTAGCCCAAGGCAATGCAGAAATTCATGTGTCTTACTGTACCATCTGCATTTTACTGAGGAATAGAAAGATTAATTGCAGGCACCTGCCAGTCTGGTCATCCCACTTAGTGTAACCAACCCTGGAGAGTTCCTCTCACATTCCAGAAACTGCTCAGTCTCCTGCCTCTGTGAAGTTTACATATCTATCTGGAAAAAGGCAGTTCAGGCCACATTTTCCCCAAGTAATAGAAAAAACCGGGGAGGGTTGGGGGGCAGGAGGGAGGGGGGGTAAGAGATCAACCGAAGGACTTGTATGCATGCATATAAGCATAACCAATGGACATAAGACACTGGGGGGTAGGGGAAGCTTGGGGACTGTAAAGGGCGGGGGGTGGGGGGGGGAAGGACACATATGTAATAGACTTTGTAATAATTTAAGCAATTAAAAAAAAAGAAAGAAAAAACCTATCTCAACAAAGCTAGAAGTTTTCTGACAAATCTAGGTTACTTAAGAGATATTTCAACAACCTATGTCTTTGGCACAGGTTCCGTGAAAAAGACTCCTAGATGCAGATATACATACAGGCTTGTTGTTGTTTTTTTAATTTTTATTGTTGAAAGTTTTATAGCTGTCCCTTATTTTACTCCCGTTGCCCCCTCTCCACCCAGTTCCTGCCCCACCGCAGGCCCTCACCACCCTATGGTCTGTGTCCATAGGTAATGCATATACTGGTATGCATATAAGATCTTTGGTTAATCTCTTCCTGACCCTTCTCCCCAAAACCCTTCCCTCTGAGATTTGTCAGTCTGTTTGATGTTTCCATGCCTCTGATTCTATTTTATTCATCAGTTTATTTTGTTCATTAGATTTCTTGTTTGTTTATTTTTATTTTTAGATTCAATTGTTGATAGATATGTATTTATTGCCATATTATTGTTAAGATTTTTTATCTATTTTTTTCTTCTTATTCCTCTTCATAAAGAATATCCTTCAATATTTCATGTAATACTGGTTTGGTGGTGATGAACTCCTTTAGCTTTTTCTTGTCTGTGAAAGTCTTTATCTGACCTTCAATTCTAAATGAGAGCTTTGTTGGGTAATCTTAATTGTAGGTCCCCACTATTCATCACTTTGAATATTTCTTGACATTCCCTTCTGGCCTTAAAAGTTTCTGTTGAGAAATCAGCTGACAGTCGTATGGGTATTCCCTTGTAGGTAACTGAGTTTCTTTCCCTTGCTGCTTTTAAGATTCTCTCTTTGTCTTTTGCCAAATTATTCTTTATTTCAGTTTGTTTATGCTTCATTTTTGACTGGTCTTTTTTATGTCTTTGATAGTCTCACTAAAGTGCTTGAAAGTCTCACTAAGTCCCTTAAAGCTCTCATTAAGTCCCCTGAAGCTCTCATTAAGATCCTTGAGTAACCTTATAACCATTGTTTTGAACTCTGTATCCAGTATCTTGCTTGCTTCCATTTCTTTCATGTATAACATGTTTCTTTGTTTCTGCATTTTGGCTGCTTCCCTGTGTCTGTTTCTGTGTATTAAGTAGAGCTGTTATGTCTCCTGGAATTGATAGTGGCCTTGTGTAATAGGTGTTGCGTACGGCCCAGTGGCTCAGCCACCCAAGTCACCTGAGCTGGGCAATCGAGGTGTGCCTCTGTGTGGGCTGTGTGCACAGTCTTATTGTAGTTGAGCCTTGATTGTTATTGGCATCATTGGGAGAAATTGGCCTCCAGGCCAATTGGCTGTGAGGTCCAGCTGCATCAGTCTCAATGCACTTTCTTCTTTATTTCTCTAGCTGTAGGACTTCCTGAATTCAGCCAGATTTCAGGTGATTCTGAGTGATGGTTGTTCTGTATTTTAGCTGTGATTTTGATGTGGCTTTGGGAGGCAGCGGGTACCAGCATTTACCTAGGCCACCATCTTGGTTCCTCAGGTTTTCTCCAGGGCTTTTTTGTTTTTAGGTTGTTTTTGGTGGGGAGTCTTCTTAGGAACAAAGCCTGTACAGGAGTAAGGGAAGCAGAATTAGGCAGAGAGAAAGAAGTTGAACTCCAATGCCCTTGTAACAGCTAAGCCTATGGAATGCTTGTTAACAGTGCACAGTTGTCCCCAATAAAATAAGGTGTGGCCTTTGTATCTCCTATTGCTGTGGTCGGCAAACTGTGGCTCACGAGCCACATGTGGCTCTTTGGCCCCTTGAGTGTGGCTCTTCCTAAGCCTTAGGAGTACCCTAATTAAGTTAATAACAATGTACCTACCTATATAGTATAAGTTTAAAAAATTTGGCTCTCAAAAGAAATTTCAATCGTTGTGCTGTTGATATTTGGCTCTGTTGACTAATGAGTTTGCCAACCACTTCCCTATTGAATAGTCTTTGATTCTGGCTGCTTGGGGAAGGGGGTAAAACTTTGTGCAAGGTAACTCCCTTGTTCAAGGCTATTCGGAAGGGGACTCAGCTGTAAACCTCCAATAGCAAATACCTGCAGCTGTGGAAATTCATCCATTATAACCTGCTATGCCACTGGGAGTCATGTTCAAAATCTATGAGAGATTTTAACTTGTCATAATTTTCAAAGGTAGTAATAGAGGAGAACTGCTACCAGACAGCTGCCTGAGTTAGAGGGGCCTCTTCCCAGCTCAGCTCTTGTCACACTGGCAAGAAAGAATTCCTAAGAGTGATAGAAAGAAGTTTTGAAACCAAGCAAGCAAATTTATTAAGAATACACTCAGGCCCTGACTGGTTTGGCTCAGTGGATAGAACATTGGCCTTCGGAATCCCGGGTTCAATTCTGGTCGAGGGCATGTACCTTGCTTGCGGGCTCAATCCCCAGTAGAGGGTGTGCAGGAGGCAGCTAATCAATGTTTCTCTCTCATCAATGTTTCTAACTCTCAATTCCTCTCCCTTCCTCTCTGTAAAATCAATAAAATATGTATTTTAAAAAATAATACACTTGGCATAAAGCACAAATGGGCAACTCAGGTAGTCTGAGCACCCTGCCTCGTGGGGGTTCAAGAGTTTTATACTTTCCCCCTTATAAGATTCAAGGTTCCCCGGCTGGATATCTTGGGCTAGAGCAGCCGTGGGCAAACTACGGCCCGCGGGCCAGATCCGGCCCATTTGAAATGAATAAAACAAACAAACAAAAAGACCGTACCCTTTTATGTAATGATGTTTACTTTGAATTTATATTAGTTCACACAAACACTCCATCCATGCTTTTGTTCCGGCCCTCCGGTCCAGTTTAAGAACCCATTGTGGACCTCGAGTCAAAAAGTTTGCCCACCCCTGGGCTAGAGGCTAGGTTTCAAGGTTGCCCTTTTACATTATTGTGGCTTTTGCCAGAATTTATATAAGAACATCTGGTGAATTTATCTTGGCAAGACCACTGACTTCTTTATTCAGTTGGTGAGATGACTCCCCATTTCTCCCCACCCCCTTTCTCTCCTCCTTCCTATCAGCTATCTATACTGCCTAACAAAATATCATCTAGAATTTGAGGTTTGGAAAGGGGTGAGATAAAGGGGCATACTGTAATTTTCAACTTTCTGCAGTGTAGACAAGCAGAACAAGAATTGGATGACCCTCAGGGTACACTCCAGCTACATTTATGGCTGATGGAGAAATCTGTGCATTTATTCTTGACTGCAGAAATTAGGGAAGTACAATAAATGGATTTCTACACCTGGAAACTTAACCCAGTAGCCTGGAATTATAGACATCACAGACAATAGGTCCTCAATAAATGTCTTTTTAAATTGAATTATATTGCATTGATTTGGAGTTCCTAACTGAGGGATCCATTGTCTCTCTTTGCAGAAAGTGTGGAGAGAGATTAAAAATGGTGGTGGAGTAAGTGGATGCTACACAGACATGCTCTAAGTACCAAACTAGAATTACACCTAAAATAAAAAATAAAAAAAAATCCTAAATAATCAACTGAAGACTAGCCGGAGAGAACCCTGATAATGAAGAATGGAAAGTGGAGACCACATAAAGACTGGTAGAAAGGGTGGGGCCATGAAAGGGCTGGTTGTGCTCCCATAGACAGCAGCTGAAGTTCCAGAGAGATGATATCTCAGCTGTGAGGAGTTGCCACTGAAAATTCTGGGGTCTAATCCCCAAGCTGGACCCCCCAGAAGAGAGCACCAGAATGGAGAAAGGTGCCCACATAACATCTGGCTGAATTAGGAAGAATCAGAAAACATGAATAGGCCAAAAATAGCTGAGGAAATTGAAGCAATAATCCTATCTAATAAAAGAGAAACATGGTAATTAGCGTACAACCGCTACCCTTTTCATTGGCTAATCAGGGCAATATGCAAATTAACTGCCAGCCAAGATGGCGGCGGGCAGCCAGGCAGCCTGAAACTAACATGAGGCTTGCTTGCTTCAGTGACAGGAGGACTCCAACGTTCCTGCCTGCCGCTGCTGGCCTCTGAGCTTGCAGTTTGAAACATTGTTACAAATTTAGAAGCTAAACAAAAACCCCAGCAACCT
>NW_006296283.1:910417-912682 GCF_000327345.1 Myotis davidii | reverse complement strand
GCTCAAACAATCTAAACTTACACCTAAAAGAACTAAACAAAGAACAACAAGAAAAGCCCAGAGTAAGCAGAGGGAAGGAAATAATAAAGGTCAGAGTGGAAATAAACGACAGAGTCTTCAAAAACGATACAAAAGATCAATGAAACTGAGTTGGTTCTTTGAAGAGATAAATAAGATTGATGAACCTTTAGCCAGACTCACCAAGAAGCAAAGGGAGAGGACCCAAATAAACAAAATGAGAAACGATAGAGGGGAAATAACAACAGACCCCACAGAAATACAAATGATTGTTAAAAAATACTTTGGACAGCTCTACTCCAACAAACTAGACAACCTGGACGAAATGGACAAATTCCTAGAAAAATATAATCCTCCAAAATTCAATCAGGAAGAACAAGAAAACCTGAATAGGCTGATAACAACTGATCAGGACTCTAGTAATAAAATAAAACTTCCAGCAAATAAAAGCCCTGGACCGAATGGTTTCACAGGGAAATTCAAAGAAAAACTAACACCTATACTCCTCAAACTATTCCAAAAAGTCTAAGAGGCAGGAACACTTCCAAGCTCTTTTAATGAGGCCAGCATTATCCTAATTCCAAAACCAGATAAAGATCCTACAAAGAAAGAGTATTACAGGCCAATATCCCTGATGAACATAGATGCTAAAATCCTAAAGAAAATATGAGCAAATCAGATCCAGCAATATATTTAAAAGATCATATTCCATGACCCAGTGGGATTTATTCCAGGCATGCAAGGCTGGTACAATATTCACAAATCAATAAACGTGATACATCACATAAACAAAATGAAAGACAAAAATCACATGATCATATCAATAGTTGCAGAAAAGCATTCAACAAAACCCAACACCCATTTTTTATAAAAACTCTCAGCAAAGTGGGAATAGAGGTATCATACCTCAACATAATAAAGGCCATATATGACAAACCTACAGCCAACATCATACTCAATGGGCAAAAACTAAAAGCATTCCCTCTGATAACAGGAACAAGACAGGGATGTCAATTTTCACCACTCTTGCTCAACATAGTACTGAGAAGCTTTAGCCACATTGATCAGACAAGAAGAAGAAATAAAAGGAATCCAAATTGGAAAAAAAAAAGTAAAACTCTCATTATTTGCAGATGACATGATATTGTACATATAAAACCCGAAGACTATACCAAAAAACTACCAGATTGAATAAATGAATTTGGCAATATAGCAGGATACAAAGTCAACACCCAAAAATTGGTGGCTTTTTTATACATCAATAATGAATTCTCAGAAAGAGAAACTAAACAATGCCATTACCATTGCAACAAAAAAATTAAGATACTTCGGAGGTAAAAGACTTGTACTCAGAAAACTACAGGGCATTGAAAAAAGAGATAGAGGAAGATATAAACAAGTGGAAGATTATATCGTGTTCATGTGTTGGTAGAATTAACATCATTAAAATATCCATATTACCTAAGGCAATCTACAGATTCAATGCAATCCCTATTAAAATGCCAATGGAATATTTCACAGATTTAGAACAAATATTCCAAAATGTATATAGTATAGAATCAAAAAACACCCCAAATATCCACAGCATTCTTGAGAAAGTAGAACAAAGTTGAAGGATTCACAATACTAGATATCAAGTTATACTACAAAGCCACTGTAATCAAAACAGCCTGGTACTGGGACAAGAACAGGCATATAGATTAATGGACCAGAATAGAGAACCCAGAAATTGACCCAAGCCATTATGCTCAATTAATATTTGACAAAGGACATACAATGGAGTCAAGACAGTCTCTTCAATAAATGGTATTGGGAATATTGGACAGATACATGCCAAAAAAAAAAAAATGAAACTAGACCACCCACTTATACTATATACAAGAATAAATCCAAAATGGATAAAAACCTTAAATGTAAGTCGTGAAACCATAAAAATTCTAGAAGAAAGCATAGGCAGCATAATCTCAGACATCTTTCATAGCAATATGTTTATGGATACATCCCCTAGGCCAGTGATGGCGAACCTTTTGAGCTCGGCGTGTCAGCATTTTGAAAAACCCTAACTTAACTCTGGTGCCGTGTCATATATAGAAATTTTTTGATATTTGTAACCATAGTAAAACAAAGACGTGTATTTTTGATATTTATTTTATATATTTCAATGCCATTTAACAAAAACAAATCAACCAAAAAAATGAGGTCACGTGTCACCTCTGACACGCACGTCATAGGTTCGCCATCACTGGT
>NW_006296283.1:903789-910306 GCF_000327345.1 Myotis davidii | reverse complement strand
ACTAAGCATCTGAGAGATGCAAATCTAAACAACAACGAGGTACCATCTCACACCTGTCAGAATGGCCATCATCAACAAATCAACAAATGACAAGTGCTGGTGAGGATGTGGAGAAAAGGGATCCCTAGTACACTGCTGGTGGGAATGCAAACTGGTACAGCCATTATGGAAAACAGTATGGAGTTTCCTATAAAACTTAAATATGCAACTGTCATTTGACCTAGTGATCCCACTTCTAGGAATATATTCTAAGAAACCTGAAATATTAATCAGAAAGTACGTATGCAATCCGATGTTCATAGCAGTGCAATTTACAATAGCTAAGATCTGAGAACAGCCCAAGTACCCATCAGTAGATGAGTGTATAAAAAAGCTGTGGTACATTTATACCATGGAATACTGTGCAGCAATAAAAAAAGAAGGACCTCTTATCCTTTGACAAGGCATGGAGGGACTGGAGAGTATCATGTTAAGTGAAATTAGCCAGTCAGAGAAAGACAAGTATCACATGATCTCACTCATATGTGGAAACTAATGAATAAAATAAAATGATGAACAAAATAGATCCAGAGACACAGGAGCATAAAACAGTATGTGGAATCACAGAGGGATGGTGGGAAAGGATGGGAGGGTGGGAAGTGATCAACCAAAGAACTTATATACCAAAGAACTTATATTCCCATAATATTTTCCTCATATATATCACTTAATATCTGTCTCAAATTAAAGGACTTTTGTTTTATTTTGTTTGTTTTTAAAGTTGGTGTCTACTTTTCTACTAGGTTATAAGCTCATGGAGAAGAAGATATCAACATATCCCTCCTTGTTTTCCTCCAAGTCATGGATAATTTTCAAAATAATTAACACCCAGTACAGCACAGGCACCAATCAATCCAAATGGACACTGGTCTTAAGCAATTTGTATGGCCATATTGGGGTTACAGCTGGACATGTTCTGCATACAGAAGGCATCTAATAATCAACTTTGGTTTGAATTTCCTTGGTTTGATAATCTTGGCCCTGGCATCTAATGACTTTCGTTAAGGAGACAGGCTATTTTTTTTTATTGCCAAAATATGATCACAACCATATCTCCTTCTTGATTTAATCCTACAGAAATCTTTGAGTAATTCTGAAAACTTTGCAATAAACAGGACAATTCATCCACATCTGCATTGTCCAGTATGGTAGCCACTAGCCAGATGTATAAAATATAAGACACACAGGTAAATTTGAATTTCAGATAAATGAAAAATAATTTTGTAGTGTGTGTCCCATGCAATATTTGGGATATACTTCAAACTACAATATTACCTGTTGCTTATCTGAAATTAATAATTAATAATTAACTGGGCGCTAGCCAGGTAGCTCAGTTAGTTAGAGTGTTGTCCTACTATGCCAGGGTTGTGGGTTCGATCACTGGTTAGGACATATGCAGGAATCAACCAATGAGTACATGAATAAGTGGAACAACAAATTGATGTTTTTCTCTCTCTCTCCCTTCCTGTCTCTAAAATCAGTAAGTTAAAAAAGTTAAAAATATATAAAATAATTAACTGGGCGTCCTGTATTTTTATTTGCTAAATCTGATGACCCTACATATGTGGATATCTAAATTTAGATTAATTAAAATTTAATAAAAGTTTAAAATTTAGTTTCTCAGTCTCACCAGCTGCATTTCAAGAGCTTAATAGTCACACATGTGGCTAATGGTTACCATCTTGAACAGCAGAGATTGGAACATTTACATCATTGCAGAAAGCTATATTGAACACCACTTTTGCCAAGCAAAAAATAAAAGAAAAATTTTGTGCATTTTACAGGTTATAAAATATTACATTTGGGGTTGGGAAATTGCCAGCAAACCCTAGGAGAGTCCTTTTAACATAGCCAAGAAGCCACAGTCTTTATGTTCCAGTCTGTTACTATGATTGCATATGCAGGATATTTGACTAAAAGGGAGGTGAGTCTATATAAGAAAAGCAGCTCTCATACAGCTACGTGGTAGATTCTGTTGTTCTGCTTTTCTCCTGGGACTGCCAGGAAATAAGTTATCAGATCAGAGCAAGCCAAAATTTAAAAGGTCCTAAATAGAAAATAAATGTGTTATTTGACTTATTAATATCAATATTCATAGACTTTCTTAAATTAATAATCAAAGAACATCATCAACTACAATATCTGTCTATAAGCCAAATCTGTGATGAACTTGGTAAACACAGAATTATTCCCTTTCTTAATTAGCCTTTTGGGAGAAACCTGTAGCCCTGGGAGTCTTATAAGAAGCAGGAGATTATTATTAAAGTCTAGCAGAGATATGTGCTAAAAGCTGGTTTTTACATAAGACTTAGTGAATCTAAAAAATAAACTGGCTAACATACCAAATGTGACCAGCTGAAAAGTGAGAAGGCTGTTTCACCATCAAAGGCAGGAAACATATAAAGCACTTGACACAAGCATATTAAAAGGTCATATATCAACAAAATAAAATAAAAAATTAAAAACAGATGACATTTAAAAAAAATTGCTAAATATGTAACAGGATTGATATCATTGAGCAATTCTGAAAACTTTACAATAAACAGTTCTTAAAGATCAATAATAAAGAGACAAGTGCCTCAGTAGAAAAATAAAAAAAGATAGACAAGTCACAAAACACAAAATAGAAAAGGGTAATAAACATTTAGTGTCTGAAATAGTGCCTGTCACATAGTTGGCACTCAATAATATCCATTGTAGAAATGAATGTCTATGAACACTGTTTTATTTAATAACTAATCAAATTAAAGTATCAGTGAAATATTATTTTCCTCTGTCAGATTTGCAACAATAACAGATACCCAGTGTTGGTAATAATGAGGGAAAATGTGCCATGCAACCCACTGTTGCTGGGAAGATAAAGTGGCATAAACTTTTTTGTGGGGAAAGTTGACAATATGAAAAAAAGCTTTCTCTAAAACTTTTGACACAGCAGTTTCTAGGAAGTTATTCCAAGAAAATAGTTACAAACTAGAGGCCTGGCCCACAAAATTAGTGCATGGGTACGGTTCCTAGACCTGGCCTGCAATCAGGGCCATCTTCCCTGGCTGCTTGCAGTCAGCCCTGCCCCCTGCCGCCACCCACCCTCGGTTCCCCATTCGCCATGAGTAAATTGCAAAGAATCTACAGGAAGGAATAATTGTGTGTGTGTGTGTGTGTGTGTGTGTGTGTGTGTGTGTGTGTGTGTGTGTGAATGTCTGTTTGTAAACTGATGACCATTCTGATCCAGGCACTGCTGATAACTCAAAGCAATGGAATAGCAAAGAACTTCTATAATATATGTATAATTCATGGACCAGGACAATATTGTGATGGAGGGGGAAGTAGGGGCAGGAGCATGGGCAGGGTGGAGGGGGGTCATGGGGGAAAAAAGAGGGACATCTGTAATACTTTCAATAATAAAGATACATTTTTTTAAAAGCATCATTTCATTTGGTATTTGTGCTCCCTCAATTGATCAATGTTGCCAATTTTATACAGTAAACTTTATATTTTATGTATCCCCATTAAAAAATGTTTAGTAGCACTTTAGGATAAATTTTCTTTGTTCAAAGCTTAATCTGGCTTCATCCATTATTTCAAATCAGTTAAACCTGACAAGATGTGAAAATTAAGTGAATTATCAGCTGTTAAAGTGTGTATACATTTTTGGGGGGACTATATAGATAGATTTAGATATATAGATATATAGATATATAGATAGATAGATGCACACACACTGACTACCTGGGAAGACTTTTAAAAACCCCATTTAGTATTAAATAGCACTAAAAGATAATAGTGTGTTAGAAGCTGACAAGGTATCATACTATCTAAATGGATTTGTTGACCTTTAAAATAGACCTTGGCTCTCATGTCTATTTGTCACAATTTCCTACTTATTTCCTTCCCCACCTTTTCCCCATTGTCAATTCTTGTTATTCTCAGTGGTCATGGAAAAAAGGTCACGAGGGCCTTAATGTGACCAAAACAACATAGCCTGGCTGGTCATCTCTCTTCCTTACTGAACTATTTCTTTTCCTTTTTCTTTTTGTTAAATATATTTTTATTTATTTCAGAGAGGAAGGGAAAGGGACAGAGAGATAGAAACATCAATAATGAGAAAGAATCATAGATTGGCTGCCTCCTGCATGCTCTCTACTAGGGATCAAGCCTACTACCTGGGCATGTGCCCTGACCAGGAATCAAACTGTGACCTCCTGGTCAACCACTGAGCCACACCAGCCAGGCTGAACTATTTCTTTTTCTAAAAATGTTTATTAAGGAATAATTGATGTACAACATTATATTGGTTTCGGGTATACAACATAATTCAATATTTGTATATATTGTGAAATGATCACCATAATAAGTTTGGTTTAATACCTGTTTGCTAAACTATTTCTAATTGGGCTCATTACAAAACCTCTAACAGTAAGAATAAAAGCCTTTAAAAAAAAATCTTGTACCAATAAACAGAATCTCATTAAGAAGTTCATTTGGTCTTCCCCCCAACTCTTCAAGAGAATGCTCAAATAATAATATCCAGTCCAATATAAATTTTCTACGTGTAATTAAATGCAACAGGATTATTAGATTGCAAAACTTGGAAGTGGTCATTTTATGAAGTAAACTGTCATTAGAATTAGTGTGAAGAGAGAAAACAATTTTTAGAAGGGAAGAGTGAATAAAAGATGAGTTAGGGCAAATGGATTGGGAGAGTCAAGCTGGAATGGAGAGGTAGAGAAAACGAAACTCTGTATTTTATATTTAGAATTTAAATGATAGTTCTAAATTCTTTTTTAAAGGAGATCCGTTAATGTACCAAGCCTGGAAGAGAGGAAGCAGTTCTCTGTGACAGTGGAATCAGTTTACATTTACCCTATGTCTGTTCCCCATTACATGTAACTTCCACTTATAAACCTGGGAATAGAGACAGATCTCCCCCAAAAGTATCTTAAAAACAGCAAAATATTAGTAACAACTTATAAGTCTAAAATTGAGGTAGTGTTTAAACAACTTTTGGTTCAGCCATGTGATGAAAGCTTATGCTATCCTTTAAAATGATATTGTAAGTATAAAAAAATAGTAAAAAAATTTATAAAAATACTAGAGGCCCCGTGCACAAATTCGTGCATGGATGGGGTCCCTCAGCCTGGCTGGTGATTGGAGCCAATCACGGCCATCTCGACCAGTCCCAATTGGGGCCACTGGGGGCCAGCCGGCCGGGGAGGAAACATGGGAGGGTTCTAGGGCATGTCCAGCCCATCTCACCCAGTACTGATCAGCCGGACACCAGCAGCAAGCTAACCTACCAATTGGAGTGTCTTCCCCTGGTGGTCAGTGCGCATCATAACAACTGGTCGAGCGGTCGACCGAACAGACACTTAGCATATTAGGCTTTTATATAGAGAGAAGATGATTATTTTGTTAGGTAAAAAATATAAAACAACATGTAAGTAAAAAACAAAAGAAGAAGAAACATACACATAAAAGCATAGAGAAATATTGGAAGAAAATACATCAAAATGTTAATGTGGTTTTCTCTGGTAGAATTATGAGTGGTTTATTTATTTATTTATTTTTTTTGCTTATCTTTATTTTTTTTTCTCCTTTTTTTCAGATTATAAGAGAAAGTTTACTTTTAAAGTTACAAATGTAATAGAAATGAGCCATCTGGGCTAGTTGGACTCAGGAAACAAGTTACAAAGGCAAAAGAAAGGCTTTGGAGCTTAGTAGAAAGGCAATGGCAACACACCTGGAAGAAGAGAGGGAAGGAAAAGAGCAGGCATACTCCTGAGAGGGAGAACTCTGCTTATCTTTATTTTCTACATTTTTTAAAAAGAACCTGTACACTTCTGGAATGAGAAAACAACAACGGTTAGTTCTTAAAACAATTAAATAAATAAATAAGAATCTTTGCTGAACTTTAAAGTGAAAAATAATGTAATTTTAAAAGTACGTCTTTTACTATTATGATGAACAAAATTTATTAAAAGCCGCTTGTTGTGTGTATAAATATGTGTGTAGGAGGTGATCTTGGATACACAAGGTTACATTTAATATTTTTTTTCTATTAAATATATCTTTATTGATTTCAGAGAGGAAAGGAGAGGGAAAAAGAGATAGAAACATCAATGATGAGAGAGAATCATTGATCAGCTGTCTCCTGAATGTCCCCTACTGGGGATCAAGCCTGAAACCCAGGCATGTGCCTTTGACTGGCATCGAACCTGGGATCCTTCAGTCTGCAGGCTGATGCTCTCTCCACTGAGCCAAATCTGCTAAGTCAGGAATTTATGTTTTGCCCCAGAAGTAAAAGTGCATAGATATATATATTTCTTCTTTCAGAATGCCCATTCATCCTCCCGTCATCCCCAATTAGTACAAAGATCTATGGGATATTTAAAATGTCCTTTCTGAACTGAGATACATCATATAATCCTAACAGCATTTGATTCTACCTCAGATCAACTCTCGTCAGTAACATACTCATTCT
>NW_006296283.1:898792-903399 GCF_000327345.1 Myotis davidii | reverse complement strand
GCGTTTGCTGTGCAGAAGCTTCTTATTTTGGTGTAGTCACATTTGTTTATTTTCTCCTTAGTTTCCATTGTCCTAGGAGCTGTATCAGTAAAAATATTGCTACAACATATGTCTTCTATTTTGCTGCTTGATGATAGCCAAATTTTTTGCCTGGAGTCTTCTAAGATTTTTATGGTTTCTCATCTTATGTTTAAGTTTTTTATTCATTTTGAGTTTATTTTAGTGTACGGTGTAAGTTCATGGTGTACTTTCATTTTTTTGCATGTATCTGTCCAATTTTCCCAACACCATTTATTGAAGAGACTATCTTGACTTCATTGTATGCTCTTGCCTCCTTTGTCAAATATTAATTGAGCATAATGGCTTGGGTCAATTTCTGGTTTCTCTGTTCTGTTCTGTTGGTCTATATGTCTGTTCTTTTGCCAGTACCCAGGCAATTTTGAGAATAGTGGCTTTGTAATATAGCTTGATATCTGGTATTGTGATCCCTCCAACTTTGTTATTCTTTCTCAAGATTGCTGTGGCTATTCGGGGTCTTTTTTTTAATTCTATACGAACTTTTGGAGAGTTTGTTCTAGGTCTTTGAAGTATGCCATCAGTATATATTTTTATCTTTTTAAAAACTGTATAAGGACATTATCTCTTTTTATAAAAATATATATTTTATTGGTTTTTTTACAGAGAGGAAGGGATAAGCATAGAGAGTTAGAAACATAGATGAGAGCGAAACATCGATCAACTGCCTCCTGCCCACTCCCCACTGGGTATGTGCCCGCAACCAAGGTACATGCCCTTGACTGGAATCGAACCTGGGACCCTTGAGTCCACAGGCTGACTCTCTATCCACTGAGCCCAACCGGTTGGGGCTGCCATTGGTATTTTAATGGGAATTGCATTAAATCTATAGATTGCTTTGGGTAGTATGGACATTTTAATGATGATGATTCTACCAATCCATGAACATGGTATATTCTTCTTTTTGTTTATGTCTTCTGTCTTCCTCTACCTGTTTTTTCAATGTCCTGAGGTTTTTTGAGTACAGGTCTTTTACCTCTTTAGTTAAGTTTATTCCTAGGTATCTTAATTTTTTTGGTGTGATGGTAAATGGGATTGCTTTTTTAGTCTCTTTTTCTGTAAATTCACTATTGGTGTATAGAAATGCCATAGATTTCTTGGCGTTAATTTTGTATCCTGCTACATGTTTGTCAAATATGGTTTTTATTATGTTGAGGTATGATCCCTCTATTTCCACTTGCTGAGAGTTTTTATCAAGAAAGGGTGTTGGATTTTGTCAAATGCTTTTTCTGCATCAATTTATATGATTATGTGATTTTTATCTCTCAATTTTTGTGTGTGATGTATCACATTTATTGATTTGAGGATATTGTACCATCCATGCATCTCCAGAATAAATCCCATTTGTTCATGGTGTATGATCTTTTTAATGTAATGCTGGATCCGATTTGCTAGGATTTTGTTGAGGATTTTAGCATCTATGTTCAACCTGAATATTGACCTGTAAAATTCTCTTTCTTTGTAGTGTCCTTATCTGGTTTTGGGATTAGGGTAATGCTGGCTTCATCGAAAGAGTTGGAAGTGTTCCTTCCTCTTGAATTTTTTGGAATATAGTCTGAGGAAGATAGGTTTTAGTTCTTCTTTGAATGTTTGGTAAAACTCCCATGTGAAACTGTCTGACCCAGGGCTTTTTTTTTTTTTGCTGAAAGTTTTTAACTTAGGTGTTTATATATAGATAGATGTTTTATGTAGATTACAGAGGGATCTGTACTCTACTCGATAACTGAAATGACAGAGAAAAGAAAAATACTATTAGGGATATATTAACGAGTAACAGAAAATATGTTAATTGAAAGTTGGTAAGCCTTTAAAAAGGTGTCTGTAGTAAAATAATCACACTAAACATTTTAACCTTTAAATCTAACCATTGTACATAATGTAGTTATACTCACCTTAAAGTTGTACCTGTTTTCATAGTAAAACTAATGTTGCACAAATAGGAAAGTCTGTCATGTGGGCAAGTAGGGCTTTAAATTAAGTTAATTATTTACAATATATTTAATTGTTCTTGGTTGAAATAATGTGTTGATAGGACATGGTGATTGTCAAGGGACTTGTGTCCAATGCATTGTGGCCAACAGGAATGGGTAATAATAAAGTTTTTAAATGACCATTCACACAGAAATAGCATCATTTTTTTTGTGGTGCCAACATTTGAACATTGTGATTTACTGATCTTCTTTTATTTATTTATTTATTTATTTAAATATATTTTATTGATTTTTTACAGAGAGGAAGGGAGAGAGATAGAGAGTCAGAAACATCAATGAGAGAGAACCATCGATCAGTCGCCTCCTGCACATCCCCCACCGGGGATGTGCCCCGAACCCAGGTACATGCCCTTGACCGGAATCGAACCTGGGACCTTTCAGTCCGCAGGCCGACGCTCTATCCACTGAGCCAAACCGGTTTTGGCTACTGATCTTCTTTTAACTCCCCAATTTATAATTAGTTGAATTATGTTTAAAATCATACTATTTTTCCTAGTAAAGCAACAACTAAGCAAGTTCTAAGAACTTGCCTCAAGGTGTACAATAAAAATGTACTTTAAAGTCATTTTCCCCCCTGCTTTACATTAAAATTTAGGATTGAAGACAAACCACTAATTACATATACCATAATGAGATTTATCATTATCATAGCAAATGAGTTAACGATATATTTTCTAAAAAATGGAACGCTACTATTTTAGTTCTCGAGTTGCCCCTACTGAATTTGTATTTTAAAATGTTCATAATCTGCTAGCTTCATGAAACCTAACAACCATTGGTTTTAAAACAAACTTTTTTGTATGTCTGAAAGTATAGCTTTTGATAAATAAAAAAAGCTGTAAACGTGTATAACTATTTTACTTAACAGGTAAATTAATATGAATTATATAGCAAACTGCTCTAAGTGGGGCTCATCCAGATAAGTTGTGGGCGTTTCCTAGGAAACTAGTGTTAACCAACTAATCTTCTGTCAACTTGCTCCTAAACTCCTTGTAGTCTTAGCGTGGTCCTCCGCTAGACTGCGCGCTTCTGAGCTCGTTCCACAGTGGGCGCTGAGGGAGGCAGGAGTGTGTTGACGCTCTGATGCCCTTGCATACATTTCAGGGCTTCCCGCTTTTACCCCGTTGGGCTTAGACATTTTTAACTGCCATCTGGCTCCCCACCCTGGCTTCCAGCTCTGTCTGGTGCCCCCTAGTGCTCATCACCTGTATAATCCTGAGTAGTTGTGAGAAGCAAAGGGGTCCAGGGAGCCCAAGGATACTTTCCATTACTGTAAACTGTGTGGACCCAAATTTCCTCTATGTCCAAAGCCATACATTACATGCGTACTTTCATACACCCCTAGAGAAAGAGGGGATGGTGCTTCACTAAGCCACCAAAGGAAAGATGGAAATTGTTTCAACCAACTACATAGAAGTCAACTCAGCTCTCTCAAATTTGGGTAAAAGACGCAAAGTTTCACCCCCTCCCTCCCCGCACCATTTATTTTATTTTATTCTGGCAAAGAGTTCACTATCATCCTTGATTTCAGTAGGGTAGCCCATCTTTGAGAGCCAGAATGTATTGGAGCTGGAGCTGAGAATGCCCACAACTTATCTTGATTGCTATGGAAGGGAGGAGGATAGAAGATAATTCTCCCTGTTTCCTTCCCCAACTCTTTTAATCAATATTAATCTCATGCGCAATCCACAAAGTTTCTTTTGCCCTCCGGAGCTGTTAGCTCTTCTGGCTGAGCCTAGGCTCTGGTTCTCCTGCTTTGCCTTTCCCCTCCACCCCAACAGCCCTACAGTCACTTAACACTTCAGCAGCTTTCTCCATTAAAGATGAACAACAGATCATTTTTCTTTGCATGGCAACCCTAAGAGTTTTCTCTAGCTTCAGCAGAACATTGATGGGAATCTCTTCTCTCGCCTGCCTCCCTTTTCTTTTTTCTTCTTTCTTTTTTTCTTTTCTTTTTCCTTCCTTCCCTTCTTCCACAATTAACCCCTAAATAATGATTTTCCCAGCCAGCGCTGATTTTAAGGATGGGGTTTAGCGACTCACGGTGACGCTCCCATCAGCCTTCCAGAAGGGGCGGTTTCCAAAAGAAAACTACAATTCCCATGAGGCATCAAATTAAAACTGCCGCAGGGCATCACGGAAGTCGTAGGCCCCTTCCGCCTGAGCCCCTTTCATTCCTTAAGCGAGTAAACTACAAGTCCCAGGAGCCTCGGTACTGGCACGCCTGCGCGAGAGTCCTGAGGGTGAGGTGGGGGTGGGGCTGCCTCTGGTGGTTTCCATGACAGCAGCCACTGGGCACAGGTGGGAAGGGGTTGGGGCCGGGGTTTCCAGCGCCATTTAGCGCGGCGAGTTTCTCTGTGGGACGCGCCTCTTCACACTCGACCACTCTGCACTCCAGTCTTCGGTGACAGAAGGTGCCTGTTGGGGTTACTACTTTTTTCTCTCCCTGTCCCCCTTCACCCAGTCCTTTCGGTCTCCTCTGCTCTTGGCCCAGAGAAGCAGCGGAGCTCGGGCCCCGCGGCGAGCGGCCCTCCCCTCCCC
>NW_006296283.1:884746-898340 GCF_000327345.1 Myotis davidii | reverse complement strand
CGATAGCCCGCCGGCGAGCCCGCCTTGTGAGCCGAAGCAGCAGTCGCAGCAGGGCCCCGTGTCCCGCCTCGTCTTCGGGGCGACTTGTCAGTGCTAAGTGAGGAGTCGTCCGGTTTGATCCTAACCCGTCGGGAGCCGGAGCCGTCGTAGCGGTACCTGCCAACCTGCACCGCTCCTCCGGGTCGGCCCCTCACCCTCTCTTCATTCACAAATTCGGCCCGGCTCGCCTCGCTCCAGCGGACCGACCATGTCCGGAGGCGCCGCGGAGAAGCAGGGCGGCACTCCGAGCTCCCTGTTCCTCTCGCCGCCGGCGCCTACCCCCAAGAATGGCTCTAGCTCAGATTCCTCTGTTGGGGAGAAACTGGGCGCGGCGGGGACAGACTCTGGGACTGGCAGGACTGAGGAGTACCGGCGTCGCCGCCACACTATGGACAAGGACAGCCGTGGGGCGGCCGCGACTACCACCACCACCGAGCACCGCTTCTTCCGCCGCAGCGTCATCTGCGACTCCAACGCCACGGCGTTGGAATTGCCCGGCCTCCCGCTTTCTCTCCCTCAGCCCACCGTCGCCGCAGTGGTTCCACAGAGTACTCCTTCGGAGCCCCATCGCGAGGAGACCTTGACCGCGACCGTCGCTGCCCAGGTAGCCCAGCAGCCTCCCGCCGCAGTTGCTGCCCCGAGAGAACCCGCTGCCCCGGGCCCTGCAGCCTCGACTGCCCCCAGCAGTATCAGCAAAGACCGCCAAATTTCCCAGCCCGACCATGTGGGGAGCAAAGAGGAGCCTCCATCAGCGAGAAGCGGCAGTGGCGGCAGCAGCGCCAAGGAATCCCAAGAGGAACGGAGCCAGCAACAGGATGATATCGAAGAGCTGGAGACCAAGGCCGTGGGAATGTCCAACGACGGCCGCTTTCTCAAGTTTGATATAGAAATTGGCAGAGGCTCCTTTAAGACGGTCTACAAAGGACTGGACACTGAAACCACTGTGGAGGTCGCCTGGTGTGAACTGCAGGTATAGTCCCGCCTACTTTATTATACGGTGGTTTGGGTCCCAAAAAGTGGTCGGTTAAGCCAGTTTATCTTGTCATTCTTTAACTGTTCCCTCAGACTGCGGGGGGAGGCCACCTTTTCAGAGATTGAAACTAGATTTTGGGGGATTATTGATAGCCAGTGAGATTTGCTGCTAGAGAAGGAGTTGTGAAAATCGTCGGTACAAACACATTGCCTACTTGTTGTTGTTATAGTATAGTGTCTGGCAGGAAACTTGGAAATAGTGGAGGACGTTTTTGAGTTAGGAAAGTGCTGTCTTCCTGCCTTGTATATTTCAGACTCATCAGAGACTCTGCAGTGATGATCTGCTGGTGTGTTACTGAGATCAGACTGTTCTTTTTTAATAAGAACGACCTTGTTCATGAATGACCTTCCTTTGGCTATATCTTTGTTGGCGGTTACACAGCCATTTAATAATAACCACTATAAAAAAGACTTTCTTCTGGCCAAATGCCTTGGGACTAGTAAGGTACAATAAGTATTCGATGTTGTACCACCTAATGGTGCTTAAGCCTTATGCTAGCTAGCAGTGATCTTACATTGTTAATTAAAACTAGTATGTCTTTAGCCCAGAAATTATACAATGAATAGTACTAGCCCATGCAAAATTATTGTTTTAGTTTTGTTATAAAAGATTTTTAAGCCAAGCTTTCCCAAAAGTTCATAGGAGTTACAATGCTTCCTTTTTAATCTCTCTGGGAGGTTTTCATGGTGTAAATAATGGTGTGTCATTTTGGTTGACAAGTATATTCTAGGTTTAAATACCTGGTTTTGGGTTACTTGTTGTTTGACCTGTATCAGCTTGATTTCCTCATCAGGAAATGAACGTAGGTTATTCTCAGAAGCAGACACTGAATGTAAAAGGCAGGGTTTTTTTTTGTTTTTTTTTTTTAATGAAGAATGCCATTATCTATATTCTTTTTTGCCAAGAAAAAGGACCAAGCTGAAATAGGATATGAAAGTAACTGAATGATCTAGGAATTTTGTTTTATCTATGTTAATAATACGTAATTCTTTGAATGTCACCTTCCAAATGACCAAGGCCATATCAAATGTGAAGGGAAAATTAACATGTGGAAGGAAATAAACTTAAAAACTGACAAGTTCTTTAGAACATAATATTGTAGGCTTTACAGTTAGTGATATAGAACTTCTAGGCATTGTGAAAAAACTACACTGTTTTATAGTGGTTTAGAGTTGGGAAGGTGACAGATCTTTAAAAAAATTTGTCAAACTATGATTTTATTCTTATTGTTCAGTCTTATTCAGAAACTTAAGTCTGCCTGGCTTTACTGCTTGGGGCAGTGGTTGAACTTCCACCTATGAACCAGGGGGGAGGGACGGAGAGAGAGAGAGTGAGATAGAGAGAAATATCCATTGGTTGCCTACCCCACACCCCCAAAGGTAGATCCAATCTCCAACTCCAGCTGGGGCATGTTCTATCAAAATATTCAGTTTAGTTAAGAAAAACCACACTAATTATTTCTGTAGATGTATTTTGTGCAGCTAAGGTTTAGCTTCTCAGAAACAGATGATCTTTTTTTTTTTAGATGGTATTGTGTTGAACACAAACATATAAACCAAACAGTGAGAGGTGAAACTAATTAGTGAATCAAATAATAATTAATGTGCACATTTTCTATATTAGTACATAAAAGTAAACAGATTGCCTAGGATAATGACAAGATCATCTTGATAACTAATAGTTTTGAGCTTAATAACCTGATATATTCATCTCTATGTGGATACTCTCCTTACTTGGACTGGTAGGTCATTGCGGATTAAGGTAAATTTGGAAATGCAACAGATTATTTCTTTTACATGCTGAAGAGTTCCAGGCATTCTCATATTTATACTAAAGGCCAGGTGCATGGATTCATGCATCAGTGGGGTCCTTCAGCCTGGCCTGCACACTCTTGCAATCCAGGACCCCTTGGGGGATGTCTGTCTGCTGGTTTCGGCCCAGCCGGATCCCGCAGGCCCTGGGATCGGGCTGAAACCAGCAGTCCGGCATCCCCTGAGGGATGTATTAGTGCGTGAAGCAGCAGGCAGTGGGGAGGAGCCCGAGCCAGGTGCTGTTCAGCTCCCACTCTCCCAATGCCAATGCTGGCATGTAGGGGGAGTGTCCACAGGGGAAGCTCATGCCGCCGCAGCTGCGCTCGCCAGTCACAAGCCCGGTGTCTGGCGCTGATTGGTCAGCTGAGCAGCTCTCCCGCAGTGGGAGCACACTGACTACCAGGGGGCAGCTCCTGCGTTGAGCATCGGCCCTCTGGTGGTCAGTGTGCATCATAACTACCGGTTGAATGGTCGAACAGCCACTTAGGCTTTTATATGTATAGATGCTCTTTAACTCTGCATTCATCCCTTCCACACAAACACTCAGCTATAGGTAGTAAAGAGTAGCTAAAGAATTCTAAATAAAGAAGTAAATTGGTTAGATTTCCATATTAATAGTTGTGGAGAATAAATTTAAAAAGTACAGAGGTGTGGGGTTTAGTTAGGGTCTGAATAAGAGACGTATTAGAGGAATGGCATCTTTAAATACTTAGGAGATAAAGTATGCAGGGTTTAGTGATTAATTCAATTTGGAGGAAAATGAAGAAGGGTAAGCGGGTGGGGCGAGATGATGGTGCTGTCAATTGAAGGAGGGAATGAGAAAGAAGAGTGGTTTTAGTTTTTTTGAGATGATGACTTTGAGGTCATTGTAGAAACCTCCAGGAAGAAGTTCAATTGTCGGTTGTATTACTGAACATCAAAAAATAGGTCTGAGGTAGAGATAGAGGATGATGGTCCCCAAATTTCTATATTAGTCATAACTGAAATAATGAAAGTAAATGAAATCATCTAGAGAGAGGAGATATACATATGTATAGTGAGAGAAAGAAGTAGAGGAAGAGACTAGGGCAAAATAGGAATAACTAATGGATAAGCAAAGGAAAAAAGAGCCCAGGGGTTAGACTAAATAGAACACTAGAAGAGTAGTAATATCAAGGGAATAAAATTTCAAGAAAAGAATATAGCAGAGAAGTCCCAGTTGCTTAGCAGTAATTGTTCAGAATGAATTTTTGAAGGAGTAGGATAAGAAGTATAGAGATTAGGCTATTGAAATTATATATTGCATTTGGTTATTAAGTCATTAACAATAAAATTTAGGATTATCTAAGTAAGGGAGATTAAGGAAGAAGCACGTAAGCAGATGTAAATCCCTGGTAATATTCTATATTTCTGAATTAGTTTGCAAGGGAGAAGTACAGAAATAGAATCTATAAGTAACTCGTGTGGCCATTTAAATTTAAATTAATTAAAATGAAATACAGTTTTAAAAATATGTATAGTTTTAAAACTCAGTCCTTTAGTTCCACCAGCCACATTTCAAGTGTTCAAAAGCCACATGTGGTTACTATATTAGATGGCGCAGTTGCGTACCATACTCACCCTGGCCAGGCATCAAACCTGCAACCTATATGCCCTGACCAGGAATCGAACCTGTAACCTTTTGTTGTAAGGGACAATGCTCTAACCAACTGAGCCACCTGGCCAGGTTGAGTTGTATGTGTTTTAAATAGCTTTATTGAGATATAATTCACACACCATAAAGAATATACAGTACTACTATTTTATAACTTAAGTTACAATTTAAAACATCTATACTCTGTCCTACATAATAAAAGCCTAATATGCTAAGTGTCTGGTCGTCCGGTTGGCCGTTCACCAATCAAAGTGTAATATGCTAATGATACGCTAAGGCTGCTCAACTGCACCAGTGGAGTCCCTTGGCCTGGCCTGCACCCTCTCGCAATTCGGGACCCTTCGTGGGGATGTCGGAGAGCTGGTTTTGGCCCGATCCCACTGGCCAAGCCGAAGGACCCCACTGGTGAACGAATTCGTGCACCAGGCTTCTAGTTAGTAATAAAGAAAAAAATAGCCTTTCCTTTTGTGGAAAATATGTACAAAGGATGTTATTACAAACTCACATATACATGCAGAGTTGACAAAGATTAACACTGTTACATTTGCTCCAAATATTTGGTGACCTCATAGTTTCAAAAGAGTGGAAAATTTGCGGTGGATTTAAGGAATAGCTGAGGAAGGTTAAGAAGTAGAGGTAGTAAGAGAAGGTAATTTATCATTTATTTACTTTTTAAATTTATCTTTATTGTAGGAATTACTACAGATGTTTTCTCCCCCCATTCCCTTTTTAATCCCCTCCACCCTGCTCCCACTCCCTCATCAGGACTTCACCTCACTATTGTCTATCCATGGGTTATGCATATATGCATATAAGTTCTTCTATTAATCTCTTACTGCCCCTGCTCCCCTTTCCCTCTGAAATAGGTCAGTCTGTTGCATGCTTCCATGTCTGTGGACCTATTTTATTTGTCAGCTTATTTTGTGCATTAGAATCTACATATAAGTGGGATCATGTGATACTTGCCTTTCTTTGACTGTCTTATTTCATTTAACATAATACTCTCCAGGTCCCTCCATGCTGTCTCAAAGGGTAAGAGATCCTTCTTTTTATAACTGCATAGTATTCCATTGTGTTAATGTACCACAGCTTTTTTTTTTTAATTGATTAAGGTATTACATATGTGTCCTTATCCCCCCATTCCCCCGTCCCACACCCCACTCATGCCCTCACCCCCCTGTTGTCTGTGGAACATAGGGGTGTGTATGTTCTTTCAAATTAGTGTTTCGGTTTTTTTCAGGATATATTCCCAGAAGTAGAATCTCTGGGTCATAAGGCAAGCCCATTTTTAATTTTTTTAAGAACATCCACACTGTCTTCCATAGTGGTTGCTCCAGTCTGCATTCCTATCAGCAGTATACTAGGATTCTCTTTTCTCCACATCCTTGCCAGCACTTGTTTGTTGATTTGTTGATGATAGACATTCTGGCAGGTGTGAGGTGATATCTCATTGTAGTTTTAATTTGCATCTCTGAGGATTAGTGACATTGAACATTTTTTCATGTCTCCTGACTATTTGTATGTCCTCTTTGGAGAAGTGTCTATTCAGGTCGTCTGCCCATTTTTTAATTGGGTTGTTTGTCTTCCTTTTGTTGACTTGTATGAGCACTTTATATATTTTGGAAATTAAGCCCTTATCAGATGTATCATTGGCAAATATGTTCCCCCATACAGTGAGTTCCCTTTTTATTTGATGCTGGTTTCTTTAGCTGTACAGAAGGTTTTTAGTTTGGTGTAGTCCCATTTGTTTATTTTTTCCTTTGTTTCTCTTGCCCTAGGGCCTAGGCGATGTATCTGTGAAAATTCTGTTATGTGAGATGTCTGATATTTTGCTGCCTACATTTCCTTCTAGGATTTTTTATGTTTTCACTACTTACATTTAAGTCTTTTATCCATTTTAAGTTTATTCTGTGTCTGGTGTAAGTTGGTGGTCTGGTTTAATTTTTACATGTATCTCTCCAATTTTCTCAACACCATTTATTGAAGAGACTTTATTCCATTGTATGCCCTTGCCTCAATTGTCAAAGGTAATTTCTTTAGACTAGTTTGAATGAATATAGAGCAAGAAAGATTGGGTGGGTAAGTAGAAGATGTTATCAAGAATAAGGTGGATAGGTGAGCAAGGAAAGATCTTTAAAAGTTGAAACATTGAAATGTAATATTTGGTTATTCTTTATGGATAGTTAAATTCAATCTAAACACTTTTATCAACTAGTTTACAGAATACTCAAGTACTGGGAGCAATGTGCTGATTTTTAAACAGTTTGCTTTTTTTATGTAATCTGGCATTCATGCTATATTTGCATATCAGTATAGTGATGTGTAAGTGGAGCAGCTCTCTGAAATTACCATCCTTGTTTGCCACTTGAGAAAACAGCCAGATTTCTTGTAATTCCAATCCAAGAAAGTTCTGAATTATACTATTTCTAGAATATAGTCAAAATGGACTTTTCTACAAAAGTAGATTTGACATGCTTGTGAGGGTACCGAGGGAGACTTTACTACTCATGGTTACTCATGCCACCAAAACTGGAAAAGAACAAGACAATTCTTTTAGAGCAGTTTTGGGTTTACAACAAAATTGAGGGAAGTACAGAGATTTCTTATGTACCTACTACCCACGCCCCCAACATGCTAGCTTCAACGTTCTCCATTATAAACATTACTCACCAGAACAATACTTTTTTGAACTATATTGACAGAACAGTACTAAATTGACAAATCGTAACCAAAAGTCTATAGTTTTCCTTCAAGTTCACTCTTAGTGTTGTACATTCTGTGGGTTTGGACAGACACATATATATCCATCATTAGAATATACAAAATATTTTCACTGCTCTTCATTCTTCTATCACCCTGACTGACCCCTGGCTACCACTAATCTTTGTTACATCTTTGTAGCCTTGCCTTTTCCTGAATAGTTGGAATCATACAGTACGTGTAGCCTTTTCAGATCGACTTCTTGTTGTGCCTAGTAAAGGCAGAAAATTAACCGGTGATTTTATATTTGAGTCATAATTATTGACTAGAATGTTTACAAAGACCAAGTCACAGAGGGTAGGTGTTCATTCAGAAGTGTTGAGGATAAAGGATTGGACTAAACGACCCTTTTATTACTACTATTTTGTGATGTGTTGAGAATTATGTGCATAGTTATATTCATCGCATGATTTACAGTGTTACTTTTAGTCACTGTTGTTATTGGATAAAATCAGTCAGTATCTGTGCCTTTCATTTGCATCTTTTTGTGTTTTCTTGTTTTGATGCATAAATATATTTAATTTAATTTGGCTTATTTTTCCTGAAGTTCCAGTGGGGGAATAATAGGCTTCTCTGCCCAAAGTAAAGGTGTCTACTGACTGCAGGGATTCTGGACAAGCGTGTTTGCATCCTGCTTGTCGATGACTGTGTTAGGGGCCGGTCAGAATTTCCCAGCAGTGAATTCATTTGCAGTTTTTAAATAGCTGAAGAGTTATATTTGTTTCTGCATGAAAGACAAGATTTTATCATGGAATTAGATGCTTGTGTTACTTTGGGCCAAATGTAGTCTACTAGAATTTTGATATAGAACTAGCCGTGGTCTATCACAGAACTATTATCCAGCTGTGTAATTTCTCAAGTATAATATTAATACTTGATTAGAAGAGAAATAGTGAAATCAATGCTTGCTATAAGTATGGTATTTCTTTTGAAATGACAAGTGGTAAATATTTAGTATCATAGTTACTGTAGTTTAGTTGTTCAATGAAACAAATATTAATATTACACGATCGCTATTTTTTAAAAAATAATTTATCACAGACTCAGGAAACTTTAGACTGTTTAGCTTCCAAAAACTGACAGTATTTTTCATCTGTCTTTGTGTCTGGTTCAGATACGGCAGAATTGTACTATTAAATGTAAGCTTTGAGTGGTACTTAATTTTGAGTTGTAGCCACAGGTAACTATGACTGAAACATAATTCAAAACTTTTGGCAGTTTGCCCTTGCTGGCTTGGCTCAGTGGATAGAGTGTCGGCCTGTGGACTGCTGGGTCCCGGGTTCGATTCCGGTCAAGGGCACATGCCTGGATTGCAGGCTCTATCCCCAGTAGGGGGTGTGCAGGAGGCAGCTAATCAATGATTCTCTCTCATTGATGTTTCTCTCTCACCCTTTCCCTTCCTCTCTGAAACCAATAAAAATATATTTTAAAAAACCCAAAAACTTTTGGCAATGGATATCTTGTTAATTGCTTTAGAAGGATTTTAAGCCTCGCTTCATATTTAGTGCTCTAACTAGAAATATGTAAGTAGCTGGCTCATGGTTTCCTAATGATTTAAATTAAGTTGGAATTATCTTTCAAATTAAGTGATTTCACATTAGGGTTAAATTTTGTTTATACTGTTTACTTGAACTGTGGGAAACCTGAAGGGGGGCGGTTACGGTATTTAATATTTAGATTTGATGCTTGAGTTTTTAAGAAATCTTATAAAGATGTTAAGATTTGTGTAGATGTGCTAGTGGTAAAATATTTTTTTAAAATTAGATATTACATATAACATAAACCTAGAAAAGTTAACATATCGTGACAGGTTATCATAATGAGTAATTTGTTATTAAAAAGTGAATTGTGGAAATTGTCAAAGGAAATACATTTTGTTGTAAGCAAAAATATTAAAAAAACATAAGATATTCAGGCATATGGAGAATAATTTTAATGTGTCAATGAAAATGAAAACTCACATTCTGTAAGTCTGGGTTTTGGACAACTAATAAATTCCTTATGTAAAAAATGATTTGTGGAAATTGAAAGGCAACAGTCATTGTGCTAACACTTGTGATTAGGGCTTGAGATTATGAATGACTTAATAAAATAATATGGGACAGGACATATCCACTTTTTAAAGAGATTAACATAACTAAGCTATGGGGAAACATGAAAGATTTTAAGAAAGAAAAACACTAGGTTTATATTTTTTAAACAATGGATAAAGTCATTCCCACACCTCCCCACCATACCCCTTAGTCCAGGAGGATAGCATTCTCTTCTTTAAAACAGCCACCCACTCTGTTTCTTTTAACAGTGATGATCATATTGTCACCCTTTCTTAAGAGTTGAATAATATGTTCAACTTATTTTCATAATATTTTAGAATAATTAGTGAGTGAACTTTGACAGCTCATATTTGGCATATGAGTGGTAGTTGCTTCCGATTTATAATTCTCAGTTGGGAAAATAGGTTATGTTGTGAATATAATTTACAAATATACTCATAACACATATATATTTATCTATAAATTTCCTTAGTCTTCTAAGAGAAAAATTCATATGTAATCTCATGAGTTGACTGAACTATGGAATAAAAATTTTGGGTTTTTTAATATCTCAACTACTATATTCTGGTTTGAGAAGTAAAGAATAACTAAGACATTTTCTCCTCTTTGAGTGTGACAGACACTACCTCAGTCAACCTCTATTTCCTCTTCTCTGAATTTGTTTGAAATTCCTATTTACTACACTGATTTGACTAGCCTCCATTAGTCTCAAAAGTCAGAAGAAATAACTTGCTATCTTCCATTTCTAATGTTAGTAATTTTAAAATCTGAAAATTTGTTAGTAATCATTAACAGAATTGTTTAAGGGTAAACAAAGTTGTATATAGAAATAATTTGAGGTACCTTTTTGGGTTCTTTGCCAGTAATGTTATGACTTTATTATGACTATAGGACAGGATGTAGAAATAAATCTTTGCTTTATTTATGAAGCAGTGATAATCTGCTCCCACCTGCAGTGTTTAATTTTTTTTTAGCTCTTTGTAGAGAGATCACCTTTGTTTAGTCTTCAGTTCTTACATGCTAGACTTCAATCCTTATATGCTTCAGTCCTTACGGACTCCTGTTGTTGTGAAGATTTATTTGTCTAGAGATGGGAATAAAGGATTTCAAATTTTTACTGTTTTTAAATGGGGCCTTTTAAAATATATATAATGTCTAAAATATATATAATGTCTAATACTGAGTAAGGCACACAGATTGTAAAAATATGGCCTCTTTTAGATTTTATAGTACTTTGGTTTTAAAATTTGGACAGAATATAGAAATGTAGGAAATTTTCGGTTATATTATGGCCCCAGCCATGCATTTTCAAAAGCAATGTGTTGCATTTCTAAAGCTAGTGCATTGCATGCACCACTGAGCATAATGGGAAAAGAAAAGTGCCATAAAAAGCTAAGTACCAAGTAACTAGCTAGAAAAGGCTTTTAATGGGAGAGCTGGTATGGTCATTAATCTAGTAGAGTAATACTTGAGGAAATGGTTCCTTGTGTTTAACTGCAATTTCTTTTAGTTATTAGAGACCAAAATAGGAAATTCAGAATTAGCACTTAAATGCTGATATAGGTTTATTTTTTTTAAAAGTGCCTTTTTGCAGCCCAATTTAGTACAAAGAAAATTAGAATGGGAGGCTTGGTTCTCATGCTAACTACAGAAGAATGACCTTGAGTAAGTATGCTGTCTTATTAGTAAAGTGAGTGGTAGAATTGTTTAAGGATCTTTTCAGCGTATTCTCTTGAACAATCGATAAGGAGGATTTTTACCTTGATTCAGTCTGATTTCCCCTAACACTCTTCCGGTTACTAAGTGTATAGTAGTTTTGCTCTAAATAGACTACTTTGCAGTGACTTTCAAACTTTTGATTAAGACCCATTCTAATCTAATAATTAAATTTTACATTATGACTTAGTACATGCACACATAAAAAGACAAAAGTTTCACAAAACTTATGTTTTCTGTCCTATTTTACTTAAAAATAAAGGCTGTTTACAGTCCACTCTGAAAAAAACCCCACTTCATTTAGTTTTTTTACTTAATTTGTTAAATCAAGTGGCAAGTTGATTAAATATTTGCCACAAAATGAAAATATAGTGGCTATATGAGTTTTAGCTCCTCCATTGTTAATAATAACACAAACTCTGAACAGTATTCATTCTTAGGAAGGGAACAAATGATGGTGACTTTATTTATTTTTTATTTTTTTATTTTTATTTTTTTTATCCACTTGTCTATTTTTTTTTCTTTTTATTTTTTATTATTTATTACAAAGGGTATTACATATGTGTCCATTTTTTCCCCCCGCCCAAGACAGTCCCCTAGCCTCCCCCATCCCCCAGTGACTCTCTATTATCTTCAAGGGAACAGAGGAAGGACAGGACAGAGGCTGATGGGACAGAGGAGGGAGGGGACAGATGCTGATGGGACAGACGAGGGGAGGGGGTAGAGGAGGGAGGGGACAGAGGCTGATGGGACAGAGGTGGGAGGGGACAGAGGCTGAGGGGACAGAGGAGGGAGGGGACAGAGGCTGTTTCCAAATCTTAGCTATGGTAAATTGTGCTACTATGAACATAGGGGTGCATATATTCTTTCTGATTGGTGTTTCTGGTTTCTTGGGATATATTCCTAGGAGTGGGATCACAGGGTCAAATGGGATTTCCATTTGTAGCTTTTTGAGGAAACTCCATACTGTCTTCCATAGTGGCTGCACCAGTCTGCAATCCCACCAGCAGTGCACAAGTGTTCCTTTTTCTCCACATCCTCTCCAGCACTTGTCGTTTGTTGATTTGTTGATGATAGCCAGTGGTGACTTTAAATAATAGCTTATTAGGCACATGTAAAGTTCTACAGTTGCTGGTTTATAAAGTAGATAATTTAGTGATTTGTTAGTTTTATTTCTACTTTCTATTGTTTAGTCCCTTATTTTTTTTATATATATTTTATTGATTTTTTACAGAGAGGAAGGGAGAGAGACAGAGAGCTAGAAACATCGATGAGAAAGAAACATCGATCAGCCGCCTCCTGCACACCTCCCCCTGGGGATGTGCCCGCAACCCAGGCACATGCCCTTGACCGGAACCGAACCTGGGACCCCTCACTCCGCAGGCCGACGCCCTATCCACCAAGCCAAACCGGTTTTGGCGAGTCCCTTATTAATAGATACAATACTGGCATTCACTGTATCAAACCAGTGGGACTAAAATTCTTTAGCACCTTTTTGGATTTGAGTTTTTTGAGTATTTTGTGGTTAATTTAAAAAAGTTTTCTGCTTTTGCGTTCTAACCATGAAGATATATTTTGTAAAAAACTTGCCAATCTTATAGTTCTGTCAGATTCCTTTATTCTTCTACTCCGTAACTTCCTTAGGGGATTTGTGTCTTTTTAAATCTAAGAAAGAATTAAAATAAAAATTTTGGGGAATGTTAATGTTTGTGTGACCTTGGACATCCCACTCACCTAAATCCTGAGCCTTATTCATCATCTGAAAATGGTAACTTGTGCACTTGACTGGATTATTTTAAATAACAAAGAAAAAATGCAGTATACTCATTTACTCAAATGATGTAAAATTTTATATAATTGTAAGTCATTATTATAGACTTGATTTTGGAAATCAACTTCTGAGCTTTTGTGCTTAAAATGACACTAAAAGTTCAAAACCTAATTGTCATTTGTTTAAGACTTTGAATCCTGAATTCTTTAAGAAAATAATAAAGGTGGTGACATAGCTGACTATTTAATCTAGCAAGTTTATAACAATGCCACCTGCTTGTTCTGTAGTACATTATCTCATTAAATTCTCTCAGTAACCCCATATATGATATGTGTCATCTCTATTTTTTAGATGAGGAAACCAAGGGAACTATTTGGTGGAATAGTGTTTCTAAAATTGGAGCTTTTAGTTGTGTATCATTGAATATGTCACTTTGGGATTCCCAAATCTGTGAAATTAATTAGAATTTAGAAATCGAATTAAAATCTGAGGAAAACATGATGGAAATAAAATTGTTATGACTTTATCTTAATGTCACTAATCAGAGAAATGCAAATTAAGACTATAATATTTTTATCTATGACAAATTAAGTATATCTATACTGATAATAGAGAAATATGCAAATTGTCTGGGACACGGTCACAGTAACAGTAACGAGCGAACAGCAGGTTGCGTGGGGTAACAAGGCCAGCAGGGGGTTAGTGAGGGATGACCAAACAATTGAATAGTAGGCTGCGTGGGGTGACCAGGCCGGCGGGGGGGGGCATTTGGGGGTG
>NW_006296283.1:873820-884684 GCF_000327345.1 Myotis davidii | reverse complement strand
CCAGTTAGGGGCAACCAGGATGGCAGAGGGGAGCAGTTGGGGGTGACCAGGCTGGCAGGGGGGCAGTAAGGGGCGACCAGGCACACAGGCAGGTGAGCAGTTAGGAGCCAGTGGTCCCGGACATCCCCCAAGGCGTTCCAGATTGGAGAGGGTGCAGGCTAGGCTGAGGGGACACTCTCCCCCCGTGCACGAATTTCATGCACTGGGCCTCTAATTAAAAAAATAATTGTCCTAAATCAGCACTGTCTAATAATATGTGTATCACATATGTAGTTTAAATTTTCTAGTAACCACATTAAAAAAATGCAGGTGGAATTAATATATATTTCCAAAAAGGACAGATGGTCAAGAAACATAAGAAAAAAGAGATGCAAATTAAAATGAGGTATCACCTCACACGTGCCAGAATGGCTACCATCAACAAATCAAAAGAATATATATTCTGTTGCTCTGAAGTGAAATTCTCTTTTCTTATTAATTCAGCCATACTATGTCTTTTGATTGGAGCATTAATCTATTTGCATTTAAAGTAATTATTGATGATATGTAGTTATTGCCATTTTATTCTTACTTATGATAATTCCTTTTCCTTTTTTCTCTTAAAGAAATCTCTTTTTTTTAATGAGGCCGTGGAGCCTTATTTTTTAAATTTATTTTTTATTTATTTTTGTTAATCCTCACCCATGGATATTTTTCCATTGATTTTTAGAGAGAGTGGAAGGGGGGGAGAGAGAGAGAAAGAGAGAGAGAAACATTAATGTGAGAGAGACACATTGATTGGTTGCCTCCTGCTTGCGCACGACCAGGGCTGAGGATTGAGTCTGCAACTGAGATACGTGCCCTTGCCCAAAATTGAACTCAGGACCCTTGGGTCTGAGGGCTGACACTCTAGCTAGCCACTGGGCAAAACTGGCTAGGGCTCTTAAAGAAATCTTTTAATTATTTCTTGCAGTACTGGTTTGGTGGTGATGATCTTCAGTATGTTCTTGTCTAGGAAGCTCTTTATCTCTCCACTTCTAAATGATGGTCTTGCTTGTTAATCTTGGTTGTAGTTTCTTGCTTTTTATCACTGAATATTTCCCACCAATCCCTTCTGGACTGCAAAATTTCTGTTGAGAAATCAGCTGGCATTCACTGGGAGTTCCCTTGTTTTGCAACTAACTGCTTTTCTCTTGCTGCTTTTAAGATTCTCTCTTTGTGTTTAACCTTTGGCATTTTAATTATGATGTGTCTTGGTGTGGGCCTCTTTGGGTTCATCTTGTTTGGGACTCTGCATTCTTCTTGGATTTGCGTATTTTTTTTGTTGCCAATAGAAAGTAGAGGGAAAAAACTCCAGAATTCTTTGGCTTCCAAATTGCTGATTTGATCCTCTCTTTCCTCTACTCTACTGTTGATTTCAACTTAGTGTATCCTTCATTTCTGACTGATTCTTTTTTTATGGTTTCTGTCCCATTTTCTGTTTACTATCTCTTTGTTGAAGTTCTCTCTGAGTCCATCTATTCTTCCCCTAAGTTCATTGAGCATCCTTATAACGAGTGTTTTGAACTCTGTATCTGGTAGATTGCTTTCTTCCATTTTTCAGTTTTTTTCCCCAGAGTTTTGACCTGATTACTTTGGGACATCTTTCTTTGTCTTTTCATTTTGTCTGCCTCTCTCTATTTGTTTCTATATATTAGTCTATGTATTAGTTCTGCTAATGTCCCATTCTTCACAGGGTAGCTTTATGTAGTAAGTGTCATGTGGGGCTAGGCCCAGTCACACATTCTCCATGTTCATATGAGGTGGATGCTCCAGAAGTGTCTCTTGTATAGCAGGTCTTGAAATAATGTTGATTTGTTCAGTGTCATTTTGTTAGTAATGTTGATGAGATGTCATAGGAACTTAACTGTTGTTTTTATTAATTAGCTTATCGTAAAAATAGCTTATTGTTATGTATTGTTTCACTTAAAGTCACAACTATGTACTACGTTGAAGACTTACTATACTTGAGTAAGTATACCTTTCAACATAAAATATGCATTGTCTAAAATTTTTTTACTTAAATTTCCCTTTTTATATAGTCATTTCTTTTATTACCATTTATCTCATTTATTTCTGCATCCTCTTCCTTCTTGTATCATTTTAATTTAGATGTTTTTTATAAACAACACATAGCTAGATTTAAAAGGGGGCAGAGAAAGCCTATTTCAAAGGTCTCTTTTAATAGAGGACTTTAATCTATTCACACTTATAGTGATCATTGATGTGTATGGACTTGGTCTTCTTCCTGCTTTCTAAGTGGTTATTTCTGCCTTCCCTTTCTTTAGCCTGATTTTCTTTGATGCATTTTTATCCCTAGTGGTCTGTATGTTAAATATTTTAAATTATTCAACTGATTACTCTGAAATTTATTTTGAAAGCGAACATTTTAGAACTAGGTTGTTTTAGAAAATAAATACTATTTCTCTTATTTCTTTGGTGGTATTTTATAACGAAAAAAGTACAGATTTAAGATTAAGACAGGTTGTGCTTGGACCTTGTTACTTTTTGATGGTGACTCTCTTGTGTGTATTTCTCCATCCTTAAAGAGAGAATAATAACAGGGGTGTTAAGTTTATAATAATAAAAGGATAATATGCTAATTAGACCAGACGTCCTTCCTGATAAAGCCGGGCCAGAGGGAAGCCAGCCTGGGTCCCGGGTGCCTGCCGGTGGCCAGAGGAGGGAAGCCGGTGCCGGCAGCCTGGCTCCCGGGTGCAGGAGGGAAGCCAATTCTGGCAGCTGGGGGAAGGAAGGTCTATTCTTGCACGAATTTTTGTGCATCGGGCCTCTAGTATATATGTAAAGCACTGACACATAGTTAAGGACTCAATAAGTGTTATTATTAGCTGTCACTTACTAGCAAAAGCTTGAAACTGCATTAGGTAGCATAGTTCTTAGGGGTCCTAGTGGTTGCCTGGTTCTTAATCTGTATTTGCTATTGTATTGTTTTAAGAAATTCATCTTTATCCATTTTACAACTCTATTTTCATTATTCTGTAATGTGCAGAGTCTGTTTTGTAGTACAAAGTCAAGTCTGTCTTCTGTTCAGCTGAGTTTTCTACTTTTATATCTTTCATTTTTACCTTTGTGTATTCTTTTTTTATCCTTCTAGCCTCTTAATCTCTGGACAGGCTCAAACAAACAAACAAAAAAAGTTACTATCTTGGATGGTGTGATGGTCGAATGGCTATCTGAATGCCATTTTACGTTTGTTTGTGTATGTGTATTTGGGTATGAGGGATAGTGTATCAGTCAAGCTTCTTCAGAGGAAAAAAAACTAGTAGGAGATACCCCACCTACATGCCCAATATTTAACTCAATTCTGACACCAGTGTCATAGGATTAAGGGCTCAGTCCCACAAAACTGCTTCCTCTCCTCTTTCAGATGTCAAATGCAAGTCCAGATTGTTACCTATGTACTTTGGCTGGCTTTATAGATTAGAGTTTTTAACTACCCTCTCCTTGGGTTTAATTTGCCAGAGCAGTTCACAGAGCTCAGGAAAACATCTACTATGTTACCCGTTTATTAAAAGAATTTATAACTCAGGAATAGCTACATGGCAAAGATGCATAGGGCAAGGTATGGGGAAGGGGCATGGACCTTCCATACCCTCTCCAGTGTGCCACTCCCTCCATATCTCCACGTTTCCCACCCAGAAGCTTTCCAAACCCGGTCCTTTTGGGGTTTTATGGAGGCTTCATTATATAGACACTAGAGGCCCAGTGCATGGATTCATGCACCAGTGGGGTCCCTCGGCCTGGCCTGCACTCTCACAATCTGGGACCCCTCAGGGGATGTCAGACTTCCGCTTTTGACCCAATTCTTGCAGGCCAGACCGAGGGATCCTAGTATGCCTATAAGATCTTTGGTTAATCTTTTCTCACCCTCCCCCCTCCCTTCTGAGATTCATCAATCTGTTCCATGTTTCCATGCCTGTGCGTTGAGCGTCTGCTCCCGGGTGGCCAGTGTGCGTCATAACTACCAGTCGAACCGTCACTTAGGCTTTTATATATATAGACTAGAGGCCCAATTCACGAAATTCGTGCAAGGGGCTCGGCCCCCCACCACTGCAGCTTCATCTGGTCTAATTAGCATATTATGCTTTTATTATTATAGATACTTGGTTAAATCATTGGCCATTAGTGATTGAACTCAATCTCCAGCCCCTCCACTACTCCCTAGGACAGTGATGGCGAACCTTTTGAGCTCGGCTTGTCAGCATTTTGAAAAACCCTAACTTAACTCTGGTGCCGTGTCACATATAGAAAGTTTTTGATATTTGTAACCATAGTAAAACAAAGACTTGTATTCCTGATATTTATTTTATATATTTAAATGCCATTTAACAAAGAAAAATCAACCAAAAAAATGAGTTCGCGTGTCACCTCTGACACACATGTCATAGGTTTGCCATCACTGCCCTAGGAGTTTGGGGTGTGGTACTGAAAGTTCCAATATTTTAATCACATGGGTGGTTCCCCTGGCAATCAGCCACCATTCTTAGGTTACTAAGAGGCTTTCCAAAGTCACATCATAATAAACATAACAAAAGACACTTTTTATATTGTTTGTACCACTTAGGAAATTCCAAGGGTTTTCGGAGCTCTGTGCCAAATACATATTTTTTATTATAAGTCACAATATTACATATTACAGGTTTATTTCATTTCAAGGAATAATCTTATATGATTGTTGAGGCTGGCAACTCTGAAATCCACAGGGCCCGGCTGGCCATCACATTGGGAAACTCTTGCAGGACCTTATACTGCAGTCTTGAGACAGAATTTCTTCCTCAGAAAGCTCAATTTTGCTCTTAATGCCTTTCAAATGATTGGCAAGACCCACCCAATTATTGAGGATAGTTTCCTAATTACTTAAAATCAACTGATAGTAGGTATTAACCATATCTACAGATTAACTTTACAGTAACATCTAGATTAGTGTTTGATTGAGCAAGTGGGTTCTATAGCCAATTGGACACCTATAGCCAAGTGGACACATTAAACCATTATAGATGGTCATACTGTTTCAGGATCAATTGTCCTTATCCATCAGCCTCTTGAAATTAAAAACAAAAGTTGTGTACAATACTACATGGAAATTAAGCATTATCCAGGTTTTTAGTAAAATATAGTTTATAGTTATACCTCATTGACATGAGGTCAACTCACATACCAATGAATTGTGGGTCATTTGTTTGATATCCAAGTGAAAAAGACCTATAATGCCAGTATGGGAAATGACTGTTTCTAGAATAACCAGCAAAAGCCGATACCCACACAGTGTCTGAAATGTATTACATACAGAAGAGTGTAACGTATTGTAAAATGGATGAGACTAACATTAAATGCTGTACATCTGTTTGGTGCCAATAATGTTAATAGTTGTTTAGACTTTAACCTTTGTTTATAACACTTTCTGTGGGACTGTTTATTACTTGAATGCTCCGAGATGAAGACCACATGTTCTTTTCAATTAAGACATAATAATGAAAGAGAATACTGAGCTTACATTACATCTTTGATGGTGAAATCAGAAGTGAAGGAAAGGGTAGTGAAACCGTAATAGAAATAGATTGGGAGGTTGGTAGGTAAGATTTATAGGCAGCCCATAATTTTGGGAAAGGCTACCTTTTTATTGATGGCACTGAACAGGACTGCTGATTTATTCTAAGATTCATAAATCTAGAAAAAGCTGTACCACAAAACCCCAGTGGTTTTCCATTCTAGTTAAGTGAGAAGTGAGACAGTGTACTATGTATATAGTAACATCCTATATAATAAAAGGCTAATATGCAAATTGTCTCCTCGGGAGTTCAACTGACTGGGAATTCGAATGCTCGCTATGACGTGTGCTGACCCCTAGGGGGTGGTGCTGAACGAAGGAAGGCCCTGGCTGGCAGCTGGAAGGCCCTGATTGGCCCTGATCGCTGGCCAGGCCTAGGGACCCTACCCGTGCATGAATTTCATGCACCAGGCCTCTAATTAAAGAATAAAATGAAAACCACAGAACGTTTTGCTTTTAAGTAAAGCATAACCTTTAACCAGTATAGTATGGTGTGGTAAATGATGCACCCAACTAGTCATAAAATTTAGTTTCTCTCCTCAATTCTACTACCTGTATTAGTCTTCCTTTCTCTATATAGTGTTCAGGTTAATTGTATCATTTTTGCCTTCCTTTTCCCTGAGGTAGAAACTGTGTGGTTATAACTCAACTCTGTCTCTTCCCATTTCATAAAACCCTAGCTATCTTTTTCCAGAAATGTCTCTTCTATTCTCTCCTTTCTCTCTAATATCTTAATTTAGGTCATCATTTCATGTAGATGTTTGGATAATCGAAACGTTTCAGCATCTATTACCCTTGTGCATGCACTCAGCACAACCCCATCCAATCAAACTTATAAATCTGTCATTTCCTATACTGCCACCAGAGTCATTTTAAAAATATATATATTTCTTTATTGATTTCAGAGAGGAAGGGAGAAGAAGGGAGAGATAGAAACATCAATGATGAGAGAGAATCACCGATCAGCTGCCTCCTGCACACCCCCCATTGGGGATCGAGCCCTCAACCCAGGCATGTGCCCCTGGCCAGAATCGAACCTGGGACCCTTCAGTCTACAGTCTGACGCTCTATCCACGGAGCCAAGCTGGCTAGGGCCACCATTTTTATTAAAAACTTCAGTATCATGTTATTTGCCATTGCCTAAAGTTTCATTTTCCTGACTAGTATTTGGGAGTTGCGAATGCATATTGTAGGTTCATAAGAAGTGCTGCATTGTAGAAACCTGTTTTACCAATTGATACTCTTAGTATGTCTTTTAACATGCCAAAACAGTGCTCTGTGTGACACCGTTTTGTGAAATCCTGGCCTGTTAAAAGATAAAGTCTAAATTACTTAGCTTGGTAGGGTAATTTTAGTTTTGTTCCAGCCAACATTTTTAGCCCCATCTTTTTTCTACCTTACACACAGTTATTCAAGGAACACATAACTGAGGCTATTTGCTCAGCTTAGAAACCAATCTTTGCCTTTATGTTGCAAATAATCTTTGTAAAAAGTCCTGTGATAGTATTCTTTGTGTTACTTTTGCTTTGATAGAGTATCTTCTGAAAACATTGAGTTCAGGATGTTTTTGGCTGCAAGTAGCAGAAAATCAACTTTAATCAATAAAAATTAATAATCTTTCTTAATTAGCCCTCATTCCAATAGGCTAATTCAGTTATGGCATTAAAGGTCTCTTTACCATTCTCAGCATGTATTTTAAACTAATGCTCTTAGTTTCTCATTTCCAAGTATCACACGCAACATGAATAACATTCAGCAGCAGAAGAAATATTCTTTCAGATTGTTTCACTTCTCACTGGTCAGAGTTGTGGTCATTCCCTTGCCTAAATCAACTACTGAAATGGGACCTCTATGATTGGCTTAGGGAAATCATCATTTATTCCCTTGGACCAGAAATAGGTCCTATACCTTTCTTCTAGCATAGCATTGATACTTGAATCAAATAAGTGATTATGATTAGCAAGATGAAGTGGGTTAGGGCCGTGGCCGGCAAACCGCAGCTTGCGAGCCACATGCGGCTCTTTGGCCCCATGAGTGTGGCTCTTCCACAGAATACCACGTGCGGGCACGCACGTACAGTGTGATTGAAACTTCGTGGCCCATGCGCAGAAGTCGGTATTTTGTGGAAGAGCCACACTCAAGGGGCTAAAGAGCCTCATGTGGCTCGCGAGCCGCAGTTTGCCAAGCCGCGGTTTGCCGACCACTGAGTTAGGGAATGGCTGGTAGATCATTGACAATGCCTGTTACTTCACTTAATCTTGAGGGGTGGGAAGGAAGTAGTAGAGTAAAAGGAAACAACATTTTGGATAAAGTGATTTCTAACCTGAGTTTTGTGGACCAGGGGGAATTAGTAGGAAGACTTTTCCTTATTCTTCAAAGCCATTCTCATTACTGCTTGTGTTTTCCTTTTTAAGAATAGTAAGCATGTCTAACATATTTCCCTAGGAATCTATCTTGACCTATGTATATGTAAAAGTTATGTCATGGGCTTACTTAAAAAGAACATAACAACAACTGATTTAGTTTGAATGAAGCATGTTCTGTGAGATATAGGCCTTATAGGAAACTGCTCATCACTGTTTTAAAATGACAAATCTTTTGATGTCCCATACCTTAGTGTTAAGTTTTATTGTTTTTTAAGTTTTGTTGTTTTTACTTAGGATATTCTTTCTTTCTTTTACTTTTATAATATATTTTTCTTTCCTTTTCTTTTCTTTTTTTTAAATATATTTTATTGAGTTTTTACAGAGAGGAAAGGAGAGAGATAGAGAGTCAGAAACATCGATGAGAGAGAAACATCGACCAGCTGCCTCCTGCACACTCCCCACTGGGGATGTGCCCGCAACCAAGGTACATGCCCTTGACCGGAATCAAACCTGGGACCTTTCAGTCTGCAGGCCGACGCTCTATCCACTGAGCCAAACCGGTTTTGGCTAATATATTTTTCTTGATTTCAGAGAGGAAAAGAGAGGGAGAGAGAGAAACATCCTATATAATAAAGAGGGAATATGCAAACTGACCGTCATTCCTCCACAAAGATGGCAGCACCCACAGCAGAGGGCAAGTTCCTGTAATGAGCTTAACGAGCAATCAGCAGGGACCTGAGGCTGCATGCCCTGCCCCCACCCTCACCCCCCCTCCCCCCGTGTGGCTTGACAGGGGATCTCAGGCCATGCCCCCCAGTGTGGCTTGACGGGGGATCTCAGGCTGCACCCCCTGCCCAGCACCAGCCGTGTGGCTTGACAGGGGATCTCAGGCCATGCCCCCCAGTGTGGCTTGACGGGGGATCTCAGGCTGCACCCCCTGCCCCAGCACCAGGCCGGGGGGGCCTCAGGCTGTGCCCACCACCTTGCAGGGCTTGATGGAGGACCTCAGGCCATGCCCCCGCCACCCTGGCACCAGGCCAGGGGACCTGAGGCCGCACCCCCTGCCTGGCGGGGATTGATGGGACCTCAGGCTGCGCCCCCCACCCAGCAGGGCTTGACAGGAAACCTGAGGCTGCGACCACCTCCCAGTGGGGCTTGACAAGGGTGGGACCAGCTGGGTCTGGATCTAGCCCAATTGGGCGGGGGAGGGCTGGCCTGGTTTGGGTTTTGTGCGATTCTGAGGCACACGTGGGTGGGCAGGAACTTGACTCTGGGCCCTGTGGTGCACCCCAGATTCTGACAGGAGGAAGATTTTTATATAAATTTTACTAATTTTCTTTCATCTCTGACACTTCTATTACAAAGAAAGGACAAATAGCAATATTAAAATATTTCTTCTAATTAATCCCCTGTTAATGTGCATGAATTTCCTGCACCGGGCCACTAGTCCTATATAATAAAAGCCTAACATGCTAAGTGTCTGGTCATCCAGTCTGCTATTCAACCAATCAAAGCGTAATGTGCTAATGATATGCTAAGGCTGCTCAACCCCTTGCAATAATGTGCACTGACCACCAGGGCACAGATGCTCCAACCAGTAGGTTAACTTGCTGCTGGGGTCTGGCTGATTGGGACTGAGTGAGATGGGCTGGACATGCCCTGGAGCCCTCCTATGGGCCCTTCCTTGGCTGGCCACCCTCCCGCATCCCTCCTTGGCCCCGATTCTGTGCACCATTGGGGTTCCTTGGCCTGTCCTGCACCCTCTCACAATCTTTGACCCCTCGGGGGATGTTGGAGAGCAGTTTCAGCCCAATTACAGAACAACTGGTAGTTATGATGTGCACTGACCACCACGGGGCAGATGCTCAATGAGGAGCTGTCCCCTGGTGGTCAGTGTGCTCCCACAGGGGGAGCACCACTCAGCCAGAAGCCGGGCTCACGGCTGGTGAGCACAGTAGCGGTGGCGGGAGCCTTTCCTGCCTCCGTGGCAGCGCTAAGGATGTCCAACTGTGAGAGGGTGCAGGCTTGGCTTTTGTGTACTGGGCCTCTAGTCTATGATGAGAGAGAACCATTGATCAGCTGCCTCCTGCACACTCCCTACTGGGAATTGAGCCCACAACCCAGGCATATACCCTTGACCAGAATCAAACCTGCGACCCTTCAGTCAGCAGGCTGACGCTCTATCCACTGAGCCAAGCTGGCTAAGGCTTAACATTTTTTTTTAAACTTTGGGAGATAAGAGTTTACAGCCTGAGTATTATTTTGTTTAGTTTTTATTCTCTTTCCATCTTCTGTTTCTTCTCTCCCTTTCTTCTCTTCCCTGTCTTCATTTTCTTTTCTCTTTTTGGACTGGAACTTGAGCACATCTTTTGATTCTCTCTGCCTAATCATGTTCTAATTTTAAAGGTAAAGATGTAGAAGTCCAAAAAGATTAGATGATTTTCTCCAGGTCACTTTGGATATTAGAGCAAGCTTTAGAAGTCAGATTGTTTAAGGAAATGAATTGCAGGGGTAGTGGAAAACTAAGAGAAGTGTATTATAACACTAGAGGCTTGGTGCACAGAATTCGTGCACTGGGGGGGGGGATTGTCTCGCAATCCAGGACCCCTCGGGGGATTTCTGCCTGCGGCAGGTGGACATATGTCAGTCTGGGACTCCTCACTCCTTACTGCCTGCCTACTCACTGTTTCTTGCCGCTTGGTTCGCTGCTCCTTAGCACGTCCACAAAGGCAGGAGAGGCTCCCGCCACCACCGCTGCGCTCGCCAGCTGTGAGCCTGGCTTCTGGCTGAATGGTGCTCCCCCAGTGGGAGCACACTGACCACCAGGGGGCAGCTTCTGCATTGATCAGTGCACATCATAGTGACTGATCATTCTGGTCATTCCACTATAATGGTCACTTATTTATTATAT
>NW_006296283.1:867536-873802 GCF_000327345.1 Myotis davidii | reverse complement strand
AATGCCTAAGCTGAAGTCGGACATCCTTAGTGCTGCTGAGGAGGCGGGAGAGGCTCCTACCATCACTGCTCTACTGGTAGACCACCAGGGGGTAGCTCCTGGATTGAGCTTCTGCCCCCTGGTAGTTAGCGTGTGTCATAGTGACCAGTCATTCCTAGTCATTCTGCTGTTAGGGTCAGTTTGCATATTACCCTTTTATTATATAGGATAAATGCCTGGTGCACAGGTGGGTGCTGGCTGATTTGCCCTGACGGGTGTCCTGGATCAGGGTGGGGGTCCCACTGGGGTGCCTGGCCAGCCTGGGTGAGGGACTGATGGCCCTTTTCAGGCTGGCCACGCCCCCTGGCGTCCCAAGCTCTCAGCCACTCTCTCTCTCTCTCTCTCTTTTTTTTTTTAAGCACCTCCTTGAACGGAGGCCAGGGCAAGTTGGAAGCAGGTATCTGGAATTTATTTATTGTCTATAATTGAAACTTTGTAGCCTTGAGCGGAGACCAGGGCAGGCGGGAAGCTTGGCTTCCTCCATCACGGGGGGCAACCCAAGCCTCCTGCTCACTCCAGCTCTGTAGCCGCTGCAATCTTAGTTGGATTAATTTACATACTCCTGATTGGCTGGTGGGCGTGACTTGTGGGTGTAGCGGAGTAGTGGAGTGATGGTTAATTTGCATGTTTCTCTTTTATTAGTGTAGATTCTGTAGACAATTGCCTTAGGCTCTTTTTAAACCCAAGAGAGCCTGATATTTTTAAAAGGGTAAAAATTGTTTTGGTTAGGATTGGTGTGTTATTATGAATTTTATAATGTATTAGTACTACAGTATATAGTAATAATAAAATGACATATTTGGAAAAGAAATATGTAAATGTCAATAACAGATTTTACTATGTTTTTAAAAAAATGTAACCTATAAAACAAAAAAAACCCATATGTAACCCAAAAAAGAAGGTAATTTCCACATAGTAGTGAGGCCTATCTGGAAATTTTCATGTATATACACAAATTTTAGCAATATCAGAATGCTGTTATGAATATTGGTTCTTTGTAACATTTACATAAGAACTTTGTGTACATTGTAATCCTTAGCTTACCTAAAATCTAGATCTATGCTTTTCTATAATTCCTGGATTAAGTTCATACTTGACCCAAGAGATACTGTGAAAGAGTTTTTTAAGGTTTAATTTCATATGTAACCTGCTACCCTAACATCGTAACCTATTTTAGTTCATCAGGTATGTATTAATGATTCACTTCGTGAAAGATATTGCGACAGGCAGATAAAATTGTCTGTGTTTATGGCTAACTTAGTTCAGGACAATGTACTTAAAATTAAAGTATATAACATTAACTATTAATATGATTTTTAACGCCATTTCCTGAATTTTCTTTGTATTTATAATCTTAAATTTGTGAAGAATGTTTGCTTTTTTTAGTCTTTTAATTTTTATACATATGGCAATGCAAGAGTCATTTATTAATCCAGGTTTAAAGCATTTCATAATACAGTTGAGCCTGAATAATGTAGGGATTAGGTGCGTCAACATCCCTGAACACCTGTATATAACTTTTGACTTCCCCAAAACTTAATCACCATTGCCCCTTGGTGTTGTTGGGGTAAGGGTAGGGAGAACTGGTGTGATTGAGGACTCTGGTGCATACCAAAATCTGGGGATGCTCAAGTCCCTTATATAAGGTGGCATAGAACAGTGCTTAGTTAGCCCTCTGCATTCACGTATTCCCAACTGTTGAGTGAGAATATGTTTTGTATCCGTGGATGCAAACTCATGTATATGGAGGGTCCACTTTGTATTTATTGGGGGGGAAAAATCCTCAAACTCATGTTGTTCAAGGGTTAGGCTCCAAGGGGTATAGAAGTTTTGTTCTATACCCAGGATCTGTAGCCAGATTACTCACAATGGAAGAGAAGAATTATGGGATTTCCCATTACACCAATCTGCCTACCGGGCTGCTCTTTTCTCCATCTAGACCTCAGGAGAGGAACTTACTTTATTTTACATTTTTTTATTTATTTAATTTTTAAGAAATAATTCTTTATTCTTGAAAGCATTACATATGTTCCCTTTCCCCCCTACCCCCTCATTGACACCCTCCAGCTCCAGGCCCTCACTGCCCCATTGTCTGTGGCCTTTGACTTGTTGCTGAAACCACGATACTAACTAAACAAATCTGACTTCACTTCAATCTTTTTTTCCTTTAGAAATACAAGAAAGAAACAGGAAAAACACACACCTTTATTTAATTTTCATTTACTCTTTGAATATAAATCTGAAAGTGTAGGGGATTGGAACTGATCTCTTACAGCAGTTCAGAAGTTCAGTGGCAGAGTTTAATGGTTAAGACTGGGGAATTATATTTATTTCTAAGTACAGGTATTATGATTCTACATAAACTGAAACTTCATTGGCTAGATGTGTAGCAAAAAAGATATTCTTGAAGCAGCAACTGATGTGTGTGTGTGTGTGTATACACACAATCTGCCTATATATATATATACTTATCTAATAATAGAGAAACATGGTAATTTACCATAACTTCGCTACCCTTCCCATTGGCTAATCAGCGATATATGCAAATTAACTACCAACCAAGATGGTGGCTGGCAGCCAGGCAGCTGAAGCGAACAGGAGGCTTGCTTGCTCCAGTGATGGAGGAAGCCAAGGTTCCCCGCCTGCCTCTGCTGGGCTCTGAGCGCAGTCTCAGAGCTGGACCTGAGCCTCAGAGCTAAAGCCGGCTCTCAGTTCCAGTGATAGCCATAGAAGTTAAATACATCCCAGAATAAAAAAAGAAAAAAGAAAAAAAGGAGAGGTTGGGAGCTTCAGTCACCTGCCAGCCTGAAAACAGCCCTCAGCTCCTCACCCAGTCTGGCCAGGCACCCCAATGGGGACCCCCACCCTGATCCAGGACACCCTTCAGGGCAAACCAGCGGGCCTCCACCCATGCACCAGGCCTCTATCCTATATAGTAAAAGGGTAATATGCAAACTGACCCTAACAGCAGAACAACTGGGAATGACTGGTCACTATGACACACACTGACCACCAGGGGGAAGACGCTCAATGCAGGAGCTGCCCCCTGGTGGTCCGGGGGTTCTCACATGGGAGGAGCTCTGCTCAGCCACAAGCCACGCTGATGGCTGCTAGTACAGCGGTGGTAGTGGGAGCCTTTCCTGCCTCCTTAGCAGCGCTAAGGATGTCTGACTGCAGTTTAGGCCTGTTCCCCACCGGCAAGTGGACATCCCCCGAAGGCTGCCGGCTGCCAGAGGGATGTCTGATTGCCAGCTTAGGCCCAATCCCCTGGGGAGCGGGCCTAAGCCATCAGGTGGTCATCCCCTGAGGGGTCCCAGACTGCAAGAGGGCACAGGCCGGGCTGAGGGACCGCCCTCCCCCCCGAGTGCACAAATTTTTGTGCACTGGGCCTCTAGTATATATATATTTAGAGGGAGAGGGATAGAGAAGGAGAAACATCATTGATCATATCATCAATCATTAATTGCCTTCTGCATGATCCCTAATGGGGATTGAGCCTACAACCTGGGCATGTGCCCTGACTAGGAATCAAACCAGTGACTTCTTGGTTCCTTGGTTGATGCTCACCGCTGAGCCATACCAGCTGGGCACAACTGATGTACTTTTCAACAGAGAAACTTTCCAACCAGCCCAAAGCCGTATATAAAATGCAGTCAGATCTAATTTTGTAAAGTTAGGTGGATATTGTGTTTCCTCCACAATATTCGTAATTTGAAAATTATGAGCAAGGTTTAGCTAAAAAAAAAATGTGCTTATTCTTTCCCCCCTGATTGACAAGCAGCTTCTAAAAATATGTTGATTCAAGTGATAGTTTTATGTATTACAAACTATAGTTAGGTAAATAATGATTACTTTGAAAATCCATAGTTATTGCTGATTTTTTGACAAGTATGTTTTATTTAGTCAGATACACTCTAAGGATGGCCTTTTCTGTTGGGGTAGGAAATTAGTTCATTAAAAAAATCATAAGCAAAACAAAACTGAGAAAAAGGTCAAACATTGCATTTACACAAAAATAAAAATACTTAAAACAGTACAGTATATTATTCATGAATGTACATATGTTGTCACTCCACTGGAGTGATAAATGCCATAGTCCAGACAGTGGCTAACTATGGAGAGAGGGAGAAAGGAATGGTTTTATTTTTATTTCAAAGAAATATTAATTTGAGTTTCAGAATTAGTAAAAACATTACATTAAACAAGTCAGACCTTGCCAATATGAAGATTTCAAGTGTTTATTCTCAATATAAAATTCTGATAAGGCAGGTACACTTGTGCAAATCAGGCTTTCTGTTTTTGTTTTTCCTAACTCCTAACTTTGCAAATCTTACTGCTTACTGAATTCTAGATATCCATGTAGTGTTGAAATATTTATTCCTTGACCCCCAAGTGGGTATGGGAAAGAGGGAAAAAGTTAAGATTGAGCTGATAAGGAGAGAATCCTACAAGAAAAGCTGACATAAAAATATTTAATTTTTTGTTAATCCTCACCAAGAATTTTTTCCATTGGTTTTTAACAAGGGTGGCAGGGGGAGAGGGTGAGAGAGAAAGAAAGAGAGAAATTGGTTGTCTCATATACCTGCCCCAGTTGTGCAGGGATTGAACCTGCAACCCAGGTACATGCCCTCAATGGAGTACCCTCGACTCATCAGTGTGAGAGACAGTGTTCTAACACCTAGCCACACCAGCCAGGGCGACATAAAAGTATTTAAAGTTCATATGAATGGATATATTATGCTTCCCTCTTTTTTTGACAAGTCCTCCCTCTTTTTTTTTTTTTTAAGCTTAAAAATTTTTTATTTTGGTCTTATTTACTTAAGTGAATACCTCATTATGCACACTGAAAAGCTAGTGCATTGTTGTTTTTTTAAAATACATATGTATATATGTATTTATAGAGAGGAAGGGGTAGGGGACAGAGAGAGAAAGAAACAAAGAAAACATTGACGTGAGAGAGAAACACCAACTGGTTGCCTTCCGCCCATACCCCAACCAGGGATGGAATCCACAACCTGGCCATGTGCCCTGACGAGGAATTGAACCAGCAACCTCTTGGTGCAGTGATGGCGAACCTTTTGAGCTTGGCGTGTCAGCATTTTGAAAAACCCTAACTTAACTCTGGTGCTGTGTCACATACAGAAATTTTTTGATATTTGCAACCATAGTAAAACAAAGACTTATGCCGAAACCGGTTTGGCTCAGTGGATAGAGCGTCGGCCTGCAGACTGAAAGGTCCCAGGTTCGATTCCGGTCAAGGGCATGTACCTGGGTTGCGGGCACATCCTCAGTAGGAGATGTGCAGGAGGCAGCTGATCGATGTCTCTCTCTCATCGATGTTTCTAGCTCTCTATCTCTCTCCCTTCCTCTCTGTAAAAAATCAATAAAATATATTTTTAAAAAAACAAAGACTTATATTTTTGATATTTATTTTATATATTTAAATGCCATTTAACAAAGAAAAATCAACCAAAAAAATGAGTTCACGTGTCACCTCTGACACACGTGTCATAAGTTCGCCATCACTGTCTTGGTGCATAGGAAGATGCTCAACCAACTGAGCCACACTGGGCCAGGACTGCATTGTGTTTTTATATACTACTTTTTTTATTGATTTCTTTCCTGAACAAAATGAAATAGTTGTATCAGGCTCAGTGAATTCTTTGATCAGATTCTGTCTTTGTGACATGGACCCACCACATATGTGTTCCGGTGGTGCTGATTCTGAACAGGATAATCCACTCAGTTTCAGTGCTAATAACTCCATTTGAGTTTTTCAATTCTGTTGGTCTCCCCTTTGTCATCCTTCATTACTCCATTAAAAAAAAACAACACAACTTTGGAAACTCTTTTTCCTATTCTCTGCAGAATAACAGTTGTCTTTGAAGTATAAAATTTCCTTTCTCTAAGGACCAAGAATTTTTCTCTTTGTTCCTATCCATATTCAATTTCCTTTCTTGTATCCTCCTGTGTTTTATTGCTTTCTTTAAAACAAGCATGTCAAACTCAGAGGCTTTAGGCTTGGGCCGGTCCAGCCAGCCAGGGATCCTTGATGGCAGTTGCAGGCTGGTTCCCTGCTGCTGCCGCCATCAATGATCGCTGGATGGCTCCGCCCAGGCCCCAGCCTAAAGCTTCAGTCTGAGGCTTGGGGCTGACATATGCAAATTAGCCGCCATCTTGGCTGTCGACTAATTTGCATATCTCACTGATTAGCCAATGAATGCCTC
>NW_006296283.1:847572-866138 GCF_000327345.1 Myotis davidii | reverse complement strand
GAGAGAAACATCGACCAGCTGCCTCCTGCACATCCCCCACTGGGGATGTGCCTGCAACCCAGGTACATGCCCTTGACCGGAATCGAACCTGGGACCTTTCAGTGCGCAGGCCGACGCTCTATCCACTGAGCTAAACCGGTTTCGGCTGTTTTTGTTCTTTTGAAACTAGTACTATTTCAGAGTAGTTCTTAGAAGAGTCCATGGAGAAGCAAGGTACACAATGTCATTTTTTTTAAATGTCCCATTGCTCCTCCCACCCCCATAATGATATCTATTGACCTATTGAGGAAAATTGATATAGACTCTCTTCTCTGTGGGATAGATCCAGTTCCTCTCCTTAAGGGTACCAGATAGGAAGATCATAAAGAAATTTTTATTAGCAGTTTACTCTGTTGGTTTGGCCATATAACATCCATGTTAATTTTTATATTATATTTCAAAACACCTTAAAAACCTGTCAAAACATTTTGTTGTTGTTAACAGTTGAGTTTTTACATGAGAATCATTTATTTTGTTTCTATTATTTATTTCCCCAGGCCTTTAATCTCTAGTTATTCTGGAATTTTCAAAAGAAAAAAGTTACCTATAGATGAAAATGCAATATATTTAGTAGATAGACATATTTAGAAGTTCAAAAAGTAGTATGATATTAAAATTGTTATAAACTATGTAGGCCTGTGAAAGAGAGATAAGCCAGACTTAAGTAATTTTTGCAATTACTTTTTAAAAAAATACAGAATAATTCTTTAAAAATATTTTTTCTGTAAATTGTAACTGAAATCTATGTTTCATTGGAAAGCAGTGTTTTAAGTTGCTGTTCTCCCTCCCTGATGACAAGTTTTTACTTTTGTACCCCAACACCCAGCAATTTGTTTCACTTTAAAAGATAGAATAGGTAACCAGGTCTTTGCTAAGTCAGTGTGGTGTAGAAAACGATAAGAAGGGAGGACTCCAATATTGGCCTAAATATTTTAATCAAGAAATTCCAGGCACTTATCTCCACCCATATTTTGATATGTAGACTTATCCTATAAGGTCTTAATTTAGCAGTAGAACTTTGAATATTGCTAAAAATAAAGTGCTAATGACATTTAAATGTTAATAGGACTTGAGGGCCAGATATTTTTTTATGTATAGCTGTTAGCTAATTAAGTGAATATTTCAGGTTTAATTAATAAAAACCAATCTCATTGTTTCAATCACAATTTATTTGGAAGGTTTGCTTCTGGGTCTAATAAAATAAGCAATAGGACGGCATAAAATTGTTAAGAAAATAATGAAATTTAGGGGTAAAGAGAAAATGCCTCTAGGGGATATTTAAAATAAAATAACATTAAAAACAAGGAACTGAAGATGTGTAAGTTGCTCTAAGGCCATTGTACCAAATATCACCATTGTGTTTCTTACCCAAGAAGAAATTGCATCATCAAATCCAATGAGCACTGTTATTTGATGGTACTGAGATGAACAATTGTTTCAGTTGTTGCCCAGCTCCCCCCTCTAACTCGAAGCAGCCTGGAACTGTGCATGTTATGGAAGTTCATGTGACAATGATCCTTGGTTTTGTTCATTTAGCTTGTCAAAACAATTTTATGTAGGTGGAAAGAAATGAATGAAATGAATAGAGTGGGTTAGCTGCATTAGCTCTAGCTGCACTGAAGTTAATGAATGCTGCAATTGGAATAGTGTTGCAAGCCCCCAGGAATATCCAGTTTGTTAATGCTGGGGAGAACTACTAAAAACCAGTAATGGCTAATCTGTTCTAAATCTCATTTGATATCATAGTCTTCATGATAATTTGATTGACAGTTGTTAATATTTAAACAATGTGTATTCCTTTTATTTTACCTTCAGTAATTTAGTAAAGTACTTAGTCCTTTTCAATGATTCCTAGTTAATAATCAAAATATCAACAGGGCTTTTCTGAGAAGAAAATTGTTTTAAAAGCTTTACAAATTTTTAACATACATTTGTCTTCTTGTATAGTGAATAGAACATGAGCTTTAAATCAAACCTTCATTTAATTTTTGGTTCTGCTTTTTGTTGTTGTTGTTGTTAATTTAAATTCTTTATTGTTTAAAGTATTACATGAGTCTCCTTTTTCCCCCATTGACCTCTCCCTGGCCGCTCCCAACCCCCAGCACATGCCCTCACCCTTGATTCTGCTTTTCATGTAACTTTGAGGGAGATACTAATTTTTTTTTGTCTGTTCCTATGTCAAAAGAAAGTAATATTTCCACTCTCACGGGTTTTTTTTTTTGAGAATTAATGAGAACAGAAGTAAAACAGCCAGCTAATAAATGGTAAACACTTGGCAAATTTTTTAAAACTCCAGTTGTTCTAAATGGTTTGGGTGCTTATGTTAATTTTCATCTATTTTACTATTATCTTAAAAATTTTGGGGTGTTAAAATAATGTACTTCTCTGAGATGTTGACAAGTTATTGAAAGAAGCACCAAATTATTTGTGTTATTGTCCCCATTTAGTTGATAATCCGTACTCATCTAACTATATTTTTTCCCTTTAAAAATATTTTTAATAAAGATTTAAGCAAGTTTCTCAGACCCCTTAAAATCATAAATAATTTCAAGGAGGATAAAAATCTATGATATATAAAATAGTTTCTATTTACAGTAGAGATGGCTTCTATCCAAAATTAGATAAAAGTTCATCTCACTTCGATAGAGTTTTAAAATTGCTATTTAGTGTATTCTCAAGAAAAAATGGTTGTAGATTTTTGGTGAGGAAGAAGTCCCTGTTTATTTTTCCTCTTTATACTTTGCTATACGTAAGTAGTTGGCATCACTTTTACAATGGTAGTTAACAGCTTTGACTTTTGCAAATTGGTCATTGTGTTTGCCTTGTGTTAGATTTACCAACAGTCAGAGACCAAATTTCAATTCTCACCTTTCTTTTAATTTCTTTTGTCCCTGGGGGAATGCTAACTGCTTGTTAAATACATACATAAACTCTTTTTTATTTGGAAAACACATTCATAGATTCATTCAACACATGGTTATTGAACAGGTCCTTATACTAGATGCTAAAGATGGAACACTGAAAAGCATTCATCACTGCTTTTAGAATAAGTTTCAATATAATATTTTTTGTGACTAGAGACCTGGTGCATGAATTCATGCACCAGTGGGGTTCCTCAGCCTGGCCTGTGGGATCGACGCGAAACCGGCTCTCCGACATCCCCCCGAGGGGTCCCAGATTGCAAGATGGTGCAGGCCAGACCAAAGGGACCCCACTGGTGCATCATTGGGGCCGGGGAGGGATACGGGAGGTTGGCCAGCTGGGAAGGAACCACAGGAGGGCTCCAGGGTGTGTCCTGCCTGTCTCGCTCAGTCCTGATCAGTTGGACCCCAGCAGCAAGCTAACCTACTGGTCAGAGCGTTTGCCCCTTGATGGTCAGTGCACATCATAGCGACTGGTCAAGTGGTCAACTATCTGCCCCCTGGTGGTCAGTGCACGTCATAGTGAGTGGTTGAACAGCCTTAGCATATCATTAGTATATTACTCTGATTGGTTGAACGGCCAACTGGGTGACTGGACACTTATATTAGGCTCTTATTATATAGGATTAAATGCTATAAAAGAGGTATATGCATTGTTTATAAAAACATATATTAGTGTGGAAGGGGGATGATTTAACCTACATTGAGGGGCAGTCAGGGAAGGTGTTCCTGAGGAAATGAATTGATCCTTGAATGATGACTGGGCATTAACTAGGCAACTAAAGATGGACAGAGGGGCATCCCAGATTGAAGGAACAGTATGTTTAAAGGGCATGAGTTGAAAGAAGTGTGGCATGTTTCAGAATGGAAAAGATCAGAGCGACGAGATTAGGCTAGAAGAGTGGGCAAAACCATATAATGTGGGATCACGTATGTCACAGTGATTTTCACCTTTATCCTAAAGGCTGTAGAAAGCTATTTATTAAAGAGTTTTAAACAGAGTTATGGTATACATGATTTCATTGAATCTAAAATTCCTCTAATAGTATGACATTCTAATTTTAGAGAAGTTAAAAATAGGAAAAGTTGTATTTCTAAGAATTAGTTGGCATACCTTAGAATTGATTAAAATGATATAAAATATTCTGGCTGTATATGGACAAAGTGGAAAATATACTGTACAGGGAAAGATTAGATTTTTGGAAACGACTTAGTAGGTTATTGCAGGATTCTAGAAGAGATAATGATGGCTTGAAATAGGATAGTGGTAATAGAGAAAGACATAAATAAATTACTTCAAGTAAGTTTTCATCAGAGAATTTACAAGGCTTGTGCACTTTAGAACATTGTTAAAAATTTGGAATTGTAGATATCTTTTAGTATATTTTAAATTATAATTAAAATTTAAGTAACTATAGAATGGTTTATGCTACAGTGTTAGTTCACATCTAGTGACTGTTTCTTTCTAAGGTTACATATAGCAGTTGAGAGAAAACATTTACAATTGAAGGTTTGTAGGTCTTTTAAACTATATAAGGGATTGTGTAAAGGCCCTAAACAGAATATTATTCAGACTTAAAATTTTGTTAACTTTCTGTTTGTACAACAGTGGATATGTGTATTTACATAATTTATTTAAGCTGCTCCGTTAAGAACCATACTCTACCTTATTCTGTATAATATATATTCAAAGATTCAGCTACAGTGATCTGATATTTTTTCCAGCAGTTAGTTCTAAACTATGAGTGAAAACACACATTTAAATAGCTAAATTTAAATTTTCTAGCTCACTGTTACTAATGTTTTGAGTCTTCACTCTTCCAATCTGCATCCTATATTCCCAGGTTTACCTTTAGCAAAAGGTCTTAAGCATTTCAAATATTATATGACAAGAACTATGGATACTTTTATACCCAGGATTTCACTTAATCCTTGGATTAGCCTGCTGATAGTGGTTCTTTCCTTACATGGCTAACTCTAGTTAATACATACTTGTGAACAAAGAATTGAGTGTTTTATGATATGCTCTCAAAGTACCCAATGCTTTTCTCTTCATCATACTTAATAAAATTAATGCCTCTGCCTCTTAACACTGTAAGGTCTAGGATACCAGAAATCTTGTCTCTGATGCTCACCATATCCTGTTGCCTGACATAGAGTACCCAAATATTATTTACAATTTAAGCAAACATTTATGAAAGTGTACAAAAATTGCTAAAACTACAGTGAATGTTGCATGCTATATAAGAATTCTTACCAAGACAATCAGATAGGTAGACTGTATATTAAGTTATAAGAATTAAATATCACTTAACGATATGTGGAATATACTTCATTTGATTTAAAATAAGTTTTCTTTTAAAAAAATATATATTTTTATTGATTTCAGAAAGGATGGGAGAGGGAGAGAGAGATGGAAACATCGATGATGAGAGAGAATCATTTATCACCTACCTCCTGCACACCCCCTTCTGGGGATTGGCCCACAACCCAGGCATGTGCCCATGACCAGAAACCAACCCAGAACCCTTCAATCTGCAAGCTGATGCTCTATCCACTGAGCCAAACCAGCTACAGCTAAAATAAGTCTTCTTGGTAGGGTCAGTAATAGATAAGAGAATCAACAATAGATCTAGATTTTTCTTTTTTCTATATAAATTTCCCCTAAATGAGGAACATTTAAGAATGTGTAGTGAGCCCTGACCGGTTTGACTCAGTGGATAGAGCGTTGGCCTGTGGACTGAAGGGTCCCAGGTTTGATTCTGGCCAAGGGCATATACCGGGTTGTGGGCCTGATCCCCAGTAGGGGCATGCAGGAGGCAGCCAATCAATGATTCTCTCTCATCATTGATGTTTCTCTCTCTCCCTCTCCCTTCCTCTCTGAAATCAATAAAAAAATACATTTTTTGTAAAAAAGAATGTATAGTGAATGAGATTTAAAAAAAAAACATCTTGGGAAACCCTATTGTCAGTAAAGGGAAAAGCAAACAAGCTGAAAACTTCTTATTGTAAAACATGAGATATTTTGAAAATTTTGATGAACAGAACAACAAAAACCTATTACCTTCAGTGCATAGCTGAGTTTGTTACAATGTAAGGGTAATTTCCAAGGTCTGAAAACTAAGAAGAAATGTAAAATCAGAGCAAGAAAAGTGTGAATTGACACTAGGACTTTTTTCGGACAGTTGCCAATCTGTTAACTAAGGGGCATAGTTGTACTGTCTATCTGAGGATAGATGAAATCTCAAGGCCAAGCAGTTATTGGAATTGAGATCCAATAAAGTTGTTCTTTGAAGAGGAAAATGAAATGAAATGAAAAACAGACTAGAGATTGTGAGATACACTCGCAACTGAGGAGATTCCAACAAACATCACAATTTGAAATAACCACATAAAGAAAAAAACCAACAGAAGTGAATATCAGCAGCCAAAACAATAGCAAAATTAGATCCCCAGTGGGGGATCTAATTAGATCAGATAAAAGTGGCAGTGAATTGAGTCTGTAAAGTAAGTTATATTACCAGGAAAAGGACTAGAAACTAACTAAAACAACAAAAATCAAGATGGGGAGAACCAAGATGGCGGCATAGGTTAACGCCGGAGTTTGCCGCCTCGAACAACCACTTCAAAAGTGAAACTAAAAGACGGAAGGGACATCACCCAGACCCACAGGAACGCTGGCTGAGTGGAAGTCCTACAACTAGGAGGAAAGAGTGAAAAAAACCAACAGAAGTGAATATCAGCAGCCAAAACAATAGCAAAATTAGATCCCCAGTGGGGGATCTAATTAGATCAGATAAAAGTGGCAGTGAATTGAGTCTGTAAAGTAAGTTATATTACCAGGAAAAGGACTAGAAACTAACTAAAACAACAAAAATCAAGATGGTGTTGGAAGAAGTAGTGAATGATTGATTTGATAAAGACCCAAATAGAGCTTCAAGGAATGAAAATGCATTGTGATTAAAACTAAATGCTCCCTCCTGCCGGCCTGCTTGCTCCCAACTGCCCACCCCCGTCGGCCTGATCACCCCAACTGCCCTCCCCTCTTGGCCTGATCACCCTTAACCACCTCTGCCTCGGCCCCGCCACCATGGCTTTGTCCAGAAGGTCTCCTGGTCTAATTAGCATATTACCCTTTTATTAATATAGATACATTGGATTATAATGAAAACTAATATTGAATATTTATCAAAATTTTAAATTTGTGATATATTATACATTATTATATATGTAATATATAATAATGAAGCCTGAAAGTCTAATAGCTATCATAATTTAAAAATAATGATTTGTGTAAATGCTATTTTGAGATAATCTGCATCTACTGTTAGGTGATATGAAAATAATCTAGGTCTGTTGGTGACAAAAATCACAATTACTATTATGCTATTAGGTGTACACATTAATAATTCAAGGAGATATTAAATTTCAATTCATGGTAAATGAAAAATATTTGTTTGTTTTCACACATATTCACAAATCTTCCTTAAAGGGTTTTGTGGACCCTAAGTTTAAGAATTGAGTGTTCTGCCTTGGCCAGGTAGTTCAGTTGGTTAGAGTTTCATCCTGATAATGCTAAGATTGCAGATCCAATCCCTGATCAGAGCATTTAAAAGAGTCAACCAGTGAATGTATAAATAAGTGGAACAATAAATCAATGTTTCTCTCCCTCTTTCTCTTTCTCTCCCTTCCTCTCTCTCTAAAATCAATTAAAAAATAAAAAAGAACACGTGTCCTATTAATACCCTTAAATGTATGTCCAAGATTAACATTACAACACTATTATTACAGTATTAGAACAGCCCAGCCTGCACCCTCTCCAATCCAGGACAACCATCATAATCCAGGACCGCTGGCTCCTAACTGATCACCTGCCTACCTGCCTGATTGCCCCTTACCACCTCTGCCTGCTGACCTGATCGCCCCAAACTGCCCCTCGTGCTGGCCTGATCACCCCCAACTGCCCCCTCTACCAACATGGTCGCCCCCACTGCCCCCCTACCAGCCTGGTCACCCCTCACTGCTGGCCTGGTTGCTCCACACACCCTGCTGCTCAGTTGTTTGGTCGTCCCTCACTAACCCCCCTGCCGTCCTGGTCACCCCACACAGCCTGCTGTTCGGTCATTTGGTCGCCCCCTCACTGCCCCCCACCGGCCTTTTCGTCCCACTCAGCCTGTTCGGTCGTCCGTTCGGTTGTTTCGGATGTGATGGCCCCTGGCTCTTTATATATATAGATAGTAGTAACAAAAAATGGGGAATAACTTAAAGATTCATTAATAGGAGATTTTATAAATTGTACTGCTCGCCTGCCTGCCTAATTGCCCCTAACTGGCTCCCCTGCCAGCCTTATCACCCCTAACCACCTCAGCCTGCTGACCTGATTGCCCCTGACTACCCCCCCAACCTGGTCACCCCAGCTATAGATAGTAGTAACAAAAAATGGGGAATAACTTAAAGATTCATTAATAGGAGATTTTATAAATTGTAATACAGGATGTGGCAAAAGTAGGTTTACAGTTGTGAGTACAGAAAACAGTTTATTCTTGTATTATTATTAATTATTGTATTAATTTTCATATTAACAACTGTAAACTTACTTTTGCCCCATCCTGTATAGTCAGACAAAGGATAACTGTAAAGCAGTGATAATGAATGGAGACAAGTTATAATAATAAGGTAGATATCTTGTCATATCTCCTTATATGCCATCAAAGATTATCTCAATATTGAGTGAAAAAGAAGCAAACTTCCAAAAACATACTGTATATCATCATTTTATGAAATTTTAACATTTCATATAAAGTGTAAAAACGCAGCCCTAGCCAGTTTGGCTCAGTGGATAGAGCGTCAACCTATGGACTGAAGGGTCATGGGTTCAATTCCGGTCAAGGGCATATACCTGGGTTTCGGGCTCAGTCCCCAGTTAAGGGCATGCAGGAGGCAGCCGATCAATGATTCTCTCTTATTATTGATGTTCTCTCTCTCCCTCTCCCTTCCTCTCTGAAATCAATAAAAATATATTTTTAAAAAATAAAGTCTAAAAACGCATATAGGAATGGTATGTTCAAATTCAGGGTAGTGGTTATTCAAGGGTAAGGAATTGTGATGGGAAGGGCAACCTAATTGCACAGAGGGCTTTAAATTATGTTTGTGATGTTTAATTATTTAACTGTATGATGGACTCATTACTTTATTGTATACTTAAAATATTTTGTTAAAATATGTATTACTTGTTTTGACAGAATATTAATGTGAGAAAGATAGTTTCAATTTAAATTTGCAGGACAATTAAGAGTTTGTGTATATATAGGACCTTGTTAAGGGAAAACAACGAATTAAGTGCTTTTCCCCAGTTTATCTCAGACAGGAATTAACCTGTGAAGTGCCAGATGCTTTAAATATGTGATAAAAGTATACCTAGTAAATTATTTAATTCTTACAACAGTCCTGTGAGTTGAAGGTATATATGCATAAAGGGAATTCTAACCAAAGCAAAGACAGAACTAGGATTTATATTTAGATCTTTCTACCTCTAAAGCCCATACTTGTTTCCTGTTGTTAAATTGCACATTTCTAGCAATAGATGACTTATTTTAGAAGTAGTAAGTTAACTCACATACAAAATGAGACTGTATTTGAGGCATATTTAATAATACTGATACTAAAATAATCTTAAGTATGACTTTATAATCCAAAGTTTTCTTAAACATACTTTAGCCTGTTTCCACACTCATATGCTAGACTGATGAAAGTATTAGTTATTAGTAAACTTGTTATAGTGTTCCTATTTTAACACTGTTGATCATTATAACTTAGTACATGTTTACCATCTAAATTTAACTGTAATTTGGTGTTTTATTATTTTAAACTACATTCTGTTTTCGTTTTTGATTGTAGGATCGAAAGTTAACAAAGTCTGAGAGACAGAGATTTAAAGAAGAGGCTGAAATGTTAAAGGGTCTTCAGCATCCCAATATTGTTCGATTCTATGATTCCTGGGAATCCACAGTAAAAGGAAAGAAGTGCATTGTTTTGGTGACAGAACTTATGACATCTGGAACACTTAAAACGTAAGTCCATCAATATAAAAGCTGACCAAGAACTATGAGAAAACTTGAGTTTTCTTATTTTAGGCCTTATCAGTCCTACTTTTGTTGCCTTAGGAGGGAACTGTCCCTTCAACTGTTAGTACATTAGCACATTTTTCTGCCCACAGAGTCTTCTGATGTATAAAGTGATTTAATAATTATTTATTGGTAAGTATTAAAATGAGATGTTATTGCCCAGCCAGCATGGCTCGGTGGTTGAGCGTTGACCCAAGGAGGTCATGGCACACGCCCGGGTTGCGGGCTCAGTCCCCAGTGTGGGGTATGTAGGAGGCAGCCAGTCGGTGATTCTCTCTCATCATTGATGCTTCTGTCTCTCCTTCTCCCTTCTCCCTTCTTCTCTAAAATCAATAAAACTATATATATATACACATATGTATGTATGTGTATATATATATATATATTTTTAAGAGATGTTATTGCAGAATAAACGCAGTTATTTTAAGTCATTGTACTTGGTGTTTCTAAAATTTGAGTGGCTAAGGGATCAGAAATCAAGTGATGATAAGGGAGCCCTCTAGTGGTTAAAATGAAGTTGAAATTTACTGAGAAGCTCTACCCATTATTTTATTAAGCAGTATTAGGCAGTTTTTGTTGCACCTATGAAACTATTGTATCAAATGCACACTGTATTTTGAACATTATCACTACATAATTTCATTTCCCATAGCATCAGAAATTGAAAAGCCAAAACAGGTAGTCCTATTATTTCTTTCAGGAATATAGATAGGTCAAATGCAGAAATTCCCTGTTGCCTATTATAAAGAGTTTTAAGGTAAGAGTTGGAGTATGCCTCTGGAATCTCAGGTCTCTTTTTGTACTCAGTATCTATTTGTACTTAGAGAGGAAATTAGTATAAATTATGTGGTGTAAATTTTTTATTGTGAAGGAATTGGATTTTAAAAAATTGTCTCTCTAGTGTATATTGATTATTTATTACTTTCTTTAATTAATACTACTGAGCTCATTAATCCAAGATCTTAGAAGCATAAGTCTTATATCTCCTGGATGTAGTCATTTGAGTGTGCTCTTGGATGCTTAAGACCAACATGTTGAAAAGCCAACAAAATTTCCCCCCACTGCAAATTCTATTTTCTACTCAACCTCTGTAATATTTTTTTTTAAATATATTTTATTGATTTTTTACAAAAAGGAAGGGAGAGAGATAGAGAGTTAGAAACATCGATGAGAGAGGAACATCGATCAGCTGCCTCCTGCACATCTCCTACTGGGGATGTGCCCGCAACCCAGGTACATGCCCTTGACCGGAATCGAACCTGGGACCTTTCAGTCCCCTCTATCCACTGAGCCAAACCGGTTTCGGCAACCTCTGTAATATTTATGGCAACACCCTTATGCTAGTCATCCAGGCTTCTTGGTATACATATGTCTGTTTCTACTACACTGTGGTCCCTAGCACTATGCCTGTAACTTGTTAAGTAGTTGAGTGAATTAAGGAGAATTGTGTGATAGTAGTTTTGTGTATATCTGCATCTTGAGACTCTTTTCACTGTTTTGTATACTTAGTGGATTGTCAATAGACTTATCAGGTACACCCTACAACAGTTTACTTGTTTTAAAAACTGTAATAAGGGGCTTTGGGTAACATAGTGGGCTAAGTCCCTGTTGGATGGCTTCCCCCGTACCAACAAACTAAAGTGTAGAATGTCATTAAAGCTTTTTCAATAAGCATCCAAGCTTCAGATTTAAAAAAAAAAAAGGAGATAAAAAGCGAAGGAGAAGTAACTCAAGGCCAGAACAGGAGCTGATACACTGGAATTCTATGGGAATTTCATACCATTTATGGGATTTGAGGATTGGATACTAGAATTTTAATGTCCATGCTAGGACTAAGCCTTAGAACTCAGTAGAAAGGAAAAACTGGAACTTAGCTTCTGTCAGAAGACTGAATTACCTATTTAAGAGAGAACTCTGCATCCCAATGAGTGAAAATTATAAGGAATTTTGCCCATCTGCCCAGGACTTTGGATGGGAAGAAAGTTCCTATGAAAAACAGAAATCTCAGCCTACATAATATATAATATAAATTTGTACTACCCACTTGGTGCAGGAATCCCAAGATTAGGAATAAACTTCATAATTATTTCAGAGTCTAATGACAACTCCCAGAACATTTTTGTACTTCATTGATCATATGGACAAAACAGTCTCTAATGAAGGTGACTTCATAATTAAATTACTAGCCAGTAAAGATGATCAGATACAACTGGAAAATAGCACCACAGGAATTAAAGATACTATAGACAACTCTGAAAGTGATTTAAAATAAATGTGTAATTATTTAAAAATTTCAGTAAAGATATATGTAAATATATAAAGTATATACAAGCATATAAAATAATAAAAGAAAGAATAGAAACCATTATGAAGAAATACAACTTTGTCAAAAAAAGTTCAGATACAATTAGAAAAAATCCAAAGAACTAGAAATAAGAATAAATCATTAAAATTTTAATGGTTAGGTTCAACAGCAGACTAGATTGAATAGACAAGAATAAATATGAAAGTGCATGCTTTGGCAGCACATATACTAAAATTGAAACGATACAGAGAAGATTAGCATGACCTCTGTGCAAGGATGACACGCAATTTGTGAAGTGTTCTATATTTTTTCTCGGCAGGAAGGCCGGAGTGGATGGTGGGTGGGAAGAGATGAACCAAAGAACTTGTATGCATATATGCATAACCCATGGACACAGTAATAACGTGGTAAAGGCCTGGGGTGGGAGGTGGAGGATGGGGATGGGCTAGAACGTGTCAATAGGGAAGAAAGGGGACATATGTAATACTTTCAATAATATTTCATATATATACTAGACGCCTGGTGCATGGATTTGTGCACTGGTGGAGTCCCTCAGCCTGGCCTGTGCCTTCTCACAATCCAGGACCCCTTGGAGGATGTTGGATGCCCAGTGCATAGATTTGGCCCAATCTCCACAGACCAGGCCGAGGGACCCACCTCTAGTATGCATATAAGATCTTTGGTTAATTTCTTCCCCTCCTCCCCACACCTCCCCTTCCCGCTGAGATTCATCAGTCTGTTCCATGTTTCCACTCCCGCGTTGAGCGTCTGCCCCCTGGTGGTCAGTACTGGTTGAACAGTCACTTAGGCTTTATTTATATAGATGTATGTACATACATCTATATATACACACACATATACATATATATATTACATAGAAAAAATTCTTGAAGTTTGCTAAAAGAAAAGTAAATATTAACAAATCAGAAAAAGGTGGAAGATACGAGAAAAGATGAGAAATAGAGTGAGAATTAGATTTAATTTTACTCTATAATGAAAAAAAATAAAAAACATGAGGAAAGACAATATTTGAGAACAGGATGGCTCAGATTGAGAATGTGTATATAGTCCAAAACAAATAGATTTAAAGCAAATCTATATTCCTACTGTAAGAATACAGAACAATAAAGAACATTGGTAGTTTTTGGAAAGGCAAATGGAGTAAAAGGGATGGGATGTATTTCCAAAATACATGTATTTTGGATCCTTTGAGTTTCTATCTTTGTTCCACATATATAAATACTTAAATCAAAATAAATACCCATGCCTGAAAAATAAGATGGGAATATATGATTAGAAAATTTTGTTTAAGTGATGCAAATAAAGTTAGGTTTTTTAAAATTGAAGTGAAATTACTAACATAAAATCAACCTTTTTTAAGTGTACAATTCAGTGGCATTTAGTACATTTGCATTGTTTTGTGGCCACCACATCTAATAAGTTCCCAAACATTTCATCACCATCAAAAGAGCACCTGGTACCCATTAAGTAATTACTCCCATTCCTCTTCCTACACAGTATAATTTGGTCATGAGAAGTTGCTTCTCTTGGTAATTTCAAGATTCTCTCTGTATCTTTGGCTTTCAGCAGTTTGAATGCAATATGTCTCATGTGGATCTCTTGGATTTTATTGAGCTTCCTGTCTGTGTAAATTCATGTCTTTTATCAAATTTGGAAAGTTCTTGGCCATTATTTTATACAGTATTCATTCTCTTCCTTTTCTCTCTTATTTGGGACTCCCATTTTGTATATGTTGATCCACTTGGTATCTCACAGGTCTCTTATCTCTTAAGCTCTGTGGATTTTTTTCTTTATTCTTTTTTTCTTTCTGCTCATCAGACTGGATAATTTCAATCAACTTACTTTGATTTGCAGTTTCTATCTTCTGCCTGCTCAAATCTGCTGTTGAACTCAGTGAATTTTTCATTTCAGTTATTGTGTTTTAGCTCCAGAATTTGTTTGGTTTCTTTTTATAATTTCTGCCTCTTTATTGATATTCTCTTTTTGTTGAACTAAAATATCCTACACTTGCCCTGGCCAGGTGTCTCAGTTGGTTGGACCATCATTCCAGACACCAACAAGTTGCAGGTTAGGTCCCCGGTTGGGGCGCTTTTAGAAGACAACTGACTCTCTTTCTCTCCCAGAGAGTGAGGAATCCTTGGGTGAAAATTAAAAAATAAAAATAATAAAATTTCCTACTCAAATATTTGGCAGCAATTGTTCTTAGCATTTAGTCTTCCAATTCTGTGGGATAAGTACCATAATTTTTTATCCCACATTTAACCATAAGTTGGTTATCAGTTTATATGAACTATTTCAGCACTTAAAAGCTGATTAGGAGCTATGGTTATGAGGCTGGAACTTTTCAACTATTAGGCTTTTCTTCAGTGTGATTGGGCATGAGCAAACTGTAATTAAGGACTCAAAAATGTATCAGGAAGATCATCATTTATCTATCAATTAATTATTATGTCTTTTCTGCACTGATCATGCCTGATTGTCATATTTCTTATTTGGTTGTGGTGGTTTTAATAATGTTCCTAATTTTATATAAAAATAATAATAAAATTTTTAATGATTTTTGATATTTTTTTAATGAGGCATAGTTGATATACAACATTAAATTAGTTTCAGGTGTAAAATACAATGATTCACAATTTGTATATATTGCAAAATGATCACCACAGTATCCAGTTAACATCTGTCACCATACATAAGACAATTTTTTTCTTACGATGAAGACTTTTAATATCACTCTTAGCAACTTTCAAATAAGCAGTATAGCATGATTAACTATATTGTATATTATATCCCCATGACTTATTTATTTTATAACTGGAAGTTCATACCTTTACTGCTTTCATCCTTTTTGCCCACTACCACCTGTGCCTCTGGCAATCACCAATTTGTTCTTTATATCTATGATCTTGGTTTTTTGTTGTTTGTTTTTTTCTCTGTCTCACTTATTTCACTTAGTGTAATGTTGTCAGGGTTCATTCATATTGTCGCAAATGGCAAAATTTCATTCTTTTTTTATGGCTGAATAATAGTTACTGTAATTTTTATTATAATAGCTATTGAGAACACAATATCACTTCCTACTGGCTAGGGTAGTCTCGGAATGTCTTTGTCAAACTAATAGGATTAAAATTAGGCTTTAAAGAAGCGGTTCTCAACCTGTGGCTCGCGACCCCTTTGGCAGTCGGACAACCCTTTCACAGGGGTCGCCTAAGACCATCAGAAAACACATATATAATTACATATTGTTTTTGTTATTAATCACTATGCTTTAATTATGTTCAATTTGTAACATGAAATGGGGGGTCACCACAACAGTATTAAAGGGTCACGGCATTAGGAAGGTTGAGAACCACTGCTTTAAAGGATAGATAGCTCTTCTGTTTAAAAAAAAAAGAAAAGCTGCCCTAGCTGGTTTGGCTAAATGGATAGAGCGTTGGCTTGCAGACTGAGGGGTCCCAGGTTCAGTTCTGGCCAAGGGCACATGCCTGGGTTGTGGGCTCGATCCCCAGTAGGGGGGGTGCAGGAAGCAGCCAATCAGTGATTCTCTCTCCTCATTGATGTTTCTATCTCTCCCTCTCCCTTCCTCTCTAAAATCAATAAAATGTATATATTTTTTAAAAAGGTGCTTTGGGAATTGTATAAAAATAAAATAAAAGATTAACTATAGGTTAACTCTTTTGGTTAAAAACAGAAAGTTTATAAAGAGGAATAATGACAAAAAAAGGCTCCAGTAGATACGTTAAAGATAAAATGTAGAGAGTTTTGAATGTAGGGCAAAAGATTAGCATCTGATTTAATTTAAGGATAATAGGAAACCACGGAATGTATTATGACCTAGCAGAGATACAGTGCTTTGAATAATTCAGAAAACAATTGAGCACCTACTATGTGCCAAGGACTAATGGTAGTAAATATATAAAAGATTAGAGATAGAGTAACCAGTCAAGCAATAGCAATAGCATAAGCTTAAGAGTTCACTTACCTTCTCTCTTGAAATTAGCTGTGTAACCTTGGGGTCACAATCCTCATCAATAAAAATAAACTTAACATTATCTACCAAAAGTGGAGGTGACTTTCATTATTAGCATTGCCTGAAATGTATGCCAGATCAATTGTTTTAAAATCCAGTGTGTTTAAAAGTGAAATTCCTGAAAATTATAAACTTTCTGTTTATCAAAATATGTTATCAACAGAGTAAAAAGCAAATCACAGAATGGCAGAAAGTATTTCCAAAGCATGTAACTCAAAAGGGATTAATTTCTAGAATATATAGAGAACTCTCTAAACTTAATAACATAAAAACAAACGATTCAATAATGGGCAAAGGACTTAAGTAGACATTTCTCCAAAGAAGATATACAAATAGCCAACAAGTAGTACATGAAGTGATGTTCCATGCCCCTAGTTATTAGGGAAACACAAATCAAAACCACAATGAAATACCACCTCACACCTGTTAGAATGGCTATTATAAAAAAGACAAGAAAAAACAAGTTTTGGCAACAATGTGAAGAAAAAAGAACCTTTGTGCACTGTTTTTGGGAATGTATGTTGGTGTAGCCACTATGGAATACAGTATGGAGGTTCCTCAAAAATTTACAACCACCATATGATCCAGCAATTCTACTTCTAGTATTTATCCAAATGAAGTGAAAGCAATAACTTGAAAAGACATATGTTAGCCCCATGTTCATTGTAGCATTATTTTTAGTTGCCAACACATGAAAGCAACCTAAGTGTCCAGTGAATGGATAAATACTATTCATCCATAAAAATAAGTAAATCTTGCCATTTGTTTTCAGCAACATAGATGGATCTTGTTGGCATTATGCTAAGTGAAACAGAGAAAGACAAATATAGTATGATCTCACTTATGTGTGGAATCTAGAAAACAGCCAAGCCAAACAAACAAGAAAGTCCAAACCACCAACAACAAAATCATACTTACAGAGAACAGATTGTTGGTTGCTGGGTTGTTGGGAGCATGGGGTAGAGATGAGTGACACTGGTAAAAAGATACAAACAGCCAGTTATAAAATAAATAAATCTTGCCTGGCTGGCTTGGCTCAGAGGTTGAGTGTCAGCCTATGAACCAGGAGGTCCCGGTTTGATTCCTGGTCAGGGTACATGCCTGGGTTGTGGGTGTGTTAATTCCCAGTGGGGGACATGCAGGAGACAGCCAATCAATGATTCTCTCTCATCACTGATGTTTCTATCCCTCCCTTTTCCTTCCTCTCTGAAATCAATAAAAATATTAAAAATAATAAATAATCCTGGGGAATTCATATATAGCTTGGTGACTGTCCTGTATAATAAAACCCTAATATGCAAATCGACCAACTGGCAGAACGACCAGTTGCTATGATGAGCACTGACCATCGGGGAAGATGCGCAATGCAGGAGCTGCCCCCAACTGGCATCTGGCTCACATCTGTCCCGGATTGTGAGAGGACCAGCCCCCCCCACCCCCCGCCCCACACACACACACACACACACAGAAACTCTCACTCCCACGCACGCATTTCGTGCATTGGGCCTCTAGTCCTATATAATAAAATCCTAATATGCAACTCAACCGAATCGCAGAACTATTTGTTGCTATGATGTGCACTGACCACCAGGGGCCAGATGCTCAACGCAGGAGCTGCCCCCTGGTGGCCAGTGCACTCCCACGGGGGATCCCCGTTCATCCAGAAGCCGGGATCGAGCTGGCGAGCACAATGTTAGTGGTGGGAGCCTCTTCTGCCTCCGCTGCAGGTGGGCGGTAAGGAGTGAGGGGTCCCAGACTGTGAGAGCCCCGGACTGCGAAAGGGGTATTTGACTACCAGGGTATCGGGCCTAAGCCAGGAGGTGTACATCCCCCAAGGGGTCCCAGACTGCAAGAGGGTGCAGGCCGAGCTGAGGGCCCCCGGCCCCGAATTTCATGCACCAGGCCTCTAGTCCTATATAATAAAAGAGAAACATGTAAATTAACCATCCCTCCGCTACGCTCACCAGCCAATCAGACGTGAGCATGCAAATTAACCGACAAAGATGGGTTACTTTGCACATGCAGGCGCCGGGCAGAGAGCAGAGCGGGAGAGCTGGCAGAGAGTGGAGCGGCTTGGGGGACTTGGCTCCCCAAGTCGCCAGACGGAGAGCAGAGAGGGAGAGCCG
>NW_006296283.1:846432-847290 GCF_000327345.1 Myotis davidii | reverse complement strand
CAGAGTGGTAGGCCATGGGATGGAGACAGAGCAGGAAGGGAAAACCAAGAGCATGGGGAGCACCAGGAATTCTGGAAATAGTAGTTCTGGTGGCAGCCCCAGGATCAGGAGCAGAAGCCCAGGGCACAGGGAGCACTAGGAATGCTGGGAATCATTGTTCCGGTGGCAGATGGATCTCCTAGACACTAGAGTAGAGTGAGCCTGGAGCAAGTTACTGTTGTGCTGGGGAATGGGAGGGAAAGCAAAGGTGAGAGACATAAGTAAAATCGGAGTGTCAAGGAAAAATTAAAAGGAAGATATTCTAAACTTCCAGGAAATCTCCCCCAGTGAAGCAAAGAAAAAAAAATGCCTCTATTATTCTGTGAGCAACAAGCCAAACTGAGTTGGGGTCTCAGACAATTCACTCATATGATCACAAAGATAGACAGAAACTCCCAGATTGAAGAGGGTACAGGTCGGGCTGAGGGACCCCCACACCCCCTAGTGCACGAATGTCGTGCACTGGGCCTCTAGTACAGTATAAGATGCAATTTACATATTCTTGAAATGACTAAATTATATAAATGAACAATAGATTAGTGGCTACCAAGAGTTATGGAAGCTGGGGGAGGGGGACAGAAGCACAGGAGGGAAGTGAGTATGACAATAAAAGAGCAACATAAGGAATCCTTGTTGTAGTAGAAATATACTGTATGTTGTCTGTATCAATGTCAATATCCTGTAATATTATACTATAATTTTTCAACATGTTACCATAAGAGAATACCAGATAAATTGTACTTTGGATCTCTCTGTATTAATTTTTATAGCTGCATGATGACCTATAAACTTAAAATTAAAAGTTTAATTAAAAGAGAG
>NW_006296283.1:843674-845801 GCF_000327345.1 Myotis davidii | reverse complement strand
CAACCCCCCAATCAGCCCTACCCTGAGCGTGACTGAGGGTGGCATCACAACATCCCAATCGCCCTGCTCTGTGTATGACAGGGGGCGGCGCCCCAACTCCCCAATCGGCCCTGCTCTGAGCCTGACCAGGGCCTGCACCTAGGGATTGGGCCTGCCCTCTGCCACCCGGGAGTAGGCCTAAGCCAGCAGGTTGTTATCTCCTGAGGGATCCCAGACTTTGAGAGGGCACAGGCCGGGCTGAGGGCCCCCCCCTTGCCCCCCGAGTGCACAAATTTTTGTGCACCGGGCCTCTAGTATATATATAAAGCCCTAAGCAACCGGTCAACTGTTTGACCGGTTGCTATGACGTGCACTGACCACCAGGGGCAGACACTCAATGCAGAAGCTGCCCCCTGGTGGTCAGTGCGCTCTCACAGTGGGAACGCCACTCAGCTGACAGATGTGAGCCAGATGGGCTCACAGCTGGTGACAGCTGCGGTGGTGTGAACCTCTCCTGCCTCCACAGTAATGCTACCAAGCTGCAGTAGGGCCGGGATGAGTGGGAGCGGCGCCTGGCCTGGGCTTGGGCTCCTCCCCGGACGCCTGCCACTTTGCGCACTACTACATTCCCTGAGGGGTCCTGGATTGCGAGAGGACACAGGCCAGGCTGAGGGACCCTACCGGTGCATGAATCCATGCACCGGACCTCTAGTAGTTAATAATAATACCATATTGTATTTGAAAGTTGCTAAGAGAGATCTATAAACTTTTCATCACAAGAGCATCAATGGAAAAACATATAGCTAAAGTCATATTTGTCATATTTAATCTTTTACACAGAGATTTGGAACAAGCAAGGATGCCTGTTTACATTCGGTGTTGTTCTAGAGGACCCATGCATTGCAATAAAGCATAAAAACAGTGGAAAATTAGTAAAAGGCATGAAATTAGAAAAAAAATAAATAAAACTACCCATGTTTGCAGATTATGAAATTGTTTACATGGAAAACTCCAGTTGATTCTATCAATTTTAGAGTTATGTGAGAAATGCTCGCCTGTTCAAATTCAAATAATGGACTCGGAGACAGAAGTATGGCAAAAACGAGACTTTTAATATGTTCTCAAGAGTAGGTGTCCCTCCGGTTGTACAGGCACACATAGGGTAGCTATCAAAGCCTACTTATTCAGTCCCTTTTCCAGTTCCTTATTTGCTGAATACTATGGGTTCACCTGTTTCTTCATACATCACCTAGGTCTTAAAGTCTCCCATTGGGCCATTTAAAAAAAATTGGGGTCAAAACCAAGATGGCGACATAGGTAAACACTGGAAATTGCTGCCTCCTACAACAAATTCAAAAATACAACTAAAATACAAAACGGACATCATCTAGGACCACAGGAAGGCTGGCTGAGTGGAAATTCTGCAACTAGAAGGAAAGAGAAAAACACACTGAGACTCAGAGGAGGTGCAGAAGTGCAGAGGTACGGACAACTAGAAGGAAAGAGAAAAGCACCTTGAGAGTCAGAGGAGCTGAGGAAGTAAAGTGCAGAGGTATGGAGGCTCTCGCGCGTGCGCACGAAAAGGGGCTGGCACCTAAGGATGCGGCTGTCTTTTTGAATCGGGAGGGAGTCACTAGCCCCCAACTGCTCTGAACTCCAGTTCCGGGTGAGTCTCTGGGGACCCAGACTCATACAGGGAGAGACCGGACTGTCTGGCAGCGGGCAGAACTCGGAACTTGAAGGCAGCTTTCTCTTGGGGGTGCTGGCAGTGATTACCGGGACGCTGAGACACGAGGCCCCTTAGGGCAGGGCTGAGTATCAGCCATAGCTGCTTGCTCTGCCCTCTTGATTCCCTGAGACCCCGCCCCACCCAAGCTGTGGCAGAAGCTTTTGCATATGAATGCCCTGGCCATTTGCAATCTGAAAATTACCTAACAAACTGCAGCTGGGCCAGACAGACCCAGAACTTCCAAGAGAAGGCCCAAGGCCCCACCACAGCTTGCATTGCTTCACAGCTGGGACTCATCTAGGCACCTCCAAACCCCAAACAAAGAAAGGGAATCTGCAGATCTCTTTGTAGCTCCTGCTGGGTTGCCTCAGGCAGAGGCTAAATTAGCACCTGCTTAGATCCAAGAGCCAGTGTACCTC
>NW_006296283.1:829497-843056 GCF_000327345.1 Myotis davidii | reverse complement strand
AAGTGAAGAAAGAAGCAAAAGCTAAAGGAGTTCATCACCACCAAACCAGTATTATATGAAATGTTGAAGGGTATTCTTTAAGAAGAGGAAGAAGAAGGAAAAGGTAAAGATAAAAATTATGAACAACAAAGTGACAACAAATACATATCTATCAACAAGTGAATCTAATAATCAAGTGAATAAAAAATCTGATGAACAGAATAATCTGGTGATTATATAGAATCAGGGGCATTGAAAGGGAGTGGACTGACTATTCTTAGGGGGAAAGGGGGTGTGGGGGATGTGGGAAGAGACTGGACAAAAATTGTGCACCTATGTATGCATGAGGACAGTGGGGTGGGTGAGGGCAGAGGGTGGGGTGGGAACTGGGTGGTGGGGAGCTATGGTGGGGGGAGAGGAACAACTGTAATAATCTGAACAATAAAGACTTAATTTAAAAAAATTGGGCTGGGGCTTTTTCTAGTTGCCTCCACCTACCCCTGTCATGGCGCTTCAGGGGTTTCCACCCATGATGCTGGTTCATGTCCACAGTTCTTTGTTCTTATATCCTCTTCCCACCTCCCTACATTCCATTTGCCCTGGGGAAATTCAGTAACCATTTTCATAAAAAGTTGACTATGCTGGAGATGGATCACAGAAGCCAATTTCCTACTGTTACAAGATAAAGGTTTGCAATAATCTATATTTTATATGCTTTATTATTTTTTAGATGTGAAAGAGATATAAGCCAGTGTCAACTTTCCCCAACATGTTATTATACAATTTTCCAATTGCACAGAAAAGTAGAAAGAATTATGCAATGAATGCACACATAATCACTGTCCATTTTCTTGAATTAATTTTTATAGCATTTGCTTTAACATATATTCATCTAATCATTCCCCTACCAATCTATTTTAATTTTATTCATCACAAAATAAGTTACAGGCATTAGTATGCTTCACCTGTAAACATTTCAGTACCCATTTCATTAAAGTTCCAATATCTGTATGTTTTGTTTTTACTTATGGTAAAATTTATATACAGTGAAAAGTATAAATTATCATTGTATCATTCATTGGACGGGATTTTATTTTGTTATCATTTTTTTTAATCCTCACCCAAGAATATTTTTTTCCATTGGTTTTTAGAGAGAGTGAAAGGAAGAGGGAGGAAAAGAGAGAGAGAAAGAGTGAGGGTGAGAAAGAGAGGGAGACATTGATGTGAAACACATGAATTGTTTGCTTCTTGCATGCGTCTTGACTGGAGCCATGAATCAAACTGGTAACCCAGGTACACACCCTTGACCTAGAATCAAACCCGAAACCCTTCGAGTGTGCAGGCTGATGCTGTAACCATTGAGCACACTGGCTGGGCCTGGATGAGTTTTGCCAAAGTAATTTACTCATAATCATAACTTTATTAAGATATGAGAACATTTCCAGTATCTCATTAAATGCCCTTATGCATCTTCCCTGGCAGCCTTTCCCTCACCCTTTTGAGGTGACTGTTTTTATATTTATTTATTTATTTATTTTTAAATAATTTTTTTATTTTTCAATTATAGTTGACATACAATATTATATTAGTCTTATGTGTAGAATATAGTGATTAGATATTTACATATCTTACTAAGTGATCGCGTCTATAAATCTAGTACCCACCTGGTACCTACAGAGTTATTATAAGATTGACTATATTTCTTATGCTATACTTTATACCCCAATGAATATTTTGTAAACCAATTTGTACTTCTTATTCCCTTTCCCTTTTTCACTTATCCCCCTAAGTCCTACCTCATCATACAACCATGAAAACATTCTCTATAGAGCCCAACAGGTGTGGTTCAGTTGTTGAGCCTCGACCTATGAACCAGGAGGTCATGGTTCAATTCCTGGTCAGAGTATATGCCCAGATTGCAGGCTCCATCCACAGTAGGGGGTGTGCAGGAGGCAGCAGATCAGTGATTCTCTCTCATCATTGATGTTTCTATCTTTCTCTCTCCCTTCTCTGAAATCAATAAAAATGAAAACATAAAAACAATATTTTGTATATCTATGAGTATATTTTTTTGTTTGTTTGTTTATTTTGTTTTTCAGATTTCACATGTATGTGAAATATATAGCATGTTTCTTTCATTTGCCAGGTTAAGGAAGTTTTCAGTCATTATTTCTTCAAATAGATTTTCAGTTCCTTGTTCTCTTTTCTCCTTTTGGTACCGTTATGATGCCAATGTTAATAGGCTTGATGATGTCCCAGAGGCTGCTTAAATTATTCTCATTTTTCTTTTTGCCTTTCTGATCGGGTATGTTTTGCTGCCTTGTCTTTCAAATTGCTGATTTGATCTGCTTCATCTAATCTACAGTTGATTCCCTCTAATGTATTTTTTAAAATATATTTTTCCTAGGGGCCCAGTGCACAAATTTGTGCACCTTGAAAGGAACTGTGGGCAGCGAGGCTGTGGTGGGCACAGGGGCGAGTCTCGGCCCATCCTCTGCGGCCCGGCCCCTCCTGCCATGGCCTCCAACCCCTTTCTGCTGCAGTCCCGCCTCCTCAACCACTACCGCTCCCATGCACTAACAGCACCAGCCCCGCTCTCACCCGCTGATGGCGCAATCGCCCCTCAGGAGCAGGGGGAGGTGGAGAAGCCCTGAGGGGCAATTGGGGCTGGCAGCCGTTGCTCGCATCCACTGACAGTGCCAAGTGATCGGGGCCAATGCTGGGTGCCAGCAGTAGGTGCGAGTGGGGCTGGTGCGCTGAAGCAAAGGATTTTCAGTAACCACCAGAGGCTTGCCCCGATAACAGCGACCGGCGCCCTGTCTTGGTCTGGCACCCCCTCTCACCTGCTCCATCATCCCACTGTGGCCAATGCCCGCCATGTTCCACACGCGCCCCCTGGTGGTCAGCAAATATCATAGCGACTGGTTTGTTCGGTTATTCGGTTGTTCCACTGTTCGGTCTATTTGCATATTAGGGTTTTATATAGAGAGATTGATTTCAGAGAGGAACATTAGAGGGAGAGATAGAAACATTAATGATGAAAGAGGATCATTGATCCGCTACCTCCTGCACACCCCCTACTAGAGATCAAGCCTGCAATTGGGACATGTGTCCTGAACTGGAATTGAACCGTGACTTCCTGGTTCATAGGTTGACTCTCAGCCACTGAGCCACAACGGACAGCCCTCTAATGTATTCTTCATTTCAGTTATGATAGTCTTCATTTCTAGCTGGTTCTTTTTTATGTTTTCTATATCCATTTTTCTGTTTCCTCTTTTTCTTTTATATATATACTAGAGGCCCAGTGCATGAAAATTCATGCACTGAAGGGGGGTCCCTCAGCCTGGCCTGCCCCCTCTCACAGTCTGGGAGCCAACCCGGCCATCAGGGGAAAGCGCCGCCCCCATCACACCTCTGCTGCTGCCACTGCCGGCAGCGCAAGCCTCTGCCGGCCCTGGCTATCTAAGCCTTGGGCAGCCACCATCCAAGGCTGGCCTGCACCTCAGGCATTGGCTGGGTAGCCGACATTCAAAGCTTGCCTGCACCTCGGACTGACCCTGGGCAGCTGGAGGGGATTGGGGAACTCCAGAGGCAGGTGCGTGGAGTGGCCGGACCTGCCTGGGGGCCCGGCCATGCCGTGTGCCTGCCACCCTATGGGGCTGATGGGACTAGGTGCTGCCATCTTGCAGCTGTGGGCACCGCCATCTTTGAGGGCATGGCGGTCAATTAGCATATTCCCTCTTTATTGGCTGTGGGCACTGCCATCTTTGTGAGGGCATGATGCTCAATTAACATATTCTCTCTTTATTAGCTAAGGTATATATAATTGATTTCAGAGAGGAAGGGAGAAGAAGAGATAGAAACATCAATGATGAGAGAGAATCATTGATTGGTTGCCTCCTGCACACCCCCCACTGGGGATCAAGCCCACAACCCAGGCATGTGCCCTGGTAGATTGCTTGTCTCTATTTTGTTATTTTTCTGGAGTTTTGTTGTGTTCTTTCATTTGGGAATGTGTCTTTGTCTCATTTTGGCTGCCTTCCTGTATTGTTTCTATGTATTAGATATAACTGCCATAGTGTCGCCTTATGTAGTAGGTATCCTGTGATATCCAGTTGCACAATCTCCCTATTACCTGAGTCTGATGCTCTAGATATATTCCTGTGTATGTTATGTGTCTTCCAATTGTAGTTGAGACTTGATTGCTGTTGGTATTTCAGTGAAAGGGATTGACCCTCAGGCTGATTTGTTGTGAGGACTGGCCATGACTATAGGAGAGGGGTTGTGTAGGGGTTGACCCTATGGAGCAGGATTTGCTTTTGCTTTAACTGGGCTCTGATGCCTGCTGATTCTGCCTTTGGAGTGTCATTTGTGGAGGTGATTGGGTGGTACTGTGGTGTTGTCTGAAGCTGGCTACTGGGTGTCTTTGTTCTGGGGCCTCTTGGAAGGTGTAGGCCAAGGTCAGCTGCAGCCTATGCCCTGCCTGGGCCCACCTGACCTAGTAGAAGCTACAAAATGATTTGCAGATGATTGCTGCTTTTTCTGGGCTTGGAGGTGCCTGAGAATGGCTAAGCTGTGAATTGAGGCTTGCTGCCACTAGTTTCTGAGTTGGGGCTGGATAACAAGAGGTTTGGTGCACACAGGGGCCAGATGCTGCTTATTTGGGGTTTGTGAACCTCTGAGATTTTTTATCCACAGCATGAGCTGTTGTTATGGAAAAGCCACTAGAAGTGGCTTGGGGTGGGCCTACAGGTTGGGTGGGGTGAGTCCTCTGGGAATGGGGGTGGGAGATCAATGTTAGCCAGGTTAATGGAGACTCATATGATTCTCATTTGTGCATGGAGAGGGAGGACTCAGCAAAGGAACAGGGGCTTCTGCCAGCACTTCCATCTGGGAGGAAGCTGCCCCTCCAAGCCCTCATCATGAAGCTGGACAATTCAATTCCTCCCCTATGTCTCTGGCATCTTTCAAGCTGCTGCCCCCGTACTGCAGCTCAGAATGAGTGAATCTTAATAAGTCTGTGAGCAGGTTCTTTAAGAGGAACAGCTGAGAGTCCAGCAGCCCTCCATCTTATTCAGCCACAGTACCTGTGGGTCTTCACAGCCAGGGGTTATGCAGACTTCTCTTTCAGGCACTGGAGCTGTGGGCTTGGGGCTGGGAACCCTTGCTGCTGGGCAGAGAACGTTGCAGCCAAGCTTTCCCTTTCAAGTTTTAAGCACCATACACGGGTGTGGGACTTGCCAATTCCACATCTCTGCCCTTCCTATTAATCTCTGGACCTGAATTCCTCTGTATATCCTTAGTTATAGGACTTCTGTTCAGCTAGTCTTTAGGTGGCTGGTCCCATTGCTCTCTCGCAAGCTCATTTGTGCCTGGCTGGTCTCATTCCTCTCTCTCCCGTGTTCAGTATCTGAGCCATTACGAAGTGAGGGTGTGATGACCATTTGGATGTCCCCCACTCCCCTGCCGGCCTGCTCACCCCTAACTGCCTCTGCCTCGGCCCCACCACCATGGCTTTGGAAGGATTTCCAGAAGATCTCCTGGAAGGTTTCCCAGTCTAATTAGCATATTACCATTTTGTTAGTATAGATAGAGGCCTAGTGCATGGGTGGAGGCCAGCTGGTCTGCCTTGAAGGGAGTTCTGGATCAAGTTGGGGATCCCTTTGGGGGGCGGGGCCAGCCTGGGTGAGGGTCTGATGGCTGTTTGCAGGCTGGCCAGGTCCCCATCAGGGTGAGGGTTCCTGCTAGGGGGCGTGGCTGGCCTGGGCAAGGGGATGATGGCCATTTGCAGGCTGGCCATGCCCCCATCGGGGTGAGGGTCCCTGCAGGGGGCATGGTTGGCCTGCTGAGGGCCGTTTGGGGGCGGTTTACAGGCCAGCCAAGCCCCTTGTTTTGTCTGGAAGGACGTCTGGAAGGTCTCCCAGTCTAATTAGCATAATACTCTTTTATTAGTATAGACTAGAGGCCCAGTGCACGGATTCATGCACTGGTGGGGGGCATGGCCTGTGGGGATCCAGCCCGCTGTGGGAGCACCACTCATCCCGGTCAGCCAAGCGCCGCTCCCACTATGGTAGTGCACTGACCACCAGCGGGCAGCTCCTGCATCGAACATCTGCCCCCTGTGGTCAGTGCACGTCATAGCAACTGGTCTACCAGTCATTCTAGTTGTTCCATCACTGGGCTTTTATATATACAGTGGGGCCTTGACTTACAAGTGTCCCGACTAACGAGTTTTTCGAGATATAAGCCATCTCTCAGCCGATTTTTTGCTTTGAGCTGCGAGCTAAAATTCGGGTTACGAGCCAGCTTCAGATAACTGACCGCTGGTTGTTGCAGCAAACGTCACAGTGAATGCCACAACATCAGCCCAGCATCACGTGTCACTCATTCACTTTAAGATTTGACATACGAGTAATTTGAGTTACGAGCTCCATCACAGAACAAATTAAACTCGTAAGTCAAGGCCCCACTGCATATAGATATGCATCCATTAAGAATTGCTTGGCCATTTTATCAGAAGTTGAACTCCACCACTTAACTTTTAAATCATTTTAGTAATGATTTAATTTTAAGGTATTAATTTTTTTGTGTTTTGTTATCAGACTCTACTTACCAACCACTTATTATCCATGCCCTTTAACCTTCCTAAAAGTATTATGTACCTTTAAGGTTCCTGAATCTTAATATTCTAAATTTGATATTCCTATATCAGATATGCTAGAATTTAATGGAATTCTTCAAAGCGGTAAACTCATATCATTGATAACCTGTTGGGTATACCTTGCCTTTTCTAGATACCTAAAAAGGTTTAAGGTGATGAAGATCAAAGTTCTACGAAGCTGGTGCCGGCAGATCCTTAAAGGACTTCAGTTTCTTCATACTCGAACTCCACCTATTATTCACCGAGATCTTAAGTGTGACAACATCTTTATCACTGGTCCTACAGGCTCCGTCAAGATTGGAGACTTAGGTCTGGCAACGCTGAAGCGGGCTTCTTTTGCCAAGAGTGTGATAGGTATGTTTCAAGTGTACCTTGCCAGCCTAACTCGCTTTCTGACATTCCTTTTATTTAGAATCCCGACCCTGTCAGAGCTTTTATTATGTAACATAAACCTTCAAAAATTCATAACATGAATTTAAGAAGTGATCAGTTCTGCTTATGAGATGTGTAGCTCTCTATTTACGCTTCTAGAATCATCTTCTGTCAATGTTTTTTATAAATTATATAAACAGAAGTAAGGTGAACTCTTAATAAAACTTAATGTTAGCTATCAATCTTATTGGGTCATTCTTTTGATATTTAGTATTATATACTTATTTATATAAAAGATACAGTGAGTTACTTTCCATGTGAAGGAAACAATTTCTATGTATTTTAGTTACTTAAATAGTCTGTTGGATTTATATGTATATTGAAAAATATCAGCCTATTAAAAGCTTATTTTAAAGTGTGAAAAAATGAGTTCATTCTGAAAGTTTGGTTTTATCAATTTTTTACCTTACTCCTACTCTTCACAAGATATGATATATCTAAAACAGGATTTTTCAACTTAAGTACTATTGAAATTTTGGGTTAGACAATTCTTTGTTATAAAGGTTGTCTTGTACATTGTAAGATTAGTTAGCAGCATCCCTGGCCTCTACTCACTAATTGCCAGTAGCACACCCCTTGTTCTCCCCCTAGTTGTTATAACCAAAAATGTTTCTGGAAATTGCTAAATGTTAACCTTACAGCTACCATACAGTAGGGGGCAGACAAGTATTTTGATCTTTTTTAACCCATCATCCTGTCTTACAGGTAAATGCATTGTGGTTACTTTATTTCTTGCTAGTTTCTTTCCTTTTCCTTTTATTTGTTTTGAGTATGAGATATCAGTTTATCTTTTTTTTCAAGGCTCTGCTTGGTACAGCAGTAATCCATTTGAAATAGTAAATAAGGACACTTGACCCTGTTCTAGTTTCTTTTATAAAGGCCTTGCAGTGAAAGATCTATAATATATTTGATGAAACAGACTAAGATTTTATTCCTCTTTCTAATACCCCTCCCTTCCTTCCCTCTTCCATTTTATTCTTTTTCTCAGGTCAACTCCTGCTTCTTCCCTGGGTGAGTAACATCTGCAGCTTCTACTTGCACTGAGTCTGAATCATTCTTTTAATTTAAAGGTACCCCAGAATTCATGGCCCCTGAGATGTATGAAGAGAAATATGATGAATCCGTTGACGTTTATGCCTTTGGGATGTGCATGCTTGAGATGGCCACATCTGAATACCCTTACTCAGAGTGCCAGAATGCTGCGCAGATATACCGTCGTGTGACCAGTGTAAGTCTTCCTCTCACTGACTGGTGAATTTAGGTCACATTAAGAAGGAATCCCAAGTTAGAGAACATCAAATAATGCAGAAGGGAACAATAGTGAAGGCATACTGAGATGTTGGAAGAAGAGGGACTTGAGGTATTTATTGCTCATGATACAGTGAGAGCAAATGTAAAGATGAAAGAAGCACCAATTTATCCTGGACCCTCCTTGCATTCATTTAAATGTTTATTATGAGATATGTAAGTTCTCATTTTTCCCACCATGAAGCTTTTTTGAGTTATGCTCTTAACCTAAGCTGGTTTGTTCAGACTTTTTCTCTGAATGGATTAAAATTGATATACTAATTTATTAAATCATTTATTAATACCCACAGTTTTTAAGGTATATATTTAAACCATATTCTAGTTTAAATTACACATGGTAATTCATCTCTGCCAAAAGAGGTATTTTCTAGAGTGCCAATTGAAACCTAAAGCATAGTTGTTAGGTCCATAATATAAAGCACTGAAAGTTTACTATAAGAATGTGGATGCTTTCCACAAAAGGCATAAAAGTTAAGCAAAGTAATTTTATTGACTATTTTTATAATTTTTTCTATTATGAAAAAAAATTTAAACATATAAAAAAATAGAGTCATACAATGAATTCCCATTTTTTCAACGCAACATGAATATTGGGGCCATTTTTGCTACACTTACTTCATCTGTTCTCTTTATTTAATTGTTTCATTTTACCACTATGTACTACATTATGCCTCTATAAAAATTAAAGATTTTTTTTTTATTATATAATCATATCATACCTAAAAAATTTAATAGTAAATTTCTGGATCATTTAATACCCTAACCTATTAAGATATTTCCCCTATTGTTTCAAGGATGTCTGTTTACAGTCAGTGTTCAAAATAGGGTCCATTAAGGTCCACAGAATACATTTTGTTGTCATGTGTCTTTATCTAGAACTATTGCCCTTGCTTTTTTTTTTTTCTGTGTTTTATTGATTTGTTGAAGGAATTAGATGAATTGTTTTGGGAAATGTTTCACATTCTGGATTTGTCTATTTGCTTCCTTATGATGTCATTTAACTTGTTATTTTATCTTCTACATTTCTGTAAACAGAAATTTACGTTAAAGTTGTAGACGGGTGTTGGTGATATAAAAATAATTTTTAACTCATTCATACAAAAGTATACAGTGTCATTTTCTGGAGGCTAAATAATGTGTGATACTGCAGCAGATTTACAGAAGCAGCTATGACAATCCACTTGTCTTCTTTTAAGCCATATTCTGCTCACTAAATTTTTCTTTTGGGCCAAAACCGGTTTGGCTCAGTGGATAGAGCGTCGGCCTGCGGACTGAAGTGGGGGGGGGGATATTGGTTTTTTTTTACTTTAAAGGTTATATATTATTAACACTTAATGAGGTTTATTATAAATTTTTATAATAAATTGTTTTTGTTGTTAATCCTCACCTGAAAATATTTTTCCATTGATTTTTAGGGAGAGTGGAAGACAGAGAGAAACATCGATGTGAGAGAAACACATCGATTGGTTGCCTCCTGCACATGCCCTGACCAGGGCCTGGGCTGGGGAGGAGTCACAACCAAGGTACATGCCCTTGACTGGAATTGAACCCAGGACCCTTTGGTCTGTAGGCCGATGCTGTTATCCACTGAGCCAAACTGGCTAGGGCTGTTATAATTTTTGATGAATTAATATTTTAAAACTTTCCCAGTTTTAATTTCTAACATGGTAAATAACAATACATAAGCAAAAGTCTTTGGAGTCCTCAATCATTTTTAAAAGTGTAACAGAGGACTCCAAGAGAAATGTTTGAGACCTCTAGTTCCAAATGTTTGATTAAATTTAGGTTCATTCTGGCCAGTGTGGCTCAGTTGGTTGAGTATTATCCTGTGCACTGCAGTCTCGGGTTTGATTTCTGGTAAGGGCACATAAAAAAGTTAGGTTAAAAAAATTTGCAAAAATAATTAATATGTGGTTCTGTGTATTTTATATATCACTAGAGGCCCGGTGCATGGATTCATGCACCTAGGGGAGTTGGGGGGTCCCTAGACCTGGCCTGTGGGATCGGGCCGAAACTGGCTCTCCAACATCCCCTGAGGAGTCCCGGATTGCGAGAGGGCACAGGCCAGTCTGAAAGACCCCGGAACTCTACTATGCATATAAGATCTTTGGTTAATATCTTCCCGCCCTCTCTCGTCCCCCTTCCCTCTGAGATTCATCAGTCTGGTCCATGTTTCTGTGCCTGTGGTTTCTGCTCCTGTGTTGAGTGTCTGCCCCCTGGTGGTCAGTGTGTGTCATAGCTACCAGTCTGCCAGGTCGCTTAGGCTTTTATATTTGACTAGTAGCCTGCACACTAATCCATGCGCCAGTAGCTTGCTGCCGCCCTCCAGTAGCTCTCCACCCCACCCTCCTGTCGCTCCCCCCATGCCCCCTCCCTCCGCCCACTCATAGCTTGCTGCCTTGCCCCGTCCTGTAGCTCTCTGCCACCCGCTTGTAGCCAGTAGCTCACTGCTGCCCTCCTGTAGCTCTCCGCCTGCTGCCTCGCCCTTCTGTTGCTCCCTCCGCCTCCCGCCCTCCCATACCTTGCTGCCCTGTCCCCTCCTGTAGCTCTCCACCGCCTACTTGTAGCTCACTGCCCCACCCTCCTACTGATCCGTGATTCGGTTGTTATGCTTCACAGCGTAACTACCATTTGTATATTACATCTTTATTATATAAGATTAAGAGGCACATAGTATCTAGTTAACTCATTTTTAGTGATACAGTTTTATTAAACTTTTATATATTAGAAGATGTGATTACAAATTGTTTATTTAGATTTGGAAAGCTGGTTAGAATGGTAATTTAGTATACTTCTAAAAATCTTATGGCCCAGTGGTTGAGCATTGACCTATGAATCAGGAGATCACAGTTTTATTCCCAGTCAGGGCACATGCCCAGGTTATAGGGTTGATCCCCAGTGGTATGGGTGGGCAGGAGGCAGCCAGTTGATGATTCTCTCTCATCATTGATGTTTCTATTTCTCTCTCCCTATCCCTTTCTCTTTGAAATTAATAAAAATCCTTTTTAAAAAACCTTAAGATAAACATTTTCATTAGGATGACCAAATTAGTTTTATATCTTCACAAATAAAGTTTGGGGGCATATCTTTGATTACCTCATTAATTATTAATTATAATTGCTATGAATATTCCTGTAATGTCCTTTTTTTTTTTTGTAGTTTGTATGTGATTCTACTATGTGATAGGTATGCGACAATTTTGGACAGTTAATTTATTTTATTCAGCATGAATGATAAGAACCATTAGGGTCTTTATATCCAATAAAAATAATAGATATTGTTTGTATGGAAAAGAGCATTACTCTCAAATTATTTCTCAGCTTTGTAAATTTTGTGGTATTTTATCAATTATTGTTACTATCTCCACGTCTCTTGAGTCCTTATTTATATTCGTCAGCCCCTTTTCAACACATTCTCCATCCCACCCCAGTTTCTAATTCATGATAAGGCTCTCTAAAGCATTGATCTTCAACTCAGGCAGGAGAAATGTAGTTTCTTTAGGCTTCAGATAATTGCAGTAAGTATCTTAATCATTATTCTATAGTTTTGCCCTTAAAAAGCTCATCTGCTTTGCCTCTTACAGTTCTAGATCTGTATTCCAAGTTCAGGTCTTTTATTATTATTACATTTTTTCCCCTCAGTGCATAAAATAATTTCCATTTTTTCTTTGGAGATAGGGTGGCTTATTTACTGGATGATTTTCCCCTTTATTTAGAATTCTTGAAACCTCAAGAAGTATATGTGACTCATTTTTTTACTCTCTACTTCCAGTTTATCAGATTCCTGCTTCAGAATAACTCTTAGATGCAAGCCTTTATTCTCATTGTCAAAACTCTGATTTTACATCTTATGTCACACCTTAACATTATTGTCCAGAAGTAGTTTATATTATAAATTATTTTTTTTTTTGCTTATCACAGCATGTACAAATTTTTAACGTTCTCTTTTGCTATTCCTTATCTTCTTCTAAATACTTTTTTAGTTAAGCTAGTCCTCTTTATTATCATACACATATGCCACATCTTTCCTTTATTCCTCCCATTTGTACATGCCATTTACCTTCTCTCAATGATGAGAGAGAATTACTGATTGGCTGCTGCCTGCATGCCCCACACTGGGTATCAAAAAGTGACCTCTTGGTTCATAGGTTGAAACTCAACTACTGAGCCATGCTGACTGGGCAGTTTTTACATTTTTTAAATGGTGAAAATCAAAAGAATATGTCATAACGTGTGAACATAATACCAATTCATATTTCAGTATCATAAATAAATTAACAAAACCCAGCCATACTCATTTATTTCTGTATTATCTATGTTTGTTTTTACATACAGTGACACTAGTGGCCTGGTGCCCGGATTCATGCACATTGAAAGGAAATTAATTAGAAGAAATATTTTAATATCCTTATTCGCCCTTTCTCTATAATAGAAGTGTCAGAGATGAAAGAAAATTAGTAAAATGTGTATGAAAATAATATATAAATGATTAATAAACAATAACAGCATGATATAATAACAAAGACATGATATAAAAACAACAAAAACATGATATGAAAACAAAAACGTGATATAAAAATAACATTGATAAAAACAATGACTGATAAATTGATTAAACTTATTCTAATATCTCCCTGTATACCACATTAAGAGTAAAAACACTTTCAGAGTGCTTGACTAATTTCCCTTGTGATGAAGTACTTACAACTTTAATGTCACACGCTCTTCGAACTTGAGAGGAAGCAACATATAACTGACCATGTCCAAAAACTGGTTCAGGTAGGAATATTTCTGTTCTGCCTAGAGTTTGTCGTGATTTATTACTAGTCATCACAATGCTGGCATCACGGGAAACTGTCTTTGAATTAATTTATATGTCAGACTGGGACAAATCAATTCTTGGAATCAGAAAAACCTCTCCTTCTGCAGATCCTGTTAATACTTCAGCTTCGAGAAACACACTTGCGCGATTGGCACCAGTGAAAGCTTTATATATATCATGCATATGCAAGTCAAAATTTATTTTTAAATTGCCAGCGTGCATCATATGTGCCAGCCAGTCAATCGGTCAGATGGACGGACAGTCGGGTCACTTAGCCTTTTAATATTGCTTCTTAGCCAAAACCGGTTTGGCTGAGTGGATAGAGCATCGGCCTGCGGACTGAAAGGTCCCGGGTTTG
>NW_006296283.1:825284-829438 GCF_000327345.1 Myotis davidii | reverse complement strand
TTTCTCTCTCATCGATGTTTCTGGCTCTCTATCTCTCTCCCTTCCTCTCTGTAAAAAATCAATAAAATATATTTAAAAAAAAATATATTTCTTTTTAATATATTTTTATTGATTTCAGAGATGAAGGGAGAGCCTTTTATATACATAGATAGTTGAATAATTGCAACAGACTATATGGGTCAAAAAACCTAATAAAATATATTCTGTCTGGCTCTTAATAGAAAAAGTTGCTGCTCCTATTCTTAACATGTTTCCACTACTTCTTAAAATTTTTTCCTTTAAAGAATCCTATCTAATGAAGTATGTACAACTTTAACTTTAACATCACATGCTCTTCGAACTCAAAAGAAAGCAACATATAACTGACCATGTCTGAAAATGGGTTCAGGTGGGAATATTCCTACTCTGTCTACGTTGGCACCAGCGAGAGCTTATGTGTATTGTGTGTACGTGAGTCAACGTTTATTTTTAAATTGCCAGCGTGCATCATATGTGCCAGCCAGTCAATCGGTCAGATGGACGGACAGTCGGGTCACTTAGCCTTTTAATATTTCTTTTTAGCCAAAACCGGTATCTAATGAGGAAATATGCTAATTGACCCTCACACTGTCACAAAGATGGCGGCGCCCACAGCCAATAAGGAGGGAATATGCTAATTGACTGCCCCACCCTCAAAGATGGCAGCACCCACAGCAGAGAATATGCTAATTGACTGCCCCGCCCTCAAAGATGGCAGTGCCCACAGTCACAAGATGGCAGAACCCAGTCCCCTCAGCCCCGCTGGGGCAGCAGGCGCACAGCCACTCCACGCGACTGCCTCTGGAGTCCCCCAGTCCCCTCAGGCCCCGAGCTGCCCAGGGCCGGCCTGAGGCACAGGCAAGCCTTGCATAGCGGCTACCCAGCCAACACCCAAGGCACAGGCAAGCCTCAGGTGGCAGCGGCTGCTCGGCCACCCAAGGCTCAGGTAACCAGAGCCGGTGAGGCTTGCGCTGCCGGCAGTTGCAGCAGCAGAGGTGTGATGGAGCATTGCCTTCCCCTGATCGCCGGGTCTCCTCCCGACCCTGAGGGCTCCTGGACTGTGAGCAGGCCGGGCTGAGGGACACCCACTCCAGTGCATGAATTTTCATGTACCAGGCCTCTAATTCTATAAATAATTTCTAATCTGATATATGGTAATATTCTTACTAGCCAGTTTCTGTACTTAGGATATATATGAGAATCTTGGTGCATGCAGGTAGCTTCTTAAATTATTAGCTCTGAAAATTTGTGAACAGTCTTCTCTCTGTTAAGAGTAGAGCTGTCATTTTAATTCTTTGATGAAAACATAAGATGTTTTAATGTAATAACCATTTTCATTGACCATACTTATTCTTAGTATTGGCCTAAGAATAAATGACATCTTAAACCCAGGATTACTGCTTCAGGTGATCATTCTGGATTTTAAGCATAAGGGTTTATGAACCAGTGTCTTTATATTACCTTCCAACAATTCTGAATGTTTTGATATCCAACAGACTAGAATAAAGTATACATAAGATAGCCATATTTTTAAACATTCTCCTCTCACTTTCTCTCTCTCTCTCTCTCTCTCTCTCTCTCTCTCTCTCTCCCCCTCCCCCCGACAGCCTTCTCTGTTACTCTTGCAATATTTCTAATTTGAAATTGGGATAGATTTCATTACGTAACAGCAGACAAGGGCTCTACTGTTTTGTGGGCTGCTGTTAGAGCAGTGGTTCTCAACCTTCCTAATGCCGCGACCTTTTAATACAGTTCTTCATGTTGTGGTGACCCTCAACCATAAAATTATTTTCGTTGCTACTTCATAACTGTAATTTTGCTACTGTTATGAATCATAATGTAAATATCTGATATGCAGGATGTATTTTCATTGTTACAAATTGAACATAATTAAAGCATAGTGATTAATTACAAAAACAATATGTAATTACATATGTGTTTTCTGATGGTCTTAGGCGACCCCTGTGAAAGGGTCGTTCGACTGCCAAAGGGGTTGCGTCCCACAGGTTGAGAACCGCTGTGTTAGAGTATGCATTGATTGGGCTTTCTCTATTACTTAGTGATAAATGTTTTTGATTAATCTTGTGAATTCACTTCCTGATTATTTTGTTAAACAAAGGTTGGTACTTAAAATGTTTTAGGAGATCATGGAATTTTAGGTTTCTTTATATAAAATGAGTTATAGCCCAGCTGGTGTGGCTCAATGGTTGGGCATAGACCTTTGAACCAGGAGGTCACAGTTCAATTCCCAGTCAGGGCACATGCCTGGGTTGTAGGTTCAGTCTCCAATAGGGGAGTGTGCAGGAGGCAGCCGATCAATAATTCTCTCTCATCATTGATGTTTCTATCTCCCTCCCTCTCCCTTCTTCTCTGAAATCAATAAAAACAGGAAAAAAATAAATAAAATAAATGAACTATAAAAGTAACTCTGCTGTTTAAAGAAATCAAGTCAAATTATATGGTAGAACTAATTATCTAAAATTTATCCCCATTCTACACCCAACCCAGCAAATATAATTAACTGGTTAGAAATAATGACTGTGTAGGATGAGTAGGTGAAAAATATGACAAAACCCTATTGATTAAAAGTCACTTACTGGAGGCTCAGGGTAAAAGCAGTATGTTTCAGACTTTCAGGCACAGCACCACCATAATATTAGATAAACATTTATATAAGCAATTATTTGATAAAAGTAAACAAATTGATTTTTTAAGAAAAAGCAGTTGAGACACTGCCTAATAAACAAATGCATCTTTATTTGCAAATGCTAACTCCAGCTCAGTTGAGAAGAAAATCCCTTTCTCAAATGAATGAAGTATTTGGTATTAGTTTAATAGAACCTAGAAAGACCAGTATCACTGTTTCGATATTTTTTTTATGTATATATTTCTTTATTGATTTCAGAGAGGAAGGGAGAAAGAGAGAGAGATAGAAACATCAACGATGAGAGGGAATCATTAATCGGCTGCCTCCTGCACACCCCACACTGGGGATCGAGCCCGCAACCCAGGCATGTACCCTTTGCCGGAATCAAAAACCTAGGACCCTTCAGTCCACAGGCTGACGCTCTATCCATGAGCCAAGCCGGGTAGGGCTCTATATTCTTTAGTAGAATACTTACCCTATTGTCAGTTTTTCTTTTTTTGAGATAAAATTCACATCATAAAATTCATCATTTAAATACTTTTAAGGTGTTCAATTCAGTGGGTTTTAGTATATCTACAATAGTATATCTGCAGTCATTGCCACTAATACCAGAACCTTCCATCACCCCCAAAAAAGAAACTCCATACCCATTAGTAGTCACTCCTCATTCCCCCTTCACTCAGCCAATAGTATACTTTTGTTTCCATGGCTTTGATTGGTCTGTTGTGTACATTTCATACAAATGTAATTATACAACATATGTCCTTTTGTATTGTGCTTTGTTTTTGTGTTATCTTTGACTTACAATGATGATTTCAAGGTTTATCCATGTTGTAGCATGAATCAGTGCCTCATTCCTATATATGGCCGAGTACCATTGTATGGATATACCACATTTGTTATGTTCAACAGATTTTATTTCCCTTTAGTCTGTAGTTTCTTCCTTCAACTCTGGAGAACAACTGGGAACAGGAAGGATGAAATATAACAAGTATCTTAAAAGGTATTATCCTAGAACTCAGTTTATTAAATCTTTGTTTATACATACTGTGTTTATAACATAGCATATGGTACATTGTAGGCACTCTAGTAAATATTTTGAAGAATAAATGTTTCAATTACCGTATTTGCTGGCGTATAAGACGACCCCCTAACATTTCCACTCAAAATACAGAGTTTGTTATATACTCGCCGTATAAGACTACCCCCTCTTCCGCACACCTTCCACACACCAAATAAAAGGTAAAACAATATCAGATTTGATTTTAACATTTTAATTTATATTCAAATGCTTATGACATGCAGGAAAACTGTCACAAGGCTGTATGTAATCAAACATATACATAAAACAGTGCAAGTTTATTACCGGTAAACATACCGGTAATTCACTAAAGAAAACACACTCTATAGACTGGTACCATAGATGCTTCTCAGGAACACAGGCAAGCAGCCCACAACCTAGAGGGACTGTCAATGATAGAAGTAAGAT
>NW_006296283.1:810838-825228 GCF_000327345.1 Myotis davidii | reverse complement strand
CCGCTTCATTCCACATTCCGTTCAGGCATCAGCAGCGCGGCTGTGTGTATGCGCGGCTGTTATGCGATTTTGCTGTTATTCGATTTTACCACCCTCGCAAAATCGCACACAGCCGACCATACACCCAGTATGATAGCGCAAAATCACGAATCGCGATACCATACTGGGTGTATGGTTGGCTGTGTGCGATTTTGCGAGTGTGGTAAAATGGCATAACAGCAAAATCGCATAACAGCCGAGCATACACCCAGCAGCGCTGCTGATGCCTGAACGGTATGTGGAATGAAGTGGGCGGGCATCGGGAGGCCACTATGGCACGGGGCAAGCACTATGGGCAGTCTATCTGAAGTGTACCTGGCGTATAAGACGACCCCCACTTGGAGGCATATTTTTCAGGGCCAAAAAATCGTCTTATAAGCCGGCAAATACGGTAAAGGAATCCCAAATATTGTCAAACACTATGAAAGTTTGGGAGAGTTTAATTTGAATTCCCTGCAAAAGAGGAATGAAACTCAAGATCACCTTTGAAATATTAACAAAATTTTCCTACTAATATGAAATTTAATATTAGCAAGTAGAAACTGGTACACCTATACAATCAATACATTTTATAGAATAGGCGAAACATTTGATACAAATAGAGCAGAAAACAATAACTTTAATAGTTAGAATCAAAATTCTAGAACTAGAAAGCATTTGAAAGAATGTTATCTGTTCACATGCTCTTCAATTTGTAGTTCTCATAGTTAAAATTTCTAAATAACTAGTTCAAGTAACTTTTTGCATTATGGGGGTAGGTCTGTGTTTTGTTTTGTTGAATTGTTTCCCCATAACTTTTACTCTATAATTACTTACTTTGGTCTCTGAATTACATAGGGGAAAAACAAGTAACCCTAGCTTGTTTGGCTCAGTGGACAGAGCGTCGGCTGAAGGAGGTCCTGGATTCGATTCCAGTCAAGGGCACATGCCTGGGTTGCAGGCTCTGTCCCCAGTAGGGGGCATGCAGGAGGCAGCCCATCAGTGATTCTCTCTTATCATTGATGTTTCTATCTCTCCCTCTCCCTTCTTTTCTAAATCAATAAAAATAGATCTTAAAGAAAAACCAAATTATAATTTCATGTTAGTCTCTGAAATGTTTTAAGACAGTTCCTGAAGTCATGAGCCCTTTCTGATTGAGACCCATGATTTTCAATTTTTAGAACTATTCTTTTTAATTTCTTGAGGGAAGAGGCTTATATGCATAATTGGAAGAGGGAGGTGCACAGCAATTGTTTTCTTGACTTGGAGGAGACAAATAATAAGCCCAGAAAAATTGTAATTGGACATAAAGAAATTGGCAAAGGAAACAATTAGAATAATGGATATCATTTTCTTACCTGTGCTTATATATTTATGAGTGCATATATGTATCAAAATATAAAAATATGTATATTTCAAATTGTGTAGTTTATATTGCATCAATTATACTTCAGTAAATACTTAAAAAGTGGGGAAGCAAAAGGAGATTGGCAAGATTATTTTAAGGCATTATAAAGGCCTACTGGTAGAGATTTAAGATCTGTCCATTGAGATCTTTTGAGAAAGGATCAAAAGATGGAAGCTATCAGACTTAAATGATTTAGCTCATGACTCTCAAATTCTCTTGTATCAGGCCCCCTTTATACTATTAAAAATTACTAAGGAAACCAAAGAGCTTTTGTTTACTTCTTTTATATTTAGTTTGCCATATTAAAAATTAACATGGAATTTTATTATTAATTATTAATTAAGAAATAGTATAATAAGCTCAGTATATGTTGACATCAGTGACATTTTACCAAAAAATTTCTCTCCATGACTTACTTTTTTTTTTTTTTAATATATTTTATTGATTTTTTTACAGAGAGGAAGGGAGAGAGATAGTTAGAAACATCGATGAGAGAGAAACATCAATCCGCTGCCTCCTGTACATCTCCTACTGGGGATGTGCCCGCAACCCAGGTACATGCCCTTGACCGGAATCGAACCTGGGACCTTCCAGTCCGCAGGCCAATGCTCTATCCACTGAGCCAAACCGGTTTCGGCTCCATGACTTACTTTTAAAATGAAGTGGAAAAGTGGCATTTTTACATTTTTTACAGATCTCTTTAATGTCTGGTCAAAAAAGGAGACAATTAGATTCTCAAACTTGCTTCTCCATTCAATCTATTGCAATACATTGTTTTGATTGAAGTGTATGAAGAAAATTAGGCTTCATGCCGATATATCCTTGGAAAAGGAAGTACCTTGCAGGTCCCCTAAAAGGATTTTGGTACCTCACTTTTGAGAATCACTTGTATTTAGATCTTTGCTATGCAAAGTGCAATCCCCAGACCAGCAGAATCTGCATCTTTTGGGCACATGTTAAAAATGTAAAATTCTTGCCCCATCACAGGCAGATTGAATCAAGACATTCATTTTACAAGATCCAAAGATGATTATGTACACATTAAAATTTGAAAAGGGAGAGCTGAAACAGTGTTCACCTGAGGTCCCTTTCGGTTCCGTGTAACATATTTTTGGTTAAATAAATAAAAAGTAGGGTAAATAATGTAAGACCAAACATTATTTGAATAAATTATTATCCTACCATTCATGAAACCTTTTTACTAAGTACCCAAATTCATTAAAGAATTTAACCCTATTTAATTACATTTTTTGTTCCTTACTCAGGAGTTGCTTTTTAATAAAGCAACATAATAAGCCAGGATGTAAAAAAGAATAAAAAGCTTAAGGAATTCTTTAAGTCAGTTGGAACTGTTTTAGAATCCTTAGTTTCTAAGTATATTGCAAGCATATACTTGTGCTTTATTTTTCCTCTCAGCTGTAAAAATTTAGTTCTATATTATCTACAGTCCATTATTCTTTATTGTCAATTATATTTCTTATCTGGATAATGCTTTCTTAATTTCACCAACCTCAATTTCTGGCTTCCAATGAGGAATAAAAAGGGCTGTGGTTTTTTTTAATTTCCCAAAGTTTTCTCCTGTTTTGTGTGCTGAGATAAATGGGGGATTTAAGTAAGTGCCTAGATTAGAGAATGATTTATATGATTATATAAATGATAATAATGACTGTGTTGAAATACGCCTTGAAGTACTGTACTTTCTTTTAACTCTGCTTTGAATGTAATTTAACTAGTTTTTTTTTAATTTCTTTATTGATTAAGGTATTACATATGTGTCCTTATCCCCCCTTTGCCCCCTGCCACTCCCCACTCATGCCCTCACCCCCCTGTTGTCTGTGTCCATTGGTTAGGCTTATATGCATGCATACAAGCCCTTTGGTTGAGCAACAAACTTTTAGATGAGGTCTGGTAAGGCTGTGAATGCAATTCCTGGTGTATTTGGCAACCAGATGGCTAAAATAATACCTTGGTTTTCAGTTATTTCAGCCTTACAGTTGGTAAGAGAGAAGAGATTCTTTTAGCAAAAACATAGGCATTTCTCTCATTTTTATACTGTGCCTTGAGCTGAGAACTTAAGCCTTTGAGCCTAAATTATCTCTTTATGATTCCATCTCTGTAGAGCAACTAACTAGTTTTTTTAAAGTATGTGTTACATTAATCTACCTAACCTATTGCACATTTATTAATGAAATCTGCTTGGTTATTCATTGAGAGATTATAGGGCTCCTTGATGTAAACTTACCCCTGCCACTTCAGAATTCTGCTTTCCATCCCAGATTTACTGTGAATAACCAATTAATCATCAGTAAATTGCCCCCTCCTAAATGCAAAGCCTTCTATCGGTTTAGTACTAACTTAGAAAAGGAAAGAAGAGTCCCTCTTTCACACTCAGGATTACTTTTTTAGCTCTGAAGATCACAGAACTTTCGTCAGTTGAACCATAAGCTCTAGTTTCATGTTTTTAAAAATTTGTTTAAACACTTATTTAACATCTATTAATTGGGTATCTTTTACCTGCCAGTGAATGATGATACAGCAGTGAATGAAATAGTATGTTTTGTTCTTCCTCCCGCTTTCTAGTTGGAAAGGTAAACATGGAAGTAGTATTTACAGTAAAAAGGATGGGTTTCATAGACATAATGAAGTAGGGGTTTTGATCTCCTTGAGAGGCTCAAAGACAGTATTCCTGAGAATGTATATTTAAACTTAGAGCTTTATTGGCCTGCTATAACAGGGATGCTGAAGCAAATCTGTATGAAGGTATGAGCCAGTATTTCAGTCCTCTGGCACTCTTCACCAGAAGTATTTCTAGGATTCTTAGAAGAAAGTCATGCCAATATCATTCCCTCTTCTATGTTCCTACCACACTTTACCTCTGTTTTATTAAAAAAATAATTATATTGATAGTAACTGTTGGCCCCCTCATAAGTACTGAGCCTCTCAAGGACAGGTTTTTCCTCTGTAGATCAATTTACTGTAACATGTCTGGCACTGCAGTGGTACACTGCCATGCAAATAGCTGTTTATAGCAATGGGCATATAACAAATATATACACTCTGTGCTAGACATTGCATAAAACACTTTGAATGTATTATAATTCTTCCAACAACTCTGGAGGGGGAGGCATACTACTGTTATCAACAGTTGATAAACAGTCTGAAGCCCAGGATGGCTAGCTTAAGAGTACATATTTACAAAATAACAGTTATGATTTCAGATCCCCTGCTCACATCAAAATGCTATACAGAATCCATAAATGTCAATTATAATGTCAGTCTGTGACCTGAGGGCATTTATTTGAACCTGTCTGTAAGTGCCAATATGAAGGGGACAAATGTAGACGATGGTTTAGCAATCATATTCTATAGTCCACTAATGATAAATTGTTGTATGTCATTGTTCTGTACATGCAATTCATTCAAGTCTAAGTGTTACTTGCTCAGAGAGGCCTTCCCTGCCTACCCTATCTAAAACATTCTTAAGTATTCACACATTTTACTTCTGTCCCTTTGTGGTTTTATTTTTCCTTATGGCTTTTATCACAGCCTTACAATATTTAAAGCCCTGATTAGAATACAAATTCTATGGGTTGGGGGTTTTATTTGACTTGTTCTTTGCTGTGTTCCTTAGTGTTTAGAAACTGGCAGGTCATTGGCACTCTGTATTTATGAAGTGAATACAGAAATGTAGGGAGTGAAACAATTTTATGTTGCCTCTGGAGGAAATGTGCTCTAGAGTTGGGTCTGCTTGAATTACGCAAGTTACTTAACTTCTCAGAGCTTGAGATGTTTATGAGGATTAAGGATATAGAACATAGTAAAGTGCCTGACATGCACTTATCAATCAGTATTTATTAGGTATTGCCGTTCTTATTGTTAACATCATTGTGAATGCCTACTAATGAAATAAGTTGTCTCTTGTTCTAGTCTTTTATCCATTGACATTCAGCAAATTGCAGTGATTAAAATGTGTTTAATGAACTTAAAGTTCAGTTTTAAATGAGAGCAAATGAGCTTACATTTAATGTAATATTGCTTGTTGCCAATTACCTTGCAAAAGTACTTTACATATATTATCTTGTTTTAACCTTTTGTGTCCAGGTAAGTAGTCAGTAGATAATATCTTCACAGGTAAGAAAATAGGTTCAGAGGTTAATCATTTTTTCCAAAGAAATGCAGGAAAAATAATGATAATCCTATATAATAAAGAGCTAATATGCTAATTAGACCGTATAGCAGAACGACTGTCCGGACATCCTTCTGGACGACCTTCCACAGCCCAAGGTTGCGAGGGTCGAGCCCTTTCCATGAATTTCATGCATTGGGCCTCTAGTAATAATAATAATAATCATAATAAATGTCAGAAATCAAGCATCACTAACATGACACAAATACAAACCTTGAAATTATTTCCTTTACCTCTTTCTGTTTTTTAACCTTTTTTCTAGACCTCAAGAGAAAAAAAAACTTTGGGTTACATGGGTAGCAGGTTTGAGCTTCCTGTTCAAAGAAGTCTTCAGTTAACTTGAAAATCTCTGCCATTGGTAACGAGAAGATCCAAATAAGCATACTAATATACTAGGCACAATTTTTGTCCACTGTTAAAAGAACAGAAACTGCAATAAACAATAGCATCAATGAAGGATATCTGAAGGATAGTGCATTTTAGGTTGGAGCAGTATAAAGGCTTTCATGTATCAGAGAGTAATGAGCCTTGAGGAATTATGAGGTAAACTAATTTTCTTTGATAGAACTAGCTGGATTTGGTAGGGAGTTTGAAGAGGCTTGTTTTCCAATGGGATCATAAGGTATGTTCAAATTCCTCTAAACTAATGGTTCATACCAGTAAGAATCTAGCTGAATCCAGCCTCATAACAACCAAGTTAGGAATAATGGGGATTTTTAATTACTTTGTTTGTGTAATTTGACTTTGTCACTAATTCTATTAGCCTTTCGATTGCAAGGTTTGAACATTCTGTCTGGGAAAAACAGAATTAAAGCAGTTAGGACAAAATTCCTTTTAGTTTTTATATAACAGATTGCAATTCACCCCCTTTTTTTTGTCCAGAGAGAATTGAGGCTGATTCTGATTAGATAGGGTTTGAAAAGTTGAGGGAAACACATTTTTTGTTTGTTTGTTTTTTATTTAGCAGCTGGAATTTTTGTGCTAGCCAGAGATCTAAATCCACTGGAATTAGCTGAAAAAATTTTTTTAATAAATTTTATTTCTGTTTCCATTCAGTACATTTGGATTATACATGTAAAAGAAAATTGTGTATTATGGGCTATGACTTGGGAACATTGTGAAAGATTTTTACAGTCATTCAATTACTCTACTGTGATTTGATTAAGATTAAAGGTTCTTAATATTAATCAGACTGTTAATCTTAAACCAGCCACTTCTGGGTATCATTCCCAGTGTTTTAGGTGCTAGAGAACAATTATGAAATCCTTATTTTAAAATTTCCCAGGAAAGTTAGTTTTATTTATTCACACTGAATGTTGATCTATAATTCACAGGTTTTATCCTAAAAGCCATTAGACTATATAATAAAAACTGGTAGGGTATAAAAAGATGGTTTCTATATTTAAGTACCTTATAATAGTATTTAGTTTCCTAGTATTTTGTAAATAACTTATGTGCCAAAAGAGTCATACTTCAGCCTTTTTATTATATATGATTTAAAGGATACCTTGAGCCAAAGCTGGTTTGGCTCAGTGGATAGAGCGTCGGCCTGCAGACTGAAAGGTCCCGGGTTCGATTCCGGTCAAGGGCATGTACCTGGGTTGCAGGCACATCCCCAGTGGGAGATGTGCAGGAAGCAGCTGGTCGATGTTTCTCTCTCATCGATGTTTCTGACTCTCTATCTCTCTCCCTTCCTCTCTGTAAAAGTCAATAAAATATATTTTTAAAAAATAAATAAATAAAAATAAAGTATACCTTGAAAGAAGTTTAGGACTTAGTTGGCTTAAAAAATGGGGGAATAGGAAGAGTATTCTTGTTGGTGAAAACAAGTGTTAAGTATTCAGTGAACAAGTAACCAGCTTGATTGGACTTATCTTGGGTAGATAGGAGTAGAGAAGTAGATAGAGTTGGATTGTGGGAGCTTTTTCACACCAGATTAAAGACATTAAAAGTACTTTAACATGGACGAGAAGCAACATTGAACCCCAGGCATTGTGGAATTTGGATTTGCTTTACCCACCCACTGGAATATAGACTCCATTTCTTTTATTCTAGATGCTGAAGATAATGCAGTGTATCTAGTAGGTACTAGATTACACAAGACTAAACTAGACACTCCATACATGCCAGTTGAATTAAGGAATTAATTCTAACTTTGACATAGTATTAATTTCTGGTCCACCATTGTCATATTTGAATGGGGGTGAGTGGGGAGGACTTTCACTGAGATTCTTTTTTAGAGCTGAGTTTCTGTGGCCATCTTGTAGATGCGAACTGTTAGCCATTTTTGAGCAGTGTGATGTTAAATGATATTAGGTGATTGGAAATGGTTAAATATCAGATGATTCAATGAAACCAGATGATTGAACTAGCCACAATGTAAAATACAAATTGGAGACGAGAATGGAAACAATGAGGCCTGTCTTAAATTGGTCTAAGCTTAAAGAGGTTATTACAGTTTTGATTGATCATCTGGACTTGGGTGGTTACAACTGTTATACAAAAGAAACAACAAGTTTTGGAGGTAACAGGTCAGTAAAAATTACATTTTGCCTGGTCAGCACCTTTGGCTGTTGCAGGGGATAGTAGGAGTATTAGTTGCAGAACTGCTTATCAGCAGTTTTAAACATGTATCTTTGTTAAAGAGCTCATAGACAGTAATAGTACTTATATTGTAGGAAAAAGCATCCAAGAATGACTGTTTTCTGTCTGGAACATAGAAATAATGATGATACTATTGAAGAAATGGGGAAATCCAGAGAAAGGCATGGGCTTTCTGAACGAGGAATTAGAGTTTAGACATGTAAATTGTTATCTGTATGTGAATGGTATTTTTATTGTATATATTGAAAACTCTCATTTGATATGTAGAAAAGGTCGGTCTTCATAAATCTAGGTATCTGTGACTACATTATAACTTTGTCCTAAAAAAGCTACCTCATTTTGGTTTTGTTTGTTGCTCAGTAGAGTTTAAAAACTTACCCACATCTTTATATCGGATAAATCTATGAAGCAGTTCTTCCATTTTCATTAGCTAACCATAATCTTAAACAGGCTTACTTAACCACTTAAGTTACAGGTAATACTATATTTCTGACCAACACCTGATATCCTATACTACCTACTTGGTAGGGATGAGCTGTGTTGAGCCAGAGATCAATGATAACTACTTTGAAATAGCTTGTTATGCTCTGGCTGGTGTGGTGTGGCTCAGTTGGTTGGAGCATCGTCCCATACACTGAAAGGTGGGTTCAGTTCCCGTGTAGGGCACATACCCAGGTTGTGGTTTCGCCCAGTCAGGGTGTATATGGGAGGCAACTGACCAATGTTTCTCTCTCTCTCGCCCTCCTTCCTCTCTCTGGAATCAATTTAAAAAATAAAAAAGAACATGTAGTAGCTTGTTAGAATTCATGGTCATTTCTACCTTTAGAGTAAAAGTATTCTTACCAAATAGCTTCCAAGCTCTTACCTTATGCTACTGTTTAGTAATTGAAGCCTTAGTACCCACTGTCTTGATGGGGATTCAAGCTTACCAAATTACAGGCAATAGGATTTGCTTCTGTTATTTGTTAAAACAATTCAATGAACAACACATTTTCTACCATCCTTTGTTAATGCCATGAACAAAACCTTTCCTTAATAACTAAAATCAAAGAAGGGGTTATTTGGGCCCATGCGTTCTTCCTGGCAATGGAAATGTCTTTAAGTAGATAAGCATATTGAGGCTTTTTAATAGAAGAGAGGGAGAAGAATAAATTCTTACTACTTCTGTGTACCAATTCAAAGCTGTTTATTTTTTTAATGTACCATGAGAGTGGTGAGGCATTTACCTTAATATTACCACTTTTTAAATTAGGTAAACTGAGGAACTATGATCCACACTTTTCAAGTGAATTTAGGGGATATAGCTCAGTTCACACAGACTTGGTTTTTGAAAGCTTGAACTGAGAAGTATTATGATCTCCTTGTCCAGTATACTTTTGGCTACATATTCTGAGTTACAGTTTGATCATTGAACTCAATCCCCATTTTATTTTAAAAGCATAGTTTCAACGTGATTAGGGGGAAGGGAATACTTAGATAAATAGTTTTCTAGTGTAGGTTTTGATGTCAAGGAGGCAGAACTTGTGGACATAATGGGTGGAGCTTTGAACAAGTAAAAATCTCATTTTGCTTGTCCAGGAATCTGTTGCTCTTGAAGGAGAAGCAGGAAGAATAGTAGCAGAACAGTTTCCCAGCTGTGTAGAATGTAGTTTTGTTTAAAGGGCCAATCTAAAATAACTAGATTGTTGGTTAAGCAGGGCAAACCCATATCTGAGAGTTGGGGAAGCATGGCTAATGTGAAACAAGAAATTATGCTTCAGTCTGACTTTGATGTCTGCCTTGCTTATGCTGTGGGCTAATGTACTCTATTAATTTACATTGTCATTTTCCTTTGTAACAAGTCTATTTTGCCTTTTCTGATGGATTTTACAAAGAAAGATTTTTGCTCAGTGTTTGTCATCGTAAATTCTCATTGCTGCTGCTGTCCTCAAAAGGATTGTGTAAATGAGGTGGGTAAGAATTTTCAATATACAAAAGATACATATGTATATATATATATTTGGTGGTATGTGTAGAAAGCTTCACTTAAAGTGTTGAAATTGTTGATTTTAGAATGCTTTTTAAAATACTTTAAGTTTTATAGTTGAGTTAATTTTACACTATATTTTATGTGAAGAGGAACGAGGCTTTTCTCAATTCTGAATGGTTAGGAGAAGTTTTACTTTTATGTAAAAATAGTTAAAGGTTACTTAAACACATTTGAAATGTAAGCTTTTAAGAAGTAAGTGCTGACGATTTTTAAGAACTAGAAGATTGAGCCAGAAGAATACTATATAATGACTTATTTTTCCAGCAAATTAGTTGGCAAATCATAAGTATATAGAATTCAAAGAAAAACTCAGAGTCTATAAAATGCATGTATATGTTTTTGTTTTTTCTTAGTTATAAAAAATAAAACGTTTTATAATCAGTTATATCAACTCATGCAGTTATTTTTGTGTACTCTGTTTAAAATTGCCCAAAAGTAGTCTTTGTTTTTTGTTTTAAGAGAATACATAATTTTGTATAACCCTCAAAATACCTTAAACATTAGATGTTCAAGAAGTACTTTTGTTTAATGCAGAAAACCTTGCTACTGTCCCATGTCAAAAAACATAATATGGTACTACTGCCCAGAGAGAGATCCTGTGAGTTACAAATATAAATGAATATTTCTAAAGCCAGTTCGTTGCTGGCTGAGGAAGACTGTGTACCTTTTAACTATTCATTTTTCTTATGTGTAAAATATTAGCTAAACTTATCTACCTTATTATTCCGTTTTGTTTTGTGTTTTTGAACTTCATTCACAATAGGTGAGCAAAATTTTGTTTTCACTGGTTAGAACAGGGCTAGAATAGGACTGTGTGTGTCTAAATCATGAAGAAAAGAGAGAGAGAGAAAAAAGAAAGTAAAGAGGTGGCAGGATTTTTTTAGGCTCTAAATTGTCCACCCTATTGAAGTATATGACCAAAAGGAAAAAAAGATGAAAACTTTTTTCATCAAAACATTTTTTCTTCATTATTTTGTCCTGTCTGGTGCTTAAAATCATGTTTTAGAATAATCTCAAGCAACTTTTTTTTTTTTAAATATATTTTATTGATTTTTTACAGAGAGGAAGGGAGAGAGATAGAGAGTTAGAAACATCGATGAGAGAGAAACATCGATCAGCTGCCTCCTGCACATCTCCTACTGGGGATGTGCCCGCAACCCAGGTACATGCCCTTGACCGGAATTGAACCTGGGACCTTTCAGTCCGCAGGCCGACGCTCTATCCACTGAGCCAAACCGGTTCCGGCTCAACCAACTTTTAAAAAAATTATTTAATGTATTGGGGTGACACTGGTTAATATGATCATACAGGTTTAAAGTGTAAATTTCTGTGATACATGATCTTCATACTACATTTTATGCCCACTACCCAAAGTCACATCATCACCATATATTTGGCCCTCTTTATCTTTTACTACCCCTCAACCAACTTTTTTACATTAACAATTACTTAGTAAAATTTTTGAAAATACATTGAGCTTTCTCATCTCCTAAGAACAAGAAACCTGTGAGTATAATGTGAAATGAAAATCTGTACTCGTTTCTTTTAAGCAGCTTTCTATTTATATGTACCAGGTGACTTTTCTGTAGGCCACTTTAAGGGTCATGATGTTTCATACTAATTTTTACATTTTGGGGTCTTTTTAAATAAACAACCCCTATAAAGTCCTGCTTCTCAAATGATTCAGAATATCTCTGCTGGATATTTATATAATCTTGACTTCTTGATGGTAGCTGACTGGTGAAATACCTTTTTATTCTTTTCATTACCTAAGTGACTAACAATAAGCAGCCTTAATCTTTTAATACCAGCTGCTGGACTGGTAAGGTGTGTCTCCATTTTATTGGGCTACTTTGGCACCTGCAATACATTTTTGAAGGCAGCAGTAACATTTGAATATGTAGAGTTTTACTGCCAGAAGGCCAAACTCATTCCTCTAAATGTGTGTGTTGTATAGCATTGGTATGGAATTTTCCATACCTAAATCTTAGCTAGAGGTTGAAAAAGTAGCATAACCTAGTAGTTCAGGGTGTTATACAATGCACAGTTGGTTTTGCTGTTGGTGACTTTATATCTCATTTGTTCAACTCTTATTTCTATTTGTAAATAAGATTTGATTTCTTATTTGTAAAGTCATGAGTATATATATGTTTGCATGGATAGGATTAACAAAAGGACCAAGGATTGAAAGTAGATTCACAGTGGATCTTGGTGATTATTATTCAAGAGAATTCTCTGCTTCCTTTTAACTCTAAACTTTATTATCTTTGCTGATTACCTTGAAGTCTAAAATGGCTTTAGATCAGCAAACTTAATAATTCAAAGAGCTTTCAACCTAGATATTACATTTGATTCTAGCTGCTGTGAATATAGATAAATGAATTGTGCAAGTATTCCCATTTGCTTGACAAGGAATCTGAAGCTCAGCTGTTTCTATTTGCCCAGTTCACACGGAATTCAACTTTTCTATTAAATCCTTTTATCTTTCCAATATGCTTAAGCTAAATTGAAGCGACTTTTGATAGAATCAGTATATATGTACTTCATTAACTTAATATGGCAGGGGTCCTCAAACTTTTTAAACAGGGGGCCAGTTCACTGTCCCTCAGACCGTTGGAGGGCCAGACTATAGTTTTAAAAAAAAGTATGGCCGAAACCAGTTTGGCTCAGTGGCTAGAGCGTCGGCTTGCAGACTGAAAGGTCCCAGGTTTGATTCCGGTCAAGGGCATGTACCTGGGTTGCGGGCACATCCCCAGTGGGAGATGTGCAGGAGGCAGCTGATCGATGTTTCTCTCTCATCGATGTTTCTAACTCTCTATCTCTCTCCCTTCCTCTCTGTAAATAATCAATAGAATATATTTTTAAAAAAGACTTAAAAAAAGTATGAACAAATTCCTATGCACACTGCACATATCTTATTTTGAAGTGAAAAAACAAAACTGGAACAAATACAATATTTGTATTTGCATGTGGCCCGCGGACCGTAGTTTGAGGACCCCTGATGTAGAGTTTTACTGCCAGAAGGCTAAACTACGTTCCCCTAAAATGTGTTTATGGAAGAAGGAACATTTTCCTAATCATATTCTTTATTCTCTTTTGCTGCGTTTCTGTAGCATTTTGAATGTTTTTACATGCAAAGGCCAACTATATATGTGTCTACTTTTAGCAAAGAATTGTCTTTCAGATAATTTTCTGCCAATAGTGAATGTTCTACGAACTCGATATATAGTATTTTAGAATGTTTTTCCATTACATTTATGAATAGCATTTTAAAATTTGCTTTTAGCCTCACTGGCGTGGCTCAGTGTTTGAGCGTCAGCCTATGAACCAGGAGGTCACAGTTTGATTCCTGGTTAGGGCATATGCTTGGGTTGTGGGCTCGATCCCCAGTCTGTGGCAATCCAACACATCTTTAAAAATAAAATTGATTCTCTCTCATCATTGATGTTTCTATCTATCTATCTATCTATCTATCTATCTATCTATCTCTCTCCCTTCCTCTTTGAAATCAATAAAAATATATTTAAATTAATGAATAAAATTTGCTTTTTTTTGTTTGCTACAGTAAACAGTTCTACATGTTTATTGTAGAACATTATAAACAAATATAAAACAAAATCTCTAGTGTTTCTACTACCAGAGAACTTTTAGTGTGCATCATCTTTTTTTTTTTCTTAAAACAGTTCCTATTTTCTTAAGCCTTAATTTGAAATACCATACCACCTTGCTCAATTAAAGCAGCTTTTTGCTTCAGAAGCATTATTTTCTTATTTTTATTAGAATTCAAAGACCAGTTGGGAAAACTTAATTTGCTGGGTTTGAAAGTAAGCAAAATACAAACTGCTATTTTTGTAGTCATTACTCAGAAGTGAACCTTTTAAATACATTGATTCAATTTTAGGATCAGCACTACTACACAGTTCCTTGCTGTGGAAGGTTAGCCATAGAGGCAGAATCCTCTAAATTAGGACTTTTGAATAATGCATTGAGTAAATAATGATAATTATTTCACTACAACTCTAGTATTTGAAAACTTTTTTTGAGCTAACTATTTGATGTAGAGTTGACCCTTCAAATAACACAGGCCCCTTTTTACATTTTTTAAAAAATAAATACGTATAGTACTATAAGTTTTAAGAATACAG
>NW_006296283.1:777862-810823 GCF_000327345.1 Myotis davidii | reverse complement strand
ATATATATATCATACAAAATATGTGTTAATCAGCTATGTTACTAATAAGGTCAACAGAGGGCTATTAGTTGTTAAGTTTTGGGGGAGTCAAAAGTTGCAAGTGGACTTTCAACTGCCCAGGGGGGTTCAGTGCCCCAAAGGTCAACTATATTTCATTTCAATCTATGAGAAATTACATGCATTTCTGTGATCTATCAAATTATCATTAACTTTGGTTTAATATATCTTGTCACTAAGACTGTAGATTATTAGAATTTATATATATTCTAACTTTTCTAGTTCCTCTGCCCTATTTTCTTGTGTTTTGTGTATTTAGATGCCACTTGGATAGTGTCTGTGGTTAATCAGATGAGTTGGGAATAATTAGTTGGTTTTGTCCACATCACCTCTCAGATAGGGGTATTTTGTTATTCTTGTATCTTTCAACACATTGCTGAAATTTTTATTTGCAAAGAATTTTCATGAAGATTCTAAAATATCACTGTGATGCTATTTAGTATTACATGTAATAGTTGTATTGACTGTTCTTCTGAAATTAATTAAACACTTAGTCTTTCATAGGCGTCTAATGTATTACTCTTCATTTTGTGTTTCATATGTATAAGACAGTTTGCTCTTCAGTTCTCATGCCAAACCAGCCCAAATCCTTAACTCCTTCTATACTTGGTGAGTTTGTTAAAGAGTACTGTAATCATAGAATACCTGCCAAACTGAGCATGTGAATTCATGCCTACACATGAGTTCAGTGTTCAAAACAGTTAATTGCTGTGTTGATTAATGTGTTAAGTAACAAGGTTGAACAAAAGACATTCTAACCAATTAGAGTATTTGGCCTTCTTTTTAGCCAATAACTTCTTTTACTTAAAACACAGCAGAAAATGTTGACAACATTCTAAAATTTTGGCTAGCCACATATAGAAGCCATGGAAGTAAGTGACCCCTACCATCTGTTTCTTTCTTTTGTCTTGTGGGAGTTATATTGACACTACTCAGCTCAGCCGGCATGAACCAGCTCCTGCAGACAAATCAGAAAAAAGCCAGATTGATAAGAAAGCAATCTAATGGAACCTTAAAAGTCAATTGAAAGTCAAAGTTCAAAGGCTTTTATTAATGTGTTCTTGTCACTGTTTTTATGGGTTTCAGGGGGTGAAGCCAGCCAGTTTTGACAAAGTAGCAATTCCTGAAGTAAAGGAAATTATTGAAGGATGCATTCGGCAAAACAAAGATGAAAGGTGAGTTGCCTCTAGACCTGTTGCTTAAACAAAAACCTAAAATGTAACATGCTGTGAGTATAACACTCAATCTAAGGTGTATTTTACTTGTAATTAGTTTTCAATTAATGTCATAATATCTTTAAAAATAGAGTTTTGTCCATTGAAGTATTCAAATTTGATATACTGAAAGGTTGTAAAACTATGGTTTAGTAGAGTTTAAGTAAACCAAATTACCTAAAACATCAACATTTAATAATAACTTTGTATAGCATCAGTTTGATGTATAAAACTCAGTAGAGTTCAGTCCTGATCAGTGTGCTCGGTGGTTAGAGAGTCAGCCTATGCTCCAAAGTGTTGTGGGTTGGATTCCCCCTGTCAAGGGCATGTACCTGGTTGCAGGTTCCATCAGGTGCGTGCAGGAAGGCAACCAATCAACGTGTCTCTCTCACTTCGATGTTTCTCCTCTTCCCTTCCTCCCTTCCACTGTCTCTAAAAATCAATTGTAAAAATATCCTCACATGAGGATTAACAACAAAACAGAAAACTCAGTAGGGTTCCATCTCTAATGCAGCAAATCTATTCCTTAGTTTTTTATCCATTGAATTCTAAAAGGTAAAATAAAATCTTAGCTCTTGAAAATCAACTCAACTATACAGGTCTTGATTTGCTTTTATTGTGCCAGAATTGAAGAAGAGCAAAACATCAAAATTCCTTTGAGTAAAAGGAGACGACTTTGCCCAAAGCTTAGGAGGAGATCTGGCTTAGTCATTTGTACTAACAGAGGACTTTTCTCAGAGGAGTGGCAAGTATCTGATCTGCCATATAGCTGATTCATCACCCGTTAGGCATGGCAAAGGTCCAATGTCTGTTTTTGAAAAATAATCCACTTTCAATGCTCCCCCCTTACACTCTAAAAAAAAAAAAAACATCAGCCTGTACAAATATAAATTGTAAGTTGAGCATAGTCTACCTTCAGAAGAATGTGAGCAATCAGGTATATCAACCAAATTAAAGAATTCCATATCTTCCCTTCTCCAGTCTCATGCTCTTTTCATAACTTCATTATTTGGAAGAGGTTAACATCATGATCTTTAAGGCTTTTTAGTAGAAATTTAATTTGGGTTTCTATTTTTGTATGCACTGATTGGAGAGTCCTTAATCTCTTTAAGAACTTTTTTTACTATAAACAAAGGAGTATTTGTTTCCCAGTCTTCAAACATATTACTCTGTTTCTTTTCTGGATGGACCAGTTCACTAGATTACTGGTATTTTGAGACTATTTATCTAAAGAAGATTGTTCCACAATCAGACTTCTGCCTAGTACACAAATTGTTGAACAGGAATTGAGAGAATTTTGGGGGGTAAATAAAGCTTCTCTAGTAGAAGTTAATGAACTTGAAATCAAAAGATTTATTTTTGAGTTTTAATTCCACCATTTACTACTTTTATAACTATGAGCAAGATTTTCAACTTCTCTGAACTCCCATAGCCTAATTAGGATATTTTATTGAATGTTGGTCAAGGATCAGATGAGCTCCTACATATGAGGATTTTTTTTTGGTAACTATAAATGCTATATAAACACTTATATGGTATTTTGAAGCTATGATAGTCTTTGTATTACTTGGTATTGTTAGTACACTATTAACTTAAATTAGATAGTTATATTAAAAAGGTAACAATACTTTCCATTTTTATTCATAAATGATATTGTTATATATGAGATTGTTATGATGTTCTGTAATTTGAGAGTAAAATTCTATAATCACTATTCAAATGGAGCAATGTAAAAATGAGTTACAAATTTCCCTTGTTTTTTGTCAATTCTTTTCATTATTCCAAGCATAACAATAATTAGCCACACTTGAAAATTATCTTTTAAATCTAATGGCGTTTTATGTGTGTTTTTTCCCCCTTCTCTTTTCGGAAGATATTCTATCAAAGACCTTTTGAACCATGCCTTCTTCCAGGAGGAAACAGGGGTACGGGTAGAATTAGCAGAAGAAGATGATGGAGAAAAGATAGCCATTAAATTATGGCTACGTATTGAAGATATTAAGAAATTAAAGGGAAAATACAAAGACAATGAAGCTATTGAGTTTTCCTTTGACTTGGACAGAGATGTGCCAGAAGATGTTGCTCAAGAAATGGTAAATTATCACTAATCAGCCATTTAAAAATTGATGCAGATTTATGTATATTGATATTATTGAGCAAAAAAGCAGTTTATGAAGCAGTGTATATGGCATATCCCATTGATATAAAATTGTGTTGATTAATGGCTCCAAAATTACTTGTGAGGAAAAGATATATAGACTTAGATAGGTATGCATGGATGGATGGATCTAATAGAATAGAATATGAATATGGAAATAAAGAAACTAGAATACATTCTGAAGTAATTTTGAGAGTTTAATGTTAAATGACTCTTAGTTTGTATAAGCATATTTAGTGAGAATGCAAAGTTATGTCTTCTAAATATTGATACATTTGCCTTTGACCAGTCATCTTTATAAACCCTAAATTAATTATTTTTACTTTTAAAATTGTTTTTACTTTTACTTAACATATTTACCACAATTGTTTTATCTGGTTAAGTGGTTGCCTAGTACAGTGGTCGGCAAACTCATTAGTCAACAGAGCCAAATATCAACAGTACAATGATTGAAATTTCTTTTGAGAGCCAAATTTTTTAAACTTAAACTATATAGGTAGGTACAGTGTTATTAACTTAATTAGGGTACTCCTAAGGCTTAGGAAGAGCCACACTCAAGGGGCCAAAGAGCTGCATGTGGCCCGCGAGCCGCAGTTTGCCGACCACGGGAGTGAAAGGAAGTCAAGCAACACAGGTTAATAGTAATGGTTATGTGTGAGTGGGAAATAGAATGAATAGAATCTACTGGGACTTAATTTGGTTTAAAAACTTTGGTTTTAGGCTTCCCATTGTTTTGTTGTTGTAAAAAGTGAAGGTATACCCACCTCTCAAGTTTCTACAAAGCCTTGGCACCCACCCCATGAGTATCTACAAAAATGGTGGGAAAATGTATAATGTTAGACCAGTAATTTCACAGTTTGGTTAAGATCAAGTCTTAGAGAGCCTTCTCCTTCTCTACTTTTCTCCCAAAAGGGCCTTTTTTGTTTTATATTTGGTTTGTTTTCTTTTGATAACCTACTGCTTCCTAATGTACATTTTTATCCTATAGGTAGAGTCTGGGTATGTCTGTGAAGGTGATCACAAGACCATGGCGAAGGCCATCAAAGATAGAGTGTCATTAATTAAGAGAAAACGGGAGCAGCGTCAGTTGGTGCGGGAGGAACAAGAAAAAAGAAAACAGGAAGAGAGCAGTTTCAAACAGCAAGTAGATCAACAATCAAGTGCTTCCCAGGCAGGAATCAAGCAGCTCCCCTCTGCTAGCTCTGGCATACCTACTGCCGCTACCACTTCAGCTTCGGTTTCTACACAAGTAGAACCTGAAGAACCTGAGGCAGACCAACATCAGCAACTACAGTACCAACAACCTAGTATATCTGTGTTATGTAAGTATTTTGGGAAGTGGACAAGTATTTTAAGGATACTCCTAATTGACTTTCTTAATAGACTTTTTAAATAATTTTTTAAAAATTATTTTGTTTTACTGTGATGGGGGAACTATCTTTTCTGATTCTAGATTTATATTGAGGTCTCGTTACTTCCTGTGGATGCAGAGTTGTATCATCCATCTCTAAGAATACTTTAATAGCCACCCCATACTTGGTAGGGCCCATATCTGGATAATACTATTTTCTCTGCCTCTCCCCTCTGGCCTCTGTTTGTTTTGTTTTGAATTTTTTTATTTAAATTCTTTATTGTTTAAAGTATTATATATGTCTCCTTTTCCCCTATTGATCTCTCCCCAGCTGCTCTCACCCCACCCCCAGCACATGCCCTCACCTCCTATTCTCTGTGTCCATTGGTTATGCTTATATGCATGCATACAAGTCCTTTGGTTGATCTCTTACACTCTCCCCTCCCTTGCCTTCTCTCTGAGGTTGGACAATCTGTTCGATAGATTCTGTGTCTCTGGATCTATTTTGGTTCATCAGTTTATTTTGTTCATTATATTCCACAAATGAGTGAGATCATGTGTTATTTATCTTTCTCCAACTGGCTTATTTCACTTAGCATAATGCTCTACAGGTCCATGACTTTTTATCTTCTTATTAATGATGTTGCACTGGTCTCTTGGTTTTGAATTATGAATGCAATATATAGTAAGTTTGAAATGGTTACCATCTACCTGTTTCTATTCTTACATTCATGACTAATAGAAAGAAGGATGGGTCAGTGAGGAAATGTGAAAAGGATATAAGATAATTTTACAGATTCCTTCATCTTGGAAATTCCAATTTATAGATTTCTACTTTTCACAGATCCTTAAAATGAAACCCTATATAATAAAAGGCTAATATGCAAATAGACCAAACTGCAGAACCACTGGTTGCTATGACATGCACTAACCACCAGGGGGCAGATGCTCAATGCAGGAGCTGCCCCCTGGTGGTCAGTGCGCTCCCACAGAGCCTCTCCCGCCTCCGCAACCGCGCTAAGGATGTCTGACTGCCGGGTTAGGCCCGCTCCAGGGAGCAGGCATAAGCCATCAGTCGAACATCCCCTGAGGGCTCCCAGACTGTGAGAGGATGCAGGCTGGACTGAGGGACACCCCCCACCCCACCCTTGAGTGCATGAATTTCATGCATTCGGCCTCTAGTGTAATTTATAATGAAAAATGAACAAGTCTATGTTAGCTACTTATAATTTAAGAGCTAACTTACATTAAACCCATTAATCTGGTTTTGCTCTTAACAAAGTTGAATAATGTATAAATTGGAAACTAATAAGACTGCTAGAAGTTACATAACTACCTGCTTAATACTAAGAACCCACTGATCTCCAAATTCAGGACTTTGAAAGTTATGTCAAACTTAAGGCTAACAGCATTCCATTGAATTCCTTTATTTGTAAGATAATAAGAGTCTGTGATAGCCAGGGATTTTTTTTTTTTAAGACATTAAAACTTTTTTTCCATATGGATCTCTCATTTAAATATAGAAATATACTTAGTAAATTAACTAGTATTCATTATTTATTTAGTTCAGGTCTGTGCAAAGAAAAGAACTATTCGATCCTAAAGTCATCAGTTTGTGATGAGGAAAATGTGAACCTCCATTTTATGATTTGTCTCTCTCTCTCTTTCTCCTTCAGCTGATGGAACTGTTGACAGTGGTCAGGGATCTTCTGTCTTCACAGAATCTCGAGTGAGCAGCCAACAGACAGTTTCATATGGTTCCCAACATGAACAGGCACATTCTACTGGCACACTCCCAGGGCACACAGCTTCTGTTGTCCAAGCACAATCTCAGCCCCATGGGGTATATCCACCCTCAAGTATGGTAAGTAAAAGCTTAAGAGAGTGTAAACCTGTAATGAGAGCCAATAGATAATGTGTTAAATTTAAATTATTTCTCATATCCAGGTAATAGCATGAGTCTGAAGTAGAAAATATACATGGTGTATTTCTGAAAGAAATAGGTTTATTATTGAGTGTATTAAGAGTAGTTCAGGCAGGGCAGGGAATACACACACACACACACATATGGAAAGGTCAGCTGGGTATAAGATTTAGGCTGTTCTGCCTTTGATTAAAGATAATGATAATGTTCTCTTTAGCACTTTAGAGTTGAAACTGTTCAGAGCAGCATAAGTTAGATATAGAAATGTTTGGGGGTTGGGGGTAAGGAGAGTTTTTCAAAGCTTACTTATTAAAAGAATTACTAAGTATTTTCTGTAAGATTTTTTATTGTATAAAACACAGGTAAGATCTTCAGACCATTATAGAATGCTGCATGTGAGTACTCCAGAGTAAAAGAATCCTTTATTTGTATGACCATTTAATTTAGCGCTTGTGTTTAATCATTAGTTGCTATGTATGTTCCTTCTTAAGTCTGTGTTGGACACAAGTTCCTCCCTTATTATATGTTCATGTGCTTTTCCCTTTATTTGGTATCTGTTTCTTACTGATTTATTTTTAGAATCAACTTGTGGAGATTATTTCCTAAAACGTTTTATACATTTATATATACATACACAGACACATATATACACATTATTACCCCATGTTTTACATTAGCTACTTTTGCTTCTTATAATATTAAACTAGACCATCAGATAATATCTCGTTTCTTTTGATGATCCTCTGAATTCTTCAGAGGTAAATAAAACATACCGTCTGGCTCAGGAAGGAATTGGAGAATAACTGGTCACTATATAACAGTTGCTTAGTGAAATCTTTAGACAGGTAGATTTCCCTTTCGCAGAAAGCTTTTAATCTGAATTTTGTGGAACTCTTGCTCTTCAATAAATGAAAATATTTCTCTGTTAAGAAAATACTTCTGCTTGCTCTTGTCTTTTATCCTACAGCTTGGGATAAAAGGTGTTTATTTCAGAGTCCATTTATCAGTCCTACATTGGCTAGGTCTCAAGATGAATTGCCACAGTAACACAAAGAAAACTACTAATGTACTAATGTTTTAACAATCTACTTTTCTGACCTTTAAGATAATTAGATAGGTTAGAAAAACTTTATAAAGAGTGTATAGATGTATTTCTGTGATCTGGCAAATATTATTTGTCAGAATTTCTTGTCAGTTTCTACTCTTGTTATAATTGACTTTTTTCTGATCATCACACTAGATTTTTTGAAAACTACTTTTAATTTTTGGCTTCATTCATTCATTACAGGGCTATGAACATTGGGCCCCTTCTTTAGAAAAGGAAGTGGAGTGATCATTTCTGAAGATTTTAACTATTTGCGCCACAAATATATTTATTGATGTGCTAAATGCAGGCTGCTAATAGCATTCTTGCCTTTTAATGACAATATTCTTTGGAGGTATCATGAAGTTATTAAATATTGAGAACATAATTTTTATAATTTTGTTCTTATTCAAGAAAAATTTTATTGTAACTTACAATAATATATCAATTATATGTAGAATTTAGAAGTTAGAATAAAAGAGAAACAAGGGTGGAGAAAAATAGAACCAGGAATGAAATACATAATCATACAATGATACTTAAATACTTGCTGCTGGCAGGCCATAAATTTGGCTCATAGCATTCTATGCAGCCAATTTTAGAAGAGAAAAAAATGTAATTAGTTGTGGTTTACAATATCCAAAAGGAAATAAAAATCTTGCTCAGGACAACCTTGCAGTATTAGATGTACTGCTTTGTAGTTGTATTATAACCTTTGTGTTAAGGTACCTTAAACTTTGTAAACCTAAATTGAATCTCTGATGTACCTGAAAAAAAAATTTAAGTTAATTTTTAAAGATTCACATTTAAGCTATTTTCCATTGACTACTTTAATATAAATACACAATATTTCCTGTATCTATTGTGAATTACTACTAGAAAAATAATGCTTTTCCTAGTAGAAAATGACTTTTTAAATTACCTTTACAGATATAGGCAAGCGAAATAAATAAAATACTGTGAGCCAATAACTTTTTTAATCTGAGGCCTACTCAGTAGAAATGAGAAACCTTTTCTGAGGCTTCCAGGGCTCCTGCAAAGTAATCCAGACTTAAAATCGTCTATATCTTGTAATGTACATTCAAGTAATAGAATTCATTCTTGTCTAATCTTTAGAAATTTGCAGAAACTATAAGCCAATATTCATTGTTTACCCTATGTTCTGCTACCTCAGTCACTCATTCTTATTCATACAATCACAATAATTCATATTATTTTAGAATATTTGGGAAGATAATTGATCATTATCATGGTTCTTCATTAAAAAAAACCTGTGCTTGACCAACAGTATAGAGAGAATAAATATGATCAGCCAGGTGTGCTTTCTGGAATTATTTCTCTCCAAAAAAAAATTGGCTTTGTGGAATTGGGGGGGAAAGAATGTTTCTTTATGTCAGCTTTGCCCTGTTATCATTGTACATTTGGTTATTTTGTTTTCAAAGTACTGTGTTTTTCATGTGTGTGTTTGTTTTCTGTTTAGCCTCGTCGTGGCCGTAGCATGTCGGTTTGTGTTCCCCATCTTTCTGCTGTTCCCTCTCTGTCCCGCATCTCTCCCAGTGCTCCTTCCACCCCACCACCAGTGCAGTCTGCACCTCTTTCTCCTCCCCTCCTTCGGACTGCCCCTGAGGAAACTTTTGCCGAAAAGCTTTGTAAAGCATTGGAGAGTGTCCTGCCTATGCACTCTGCCTCTCAGCGCAAGCACCGACGCTCCAGCCTGCCTTCCCTCTTTGTCAGTACTGTATGTAACCATAAACTTCCTGACAAATGAAAATTTATTACCAATGAATACATCCAGGCATCAAGTATTTTCATAAAAATTAAATAACAGCACTGAACTTAGTATTACGTTATGCTTTAGGATATCAGTTCTTCTGTAGAAAATTTTTTTTGTTGTTATAAGGTTTTATGGGGGGGAAATGCAAGGAGGTAATAAGAGAGAATGCTTATAACACCCTTGACACATATCAATGTGCGCACAATAAAATTTAGCTTTTTAAAAATATCCTCCTATCCCCCACTGACCTATACAAATCCTTGCATTTTCATATCCTAGTAAAGAATATGAGTATTATTTAATTTTAAGTTCATTGTTGGCTTAATCAAAGGCAAATTTTCCCTTTATCAAACAATACCTAAAAAATATTTTCTCCTCATTTTATTCTAAAGCGATGCTAATGAAACTGGATGAATCTATTTTTCCCCCATAGTGAATAATAATTGAAGAGTGAAAGGTGATTTTAATTTCTTAGCTGTTTGAAACAATGTGTCAGCTAACTAAAAGGCCACATAATGTTCCCTCATGAAATTTTTTTTTTCTTAGATTGATTAAGGTGGAATCTTGACTCTAATGAATACATTAGTCACATATATAGTACATATGATTTTTGTTGGCCCATCCATGTCTATAAAAGATCTATCTTTTAAAGCTTTAAACACTGGGACCTTGCTGTTGCTTTTCCAGATAGAGAATATAGTTAACATTCTGATCTAGCAATGCCCAAATCTTCCAGATTTTTACCAAGGAAAATGATATGGCTTTTGAACACTAATAGAAACCCTCTTTTAGATGTTGTGACGAAATAACAATAGAACTATTTTGCTAACTTGATTGGGGTCTTCCCTATTGAAAAAATGAAACCGTACTCTTTTAAAAAATGAGCCTATGAAAGTGAATTATTACAGTGTGCACTTTTTGCACTTGACAACGGCAAAGTAGGATTCTAAAGTTAGAGTTTTAAATCCAGAACTTCTTCTTTGACCCCCCCCCCCAAAAAAACTGTTGTATCAAGTCAGCTGTTATTTATATTCTTTTCAGCTGATTTGAACACCAGATAATTCAACCCTTAACTAGACCCAGAAAAGTGGACATTTAGTAATTTGGCATCTGTCACATGTTTCATGAAGTAAAATTATCTGTATCTGGTTTGGGATAGACCAGAAAAAAGACATTACTGTCACTAGTCAAGTTATGTATCTTTTACTATCCACCAAAAATCTCTTCTGATTTCTACTTAGAAGATATATGATTACTTGATAAGAAAATAACACTGAAGCCTCTAACAGGAGAGGATAATAAATAGAAAATATAGGTAGACTTTGTATAGTAGCTTAAATTAAAATGCTTTTCTTATATTATAAAAATGGTTGGGTTTACTGTTTTTCCTTAACTCTTTCTCTACTGATGTAACTTATATTAAGTCTAAGAGTAAGCATGTTAAAAAAAAAGAGTAAGCATGTTAATTGTAGGTAAAAGTAAAATAATCACTTAGAAAGTTAAATTCTTTTGAGAAAGGAAAGTTGAGAATGGAAATTTGTGGAAAAGCAGCTTTTATCTGATGCACAGAGTCCCATAAAATAATTACATGGACCCTGGATGTATTTAATGGATTTTCACTATGCACATAATTTCTACAAGTATTGTTATTTCTTTATTAATTATAAATTTGATGTAACCATTTCATAGGGTTACACAGAGCTATCCAGTTGTGCATGTCAAATGTAATTTCACATATGAATGTATGAATTACTTGTCTTATTCATGTTGATACAGCCTCAGTCCATGGTGCATCCGTGTGGGGGGACCCCAACATACCCAGAATCACAGATATTTTTCCCAACTATTCATGAACGTCCAGTTTCCTTTTCACCACCTCCCACCTGTCCACCGAAGGTGGCCATTTCCCAGCGGCGTAAGAGCACCTCCTTCCTGGAAGCCCAAACTCACCACTTCCAACCCCTGCTGAGGACTGTTGGCCAAAATCTTCTTCCACCTAGTGGCAGCCCAGCTAACTGGACACCAGAGGCCGTAGTTATGCTGGGTACTACAGCCAGTAGAATAACTGGAGAGCCATGTGAGATACCGGTCAATCCTTTGTTTGAACCACCTCAAGTTTACAGTGACTGTAGACCTGGACTAGTACTTTCAGAAGAAGCTCACAGTTTTGTTCCTCAGGAAGCGTTGTATCTAGCTGGGGTACAGTACCAGGCCCAGGTGGCAGAACAGTATGAGGGTATTCCATACAACTCACCAGTACTGTCAAGTCCTATGAAACAGATACCTGAACAGAAGCCAGTACAAGGGGGCCCTACCTCACGTTCTGTCTTTGAATTTCCATCTGGACAGGCTTTCTTGGTAGGACACCTTCAGAATTTAAGATTAGATTCCGGATTGAGTCCAGGATCTCCCCTCTCTAGTATTTCTGCACCTATCAGTACAGATGCTACATGTTTGAAATTTCACCCTGTCTTTGTTCCTCATTCTGCGCCTGCTGTGTTAACTCATAACAATGAGAGCAGAAGCAATTATGTATTTGAATTTCATGTTCACACTCCAAGCTCCTCTTCAGGAGAAGGAGGGGGAGTTTTACCTCAGCGTGCTTACCGAAGTCGACAGGTTGCAATGGACTTGAATCAGGAAGAATCACCTCCTCAACCAGTTGGATTACATGGCCACCTGCAGCCTGTGACTGAAGAACAGCATAATTACACCCCAGAATTGACCGTTTCTGTGATAGAGCCTATCGGACAGAACTGGCCAATAGGAAGCCCAGAATATTCCAGTGATTCCTCACAAATTACTTCTTCAGACCCCAGTGATTTTCAATCACCTCCCCCTACAGGGGGAGCAGCTGCACCTTATGGCTCTGACGTCTCATTACCCTTTATCCGTCTGCCTCAGACAGTGTTACAAGAATCCCCACTTTTCTTCTGTTTCCCCCAAGGAACCACATCTCAGCAGGTTTTATCTGCCTCATATTCTTCAGGAGGAGCTGCACTCCATCCACAGGTTATAGGAAAACTTCCACTATTTTAAACTACCCTACTACGCATCATTACATTTAAATTTTCTATCCCTCCTTTTCATTTATGAGGAATATTATTTAATTTAATTTATTATTGAATTTCTTCATTTGGGAGTATTATAAACTATTTGTATTTAAGAACAAAATATGAGAGAGAAGCTGCCTAATTTACCTATAATATATGCAAACCCTTAGAAAAAGAAATAAAAACTAGAATTTTAGTTGGTTATCAAAATCAATTACTTCTATCCATAGATAGCATATTTAAAACTAGTAGTAAAAAAGTAGATGTCTATATTGTGATGTTGATTCAACATTAATTATTTATAAATACTAATGTGAAGTATTTCTTTCTCCCTAGAAATAAACATGGCTAGTTTAAAAAAAAACAACCAAAAACCTTTTTTTACGTAGAATTAACAATATACAGAATTTTCATTCGTGTGGAAGGATTTTAAAAGACAGAAAGGAAACGTCTCAAGAGTTTGTTTTAACAAAATGAAGATGCCTTTTTAAAAAGGCATCAATCAAACAAGTCACTGTATAGATCCAAATAAAATGTTAATCCATAAAGTTAACTAATTCTAATTTATAGCAACTAAGTTAGAATCTAGTGTGGGTGGTGGGGTTTTTTTAACATTTGTTTTAAGAACTTGTGATACATGTTGCAAGCTAAGGAACATTAAATATCCCAGGCCTTGGTGTTTTTATCAACAAATATAAATTTTGTTATTTATGTTTATGAGCTTATGCACTCTTACAAATAAAGACCAAGTAATGTCCATAATAGAATTCAAGAAGTGGATTTAGTATTAGCTATTTTATATATTTTGATACATTTTTATCAAACTTATAAGTCTGAAGATCTGTGTAGGAGATTATGCAATTACATATTTAAGACATCGTTTGGATCTTTAAAATATTCTACTCTTTTATAAAAAACTGTATATTCTCCTTTGTACTTGCTTCCTATGTGGGCATAAACAACCCTGAAAGTGTACCTAATGTATCATTTACTTAGAATAGTAACAAGAATAAAAAAGATCCAGAAACTTTAAAATTATACCACATGAGTATGCAGTACACTCACATCATTACACTAGTTGTCTGTACTGTAAATCTTAATGCACTGCCAGCCGTTCTTTAAATTTCCAAAATAAAATTTCAAATATCAAGTAGTTAATTTACAGACTTATTGCAGAAACAATGAATGTATATAGTGGTTAAGATGTAGTGACATGTTATATCCAAGGAACCTTCAAAGAAACCTCTTGGAAAGCCCCACATTCATTTCTCACATTGTTATTTTAACTTAGACTTTTGTAGGTCAGGTTTTCTCAAATTCAACACTATTGATGTTTTACTTTGGATAATTGTTTGTTTGGGATAACTGTTCAGCACAGTGTAGGATGTTTAACAGCAACCGTGGCCTCTTTCCAGTAGATGCCAGTAGCATCAACCAAAAACGTCTCCAGATACTGCCAAATGTCCCCTGAGGTGAGGGCAAAATTGTCCTTGCTTGAGAACTAATACTGTAAGCAATTAATGATAACAGATTTTTTTTTTACACTTTTTCATAAAAGTCACCATGGCACTACAAGAAATAGCAAAAGGAACCAAATTAGCATTATCAAATGCCCTTTTTTCTTTAATTGTTCACATACAGAGGGGTATTTTTTACATTGATATTCTTACTTTTTCCTGATTATTGTCATTAACAATTATATTAGGAATCTTACATTTTTTAGCTAAAATTATAGCCTGAGCAGAAATGGTTAGGTTTTAACTATCAGTGGCTTTTGCGTAAGATCAGAGTATGTTCTTTTCTTAACCTTTTCTTACAAAAGATTCCCCAACAGTCTCTTCATATATACTTTATCAAGCTAATGTTTCATCTTACTCAAGCAAACTCTCAGGAGCTTAACATTTATTGCCAAAGCCTGACTTCTCTGTACATTTACTTCAGTGCTTTTCTAATTTGTTGTATTTACTTTTTTTCTCTAGGCACAGGGGCAGAGCCAGGGTCAGCCATGCTCAAGTATTGTAACAGGGGTTTCATCTTCCCAACCCATACAACATTCTCAGCAGGTGAGAACAATTCATTGCTACATTTTATGGATTAGCAGTAGCCAATACACTGTTTTACATCTTTCTTGAATTAAATTTCTGATGTAAGTGGCCTACTAAGTGTTTGAAAGGAAAATCAAGAGGCATAACATATCACATATTCAGTAACATTTTAGAAACTCTCCTTTAATGTATTTTTGAGCAGTCTACTAGATTAAAAGAATCATTGATGCTGGTCAAATTTATCTGCCTTAAACAGATAATCCAATACATAATTTAACAATACATATCAATTCTATTTTCACTTATATATATATGACTTGTTCTTTTGTGAGCATCATCACTGGTGATATTTGTAATAGTTATTTGCATAGAAATAATGCTTTTTGGCACAATTCAATATTTATTAACTGTTTCAAATAAAATTTATAGTTACTATATGGTACATAGTTTCCTACAAAGTGTGTTTTTGAACCACCAAATTGTAAATTGGCTTCTGTTCCTATTAATTTTTGAAACAGAGCCTTTAATTCTTTTTTGTTGTTGTTAATCCTTACCTGAGAATATGTTTATTGATTTTTTTTTCAGAGAGAGAAAAACATCAATGTGAGAGAAACATTGATCTGTTGCCTCCCATATATGCCCCGACCCGGAGATCAAACTGTAACCTAGGTTAAAACTCAGTGGTTCTCAACCTTCTGGCCCTTTAAATACAGTTCCTCATGTTGTGACCCAACCATAAAATTATTTTCATTGCTACTTCATAACTGTAATGTTGCTACTGTTATGATTGTAATGTAAATATCTGATATGCAGGATGGTCTTAGGCGACCCCTGTGAAAGGGTTGTTCGACCGCCAAAGGGGTCACGAAGACAGGTTGAGAACCGCTGATACTGTTGCCTCCTATATGCAAGCCAACTGAGGATTGAACCGGCAACCTTTTTTGGTATAGGTGACAACACTCCAACCAACTGAGCCACCCAGCCAGGGCCAAAGCTTGTAATTCTTATTACAAATTGCCTGCTTTTGGTCCAGCATGTGACCATGTAGTCATATGATACTAGTTTAAGGTCAGGTGTTCTTTGTAGGTTACTTTGGCTATGTACACGTTTAACTCTGTGACCATCTCTATCTTATAGAATGTAGCTGTTGGAAATTATATGCTTTGTCTTGCTCCTGCTGTTTCAGACAAATATTTGAATGTATATATATTTATAGTTCAGTTGAGTAGTTACATTTTTGCCAACCTTAACAAATTCTATTTTAATATTAACCCCCAATAAGAATACAGATTAAAAGTTAAATAAAGCTGGTTGAGGATAGAAGCATTATCATGGATACCAGTCTCCTAATTTGTGTTTATCAGGTTAAAAGAATTAGGTAGTTGACTCTTCTGTAGAAAAAAATATGGCTAAATGGCTATCTCTACAGTACAAATAAGAATTTATGTTTGTGAATTTTTTTAGATAACTTTTATTTTGTGACTTATTTTAAATATAGCATGATATTTAAGTTAAGGAGAATCATAAAATTGAGTCAAGTATTTGCAGTTTAAAATACTTAATTTTCCATGCTCATATAAACCTGTAAATGAATAGAACTAAAAATTACAAGCCAGAATTCAAGGTTTCTATAGCATTCTTTTCTTCTATATTAAAGTTCTGTAGGAACTTAAGATTCTGTAGAGGTGCCCAAGAAGCTGCACTTATTTGTTGTAGCTATTGGGTTTCCATAAATTTTAAAGAAAGATTATAAATCTTCTGTACTATATGAGTAGAGTCTGTTTTTAGATATAATTTTTATTTTACCCCTTAGGAAGCCATATCTCTAGTTTTATTAGAGCTAGGCGAGAAATGTATTTTAGCTGAAATTTACTTTCTTTCATGGGTTTCTGAAATATAATGGATAAGGGATTTGTTGGGGTTTTTTATGTTTTTATTGAATACCTTTTAGTGTTATGAGGTACTAAAAAATAGCTGCTTCTTTCTACTGGAAAACTTAGTTTGTTGCCACAAGAAAACTCATGAGCTGCCCTACTTACTTAGTAACTTCTTCTGAAGGGCACATGTAAAATCTTCAGGTATTTCTTAGTTTCTGTTTAATTGAGGTTCATGAATATTTTTTTATTCAGCACCCATGTCCAACAGATAGTACACAGTCAGGATAGGCTGGTTTGAACTAGTTTCATGAGGCAAGTTTATGCAAAGCTGGTGCCAAGCTACTGTGCTAAATAATACCTGGTTGGCTGATGTGTTGGCTATTAGCCAGTGTGATTGTGCACACAAAAAATCACCACATACTCCTGGTCTATCCAAAAGAGCCACTTCTCCCCAAATGTTCTAAGGTACAATTGGCGTACATGCCTCTCAGTTATTTTAAGCAAAGAGTGAGGGTTTATGTCTATAAACACTGTTTATTTTTTACTGTTCTCATCAGCACCACCTCCCAACTAAGTAAGCAATTTATTTTCCTAATTGAGTTCGTGCTCTGAAGAGCCACAGGTTATGCCGAGGCCCAAGAGGGACCAGCTATGACTTCTTTCAGGGAGCCTAACTACCCTAGTAGACATATATGTCAACTCCTACAAAACAAATAAGGATAATGGCTTACATTATATACAGTGTACAGAGCACTAGCCTACATTTTTATTTAAGCCTTATTGAACCTTGTAGTATAGGTACTATCATTATTTCCATTGTGCAGATGGGAAAGCCAAGATGAGATCTAAAAAAGTAGAGTGATTTACTCAAGCTTATACAGCTTATAAAAGATGGATAACAGAATTTAATCCAAGTAATCTGATTTCATAATTCACCATTTAACTGCTACCCAATTGTGTCATGAAATGAAAGACATTACATAACAGTGAGGGGAATATCAGGAAAGCTTTGTGAAAGAGATCCCATTTGAACTAGACTCTAACTATCAGTTAGTCTCAGATGTAAGAATAAAGAATAGCCCTAACCGGTTTGGCTCAGTGGATAGAGCGTCGGCCTGCAGACTGAAGGGGGTCCTAGGTTCGATTCCAGTCAAGAGCATCTACCTTGGTTGCGGGCACATCCCCAGTTGGGGATGTGCAGGAGGCAGCTGATTGATGTTCCTCTCATCGATGTTTCAAACACTCTATCCTTCTCCCTTTCTCTTCCTCTCTATAAAAAATCAATAAAATATATATTTTTTTAAAAAAAATAAAGAATATTCTAAAGAGAGAAAAAAAGGCTGATTGGAGTGAGCTGATTGAGTCTAAATCTTGATGTAAACATGGTTCTGCATTTATGCTGTTGGGAGAGATAATCACATACCCAAATATAAGGTAGGGATTTTTTTTTCCTCAAATTTATCCATTTTCTTTAGTATAAAGAAGGGAATCACCATATACTGTATTCAGACTTTATCATACTTTCATGTCACAGAGCTCTTAATGTCCTTTATTTTGAACAATAACCAAAAAATATTAATGGAATAAAACTGGTGAGAACAAATGTAAGGATCTTAAAAATAGTCTATGTGTTTGGAAATATTTATAGACAAATTCTGACAGAATAGGTTTTAAAATAAAAGTCAAGAAATCACTATCCAATATAATAATAGATGAATATGCAAATCATCCATTACAGCATCACATCACAACCAGTTCAACAGGCTGCGTCCCTGCCCTCTGCTCAGGCAGCTGCAATGCTCAGGGTAGGATAGGATATGATAGGAGGGGATAAGAAAGGAGAGGGAGAGGAAGGCAGGCCTGCATGCAGACAGGCTGAGAGGAGAACACCTGGTGAGGGGCGGGGCACAGGTGGCGAGTGGGGAGCCCCACCCAGATGCGGGAGGAGGGCGGTGGCCCCTGACACGGGCCGTTGGTGGGGAGGTGCTCACGGGTCCAGGATGGAGTGGTGGATGGTCTGAGGCCTTCTGTGTGGAGGCACTCCTGCTTCGTGGCAGCAGCACCCAGGCCGCGCGGACCTCAGCCACCCTTGCTGGGAATGGGAGCAGGACAGCTGCGGGGAGGTCGGGGGAGGGGTGGGACGGTGAACCTCTGGCTGGGGCTGAACCCTGAGCTGGGGGTTAATGCGCCTCCCCACCCCACCCCCGAACAGAAGTTTTAAGAAGGGAAGGAATGAGGGAAAAATTTTATAAAGGAGTTAGTAGAGAGCAGAGTTAAAGAAGGAAAGAGGATGTATGAGTGAACTGTAGGAGCTATAATGAAAATCAAATATAGTTGTGTACTGGGGACAGATTCTAAAAGTAGGAGTTAGAAAAGAAAAAAAGATAAATGATAGTGAATAATTAGGCAGGTAGATAGATATTAAAACCGTGGAAGTAAGTAGAGAAGAATGTATGGGAAAGGTAGGATGAGAGAAAGAGGGAGGGAAGGAAAGTTTTAAAGGGGAGCCGGTAGAGCTTAAAAGGAGAATGGGAAGAAGGAAGAAATGGGGGAGGGAGCAAAGCCGCCCAAGGGAGGAAGTGAAGAAAAATATTAAGGTGGGAAGGAAGGAAAAGGGGAGGGAGGGCAGGGTAAAGATGAAGGAAAGAAGGAGTGTGGGGAGGGAGGGGGAGGGTAGGAGAAAGATGGGAAGAAGGATGATGGAACAGAAGTAGGGAATAAGGAGGAAAAAAAAGTTTATAAATGATGAGTTAGTAGGAAAAGTGTTACAATAAAGGAGAGAGAAAAATTGTGTGAGAGGGAGAAGCCAATAAGGAAGTCAAATACAACTGTGTGTGAAGGGGATAAGATTAAAAAAAAAAGTTAATAGGGGCGATCAGGCCAGCAGGGGAGGGCAGTTCGGGGGATCAGGCAGGCAGGCAGAGTGGTTAGGAACCAGAGATCCCAGATTGTGAGAGGGATGTCCAACTGCCAGTTTAGGCCTGATTTTTCATCAGTCCTAAACTGGTAGTTGGACATCCCCCAAGGGCTCCCAGATTGGAGATGGTGCAGGTCTGGCTGAGGTACCCTCCCCGCCTCACGTGCACGAATTTCATGTACCAGGCCTCTAGTACTTATATAATATGCCATCTTATTTAGGTATATAAGTTAATGCCTTTGATAATTGTAGTATTTCCATGTAAATTCCTTAAAGTTTAAATATATTCAAGTTGACCAAAAAAGTGTGCCAGTTTTTTGTTGTTCTTTTCAGTGGGAAAACAGAATTTTCTTATAATCAGGGTTGCCTTATAGTTGCATAAATATGATAGATATATCTTAGTTGCTGAAAATATTTTACATAATTCAACAGCCAGTTGTCCCTCATTTTTTTAAGTTAAAATAAGAAAATTGCATTATCAGAAATATTTAAATAAGAATAAAATGAACATGACTACTGGTGATTTTATTTTTCTAAGAAATCATAAAGATGCGCTAAACTAATAGTGGTTGCCACTGAGAAATGAGGTTGGGGTATTTTCATTTAACTTTATAATCTGATGTATTCGTTAAAATTTTTATTACAAACAGGTATTGTTTTTGTATTATAATTTTTTAAATTAGTTATAGGTATTAGAAAACCTTAAGTCAGCTATGAAGTTCAGATTTTTGTTACACAAAAGGGAGCAATTAATTTATTATAAAAATTAGTATTTGAGTACAAATATATGTCATGCATTAAGTTTAAGTGTTTACACCAGAGTGGCCAAAAGTCATTTCCTTTGTCCTGCTTTGACTTGAGTTGACAGTGTCCTTATTTTCAAAGAAGGAAACTTCATTTTGGCAGTAAAGTGAACAGTCTCTAAGGTATTACAGCTAGTAAATGATAAAACTAAAATTCCTAATACAATGCTCTTCTCACTATTTTGTAGCTATAACCAGAGCTATTTTTTCAAGTAAATTAATTATACAGTTTATAAAATAGGTTTTGGAAAGATTAAAGGGGGAGATTGGATTAGTTTAATAGAGGACCAAAGTGAGAACTGATAATGGAGAAATAGGAAAAAAATGGGGAGTGGGGTTGGAGGAGGTAGAACATATTTGGATATGGTATCTAAAGATCTTTACAAATGACATGCTGTTGAGGCAAGGGGGAATGCTGAGTGAAGAACCAGTGGTGACTCAAGTTTTGAAACACTGGTTAATTGTTCTTGGTGGTACCACCACAAGTAAAGAACACCAGAGGGAAAAAAGAAATGTAAAGGGGAACTGATCAATTTGGGTTTGTCTTGATTACTAAAATCATTCTCAGACACTGAAGGCCTTAGGCAAACGTAATTCCTTGAAAACATGCTATTAATGACTTGAAATAAAACTGAGTAATTATGTTTTATTCTCAGCAACAGGGAATACAACAGACAGTTCCCCCTCAACAGACAGTGCAGTATTCACTTCCGCAGACAACAACCTCCAGTGAGGCCACTACTGCACAGCCAGTGAGTCAGCCTCAGGCTTCACAGGTCTTGCCTCAAGTATCAGCTGGAAAACAGGTAAATGGTTCCTAAGAGTATACTAAAGGGAATTCCATGTAACCTGTTCTTTCATGTAGATAGACTTCTACTTTCTCTAATGGTACAATATCAAAGTTGTTTGTTTCTTTGCAAAAATGAAGTAAAAAATTGCTCCTTTTGTGCATATGCATTGTTGAATGTAAATGGATACATACTGAGCAGTGACCATCTAAAAATATTTAACTTTTAGGTTTGACAAGAGTCTAAAATCATTTTGACAAGAATTAGAACTGATGGGTTAATAAATGTTACATTTTCTAGAGTTGTGTCAGCTATCTAATATTCCAGGGAATATGCTGTATTTTCATGTAGATTTGTGCATTGTTTTATCATTGCCTAATGATAGTAAGTCATAAAAACCCCTTTTATAGAATGATTTCTTTTCTAAGGCATCCTTCCAATCACTTGAAAAGTGCCCCATAGAAGGAATGCTCTTCTGAATTACCTTTTTCCAACTTTAACACTGGGGCTTGTTGTGCTTGTATTTTGGCACAATATATTGTTTCTGTCATATTTTATGGCTCTGAGATACTATCAATTGTAAAATGCACCATTGTTTATGTATCTCTAAGTACTGATACACCATTAACTGTAAGATATATCTCAGTTTCACAAGTGTTAAAATGACAGAGTGCTGGAGAGGGATGATTACATCATAGAATCAGTGAAATACAGTAAATATACCTACTTTTATAGGCCTTTGTTACAGGCAATATTGATGAAATATAATTCCACTGGGAATAAAGAAATTCATTTGAATTTCGGTAACTATTGTAATAGCAGTCATAGATTTAGTGACTGCAAACCTGCCAGTGAATTATGGTATGGGAAATATATCTCAATTAATGCTAAGAACAAAAAAGCCTTGCCTGTGGAAGGGTCCTCATTTTATTGTTGAAAAATGAAACATTAGTAAACTTCTCTACAAAGATCTGGAACAGTAGTCAGTCATCCTCTTTGTATCCTGCAATCCTTTCCCTATTTTTATGTGGCATATTAATGTACACTAATGTATCCAGAGTTTCTTCTTGTTGTTTTCTTTTTAAATTTTCATTCCTTTGAGCTAATACATAAATCTTGCTTTGGTGGCCTTGCTTTTTTTTTTTTTTTTAAATCTGTCTGTTTTGTTTTCTTTACCTTCTCAGCTTCCAGTTTCCCAGCCAGTACCAACTATCCAAGGCGAACCTCAGATCTCAGTTGCAACACAACCCTCAGTTGTTCCAGTCCATTCTGGTGCTCATTTCCTCCCTATGGGACAGCCACTTCCTACTTCCTTACTCCCTCAGTACTCTGTCTCTCAAATTCCTATATCAGCTCCTCATGTGTCTGCGGCTCAGACAGGTTTCTCAACCCTTCCCATCACAATTGCAGCTGGCATTAATCAGCCTCTGCTCACCTTGGCTTCATCGGCTACAGCATCTGTGATCCCAGGGGGATCAACTCTGGCTTCTAGTCAGCTTCCAACCCTTCTGCAGCCTGTGACTCAGCTGCCAAGTCAGGTTCACCCACAGCTTCTGCAGCCAGCAGTTCAGTCCATGGGACTGCCAGCTAACCTTGGACAAGCTGCTGAGGTTCCACTGCCCCCTGGAGATGTTCTGTACCAGGTATTGTGTTACCTAGCAAAAAGGAGGGCGCCAGAGGGTTTTGTTCTTATAGTAGACCATCAAGGACTTGAAAATATAGTAGTTGTATATCAGAATAACTAGCAATAACAGTAGTTGCTGATCTTTCCTAGAGAAACTAAAATAGTAAAATTCTGAGAAAGGATAGGGTGATGATGTGTAACGATTCATTTCCATTTTTCTGAAGATACCTCTTGGGAGAAAAATGGTTCATTTAAAACTCAGTGAAAGCTAATTAAATGCTAGATATGGCTACTAAGAGTACACCAGGCTACTTTTGTAATAAGAATAAATAGAGTAGCTAACATGGTATCAATAAAAAGCTTCAGGGTTTGGATTTAGGAGATTAGCAGGTCATGATATGACTGGAATGACTGATACCTTGAAGAGCTTTTTCATTCTTCCACTTAAGATTGACTAGAAAGTAGATATTTCTGGAAGGTATTAAGTCTATTCCTCCTATTTAAATAATCTCCAAGAGGAAGGGAAAAAAAACCAAAACAGCAACTTAAAGCACAGTTGTAGAATCCTGTCCCCTAAATTGAAATCAGAAATCTTTAAATTATTAGAAAAAGAGTGGGCTACTATTCTTTGCTATGTGCATTCTTTCTCTCCCTTTTTTCTTTTCTTTTTTTTTTTTTTTTTGGCATGTCTTGCTGCTTTGCTAATTTGATGACCTGACCTGCACTAACTCACCTTCCTCATTTCTATCACAGGGCTTCCCACCTCGATTGCCACTGCAATATCCAGGAGATTCAAATATTGCTCCCTCTTCCAGCGTGGCTTCTGTTTGCATCCCTTCTACAGTCTTTTCCCCTCCCATGCCTACAGAAGCATTAGCTACACCAGGTTACTTTCCTACAGCGGTGCAGCCTTATATGGAATCAAATCTTGTAGTTCCTATGGGCAGTATAGGAGGACAGGTTCAAGTGTCCCAACCAGCCGTGAGTTTAGCACAAGCCCCCACTACATCCTCCCAGCAAGCAGCTCTGGAGGTAAATGGAATTTCTGCATGTTAACATCTAAAACATATATATGTAATGGGATAAAAATTACAGAGCAGAAACATAGGTTCCCTGGTTTAGAACTCATTTGGAGACTATTTCAAACTAACTTCTGAATGACTTTTTCTTACAGCAGAATGAAATGCCAATGTGGGGGCCTTGTTGCCACTGGTTGTTCTGTTGGGAAGTGAGTGTGCCTTGGAGAAGATTAACCCTTTTAGCACTTCACTTCTCTAGCTAGTACTTTAGCCATTATTCTTCTCCTTTCACAAATTCTTGCCATTGGCAGTCGTAAGAATATCTTATCCTGCTGTGCTCCCAGTAATCATTTTTGCCCTGCTAGGAGAAAGATCTGAATCATCTTTGCACTTTACTCTGCCTGCCCTATTGCACACTTCTGGTAAGATGCTGGCTGCATGGCAAATTATAGTTTCTCACTATCTAGCAGCTATGTTGGCTGGTATCACACCATGCAGTCTATATCAGAGACTAGCTTTAGAAACTTCCTTTGGAATTTTAAGACCACTATCTCTAGATGCTGAATATTGAGAATTACTAGTAAATTTAGTGCTTCTAGGACTTAGGGGAGGGATAAGAAAAGTAAAAAGAGTAGCTTTTTGGGAATGGTGAGTAGTAAATGAAATGTATTACTGCCAAGATTTGAATTATCCTTTCTATTCACAGAGTACTCAGGGAGTGTCTCAGGTTGCTCCTCCAGAGCCAGTTCCAATAGCACAGCCACAACCTACCCAGCCTACCACTTTGGTCTCTTCTATAGACAGGTAAGTAAAATTCTCTTTCCTTGACTGGTAGTAAGATGATATGAAACCTAAAAATATCAAAACTTTAAGTCTCATATTGTAAACTGAACTCTTTTTTTGAAGTGCACATTCAGATGTTGCTTCAGGTATGAGTGATGGCAATGAGAATGTCCCATCATCCAGTGGAAGGCATGAAGGGAGAACTGCAAAACGGCATTATCGAAAATCTGTAAGAAGTCGATCTCGTCATGAAAAGACTTCTCGCCCAAAATTGAGAATTTTGAATGTAAGTATTACTGATATGTGGGTTTCCTGTAGTTTATATTATGGATATTTCTAAGTCTCAGGGGTACTGATGAAATTTTAGGACTTTCTAATCACTCAAATGATAGTTAAATTCCATATTTCTATGATAAGACTCTATTTACCTTTTAGAAAAAGAACAGTTTTAGTTTACATTTCTTTCAAACTAGTGGAAGATGAGTATGTGTCTCAAAGGCTAATATTTTCTTTCTACCAGTTTAAGAGGCAGAGTACCAGTGCCAGGAATACCAGTGGTAACATCAGGCTTAAGTTCAAGTGATAATCTGCATTACTTTCTCAAATTCAGTAACAAAGGTGAATGTGGTTTTCCAAGATATGAAGTACCTTTTCTTTTTCTTTTTAGGTTTCAAATAAAGGAGACCGGGTAGTAGAATGTCAGTTAGAGACTCACAATCGGAAAATGGTTACATTCAAATTTGATTTAGATGGTGACAATCCCGAGGAGATAGCAACAATTATGGTATGTCTCCATTTGGAATTCCAGTTTTGCCTTGGTACTTGATCTAAGTAGCCACTGCCCTAGCCAAATATACAGTATTTTGTAATATATTTTTACATTTATTTCTATGTGAATATAACTAGTACACCAAGCCTGGGATTTAGGATGTTTTTGTATAGGACATACCTAACTAGTATTGAAGAACTTTCATATCAAGTAAATAATAATATAGGTGGTATGCAGATAGGACAGAAGTCATGAAGTTGGTAATTGGATGACTTAAAGCTTGAGAAACATTGTACTAATCAGACTGACATCACATTTCTTTTACAGGTGAACAATGACTTCATTCTAGCAACAGAGAGAGAGTCTTTTGTGGATCAAGTGCGGGAAATTATTGAAAAAGCTGATGAAATGCTCAGTGAGGATGTCAGTGTGGAACCAGAGGGTGACCAGGGATTGGAGAGTCTACAGGGAAAGGATGACTATGGCTTTTCAGATTCTCAAGTAGGTTCAACATTCCCATAGTGAAGGTTTGTTTGTTTAACATATTACTGTAGTGCCAAGCAAAATATCCAGTGATCATATGTCTGAGATGATCACACACTTGTGTTCTCTTTGCATGTGGCAATTTGCCTAATTCAGATTGCATTGAGAATGAATTGAACTACTTTTGTTTGTTGTAGAAATTGGAAGGAGAGTTCAAACAGCCACTTCCTGCATCTTCCATGACACAACAAATAGGTGAATAAATCTCTTTTCTTTCTGTGTTTGCTCTTACCTTTGACCGAAGTGTGCTAATAATGAAATCTTAAAGCTTCATGTCAGTGACAGTATATACAGTATAATAATAATGCAGTCAAGTGGTTTGTTTCTTTTAAACTAGGCATTCCTACCAGTTCTTTAACTCAAGTTGTTCATTCTGCTGGAAGACGGTTTATAGTGAGTCCTGTGCCAGAAAGTCGATTACGAGAATCAAAAGTTTTCTCCGGTGAAATATCAGATACGGGTAAGGAATTGCTTCTACCACATACTTCTATAAATTTTGTGGCATCTCTGCTATATTGGAAGCTAGGTCATCTAGCAGTAGTTCAAATAATGACACAGACAATAAAAGAGATTAGAAAATTGGAATTATAACTAACAGATAAACATATGAAGAAAGGAAATAAGTGATGAATAGAGAAGATTAAAGAAAAAGAGCCAAAGGGACAGCCATAACTAGATACAGTCCATGTAATAGATACTGTATAGATACAGTAATATGTATTTGCTTTTCCATTTAGTACTATTGCATATGCTTTGAGGTTACTTCATGGTTTTGTGTTTGTTTTCAGAAACAGATAATCGTATACACTAACTTATTTTGATCTAACTACTTTGCTGTTTTAGAGCCTATCATTTCCTTGGGAGAGTTATTGTTTTTTAATATATTTTTATTGTTTTAAAAGAGGAAAGGAGAGGGAAAGATAGATACATCAGTGATGAGAGAGAATCATTGATCGGCTGCCTCTTCATGCCCCACACTGGTGATCAAGCCCACAACCTGGGCATGTGCCTTGACTTGAAATTGAACTGTGACCTAGTGGTTCATAGATCAACTGAGGCATGCCAGCAGGGCCCTTGGAAGAGTTTTTAAACCTTGTTGGTATGTGGCCTAGTTGGTAATCCAAAAACAGATTGCTAGGACATTCTTTTGAATCCACCCTTTAAAAATGGACTGATTCTGAATTTTTTCTTTTCCTTTGCAGTTGCTGCCTCTACGTCTCATGGTGCTGGAATGAATTTGTCTCACTCTGCTTCATCCCTTAGTCTACAGCAGGCCTTTTCTGAACTTAAAAATGCCCAGATGACAGAAGGACCCAATACAGCACCTCCCAACTTTAGTCAGACAGGACCAACATTTCCAGTAGTACCTCCTTCCATGGGTAGCATTGCTGGAGTCCCCACCACAGCAGCAACCACACTTTCAGTATCAGTCCCTATAACTAGCTGCCCTCTTAATGACATTTCCACATCAGTCATTCAGTCTGAGATTACAGTGTCCACTGAAAAAGGGATTACCACCTGCACAAGTGTAACTTCAAGTGAACTCTGTATACCACCTGTGTCTGAAGAATCACCAGTGCTTTCCAGCATGGTTTCAGGCATCACTGTACCTGCAGTTGTCTCAACATCAGCAACATCCCAGTCGGTTCTGGCTCCCACATCTGGGAGTGTTGTTTCTAGTATAGGTACTTTACCCTCTAGACTGGTTTCAACAACTTCAGCCTCTGCAGTGAGCAGTGCTGCTGCTCCAGGGGCTAATCCTCCACCTGCATTATCTCAGCCATCAGCAGGCAGTACTACTACAGGGGCAGCCACATTAACCTCAGTTTCTAACACCACTCCGTTCCCAAGCATAGCTTCACAGCCATCTCTTCAGCTTAGCAGCAGCACCTCTGCTCCTACGCTAGCTGAGACAGTAGTGGTTAGTGCACACTCACTTGATAAAATATCTCATAGCAGTACAGCTGGATTGGCTTTGTCCCACTCTGCACCCTCCTCCTCCTCTTCCCCTGGAGCAGCAGTATCTAGTTCCATTTCTCAACCTGGTGGGGTGCATCCTTTGGTCATTCCCTCAGTTATAGCTTCTACTCCTGTCCTTGCCCAAGCAGCTGGACCTACTTCTACCCCTTTATTACCCCAAGTACCTACTATCCCACCTTTGGCACAGCCTGTTGCTAGTGTGCCTGCTGTACAGCAGACACTAATTCATAGTCAGCCTCAACCAGCTTTGCTTCCCAACCAGCCTCATACACACTGTCCTGAAATAGATGCTGATACACAGCCCAAAGCTCCTGGAATTGATGACATAAAGACTCTGGAGGAAAAGCTGCGATCTCTCTTTAGTGAACACAGCTCATCTGGAACTCAACATGCCTCTGTCTCATTGGAGACATCACTAGTAGTAGAAACCAGTGCCACACCAGGTATCCCAACGACTGCTATTGCACCCAGCAAACTCATGACTTCAACTACAAGTACTTGCTTACCACCAACCAGTTTGCCATTAGGAACAACTGGTTTGCCTGTTATACCAGTGGTAACACCTGGGCAAGTTTCTACTTCAGTCAGCTATGTTTCAGCCCCCATCAGCACTACACCAGGAGTGAAACCTGGAACTGCTCCGTCAAAGCTACCTTTAACTAAGGCTCCAGTAAGATTCTTGTTTTGAAATAATTAAATTAATATAACCACTCTTTTTCCTTCTAATACATGCATTTTTCTACTCAGCCTTGCAAATTACAAATGAAGTTATAAAAATATCTGCCTAATAATAGGCACTTGGTATTTATTAAATAAATAGATTGAAGGTGATAGGGTATATGTACATTGAACATGAGAGATTTTTCCTTTTGAAATATGGCAGGATTTGGGGGTTATCTATACTGCACAATTTTCTAAGAATTGTAATTATCAGGTAAAATTACAGACATTTCTTCCTAATTGGTACAAATTGAAGGACTCTATCCCAAAAGACAGCTAAATGCTTCTACTGGCAATTATACACAGTAACAGAAGTTCATAATCTTTGTTTCAATGAGAATGAAGCAAATTATCTGCTTTGCTTAGATTCCACAGATGTATAATATGGGGTCAATAAAAAATTGGAAGTTAATAATGTGATACAAAGGAGGAGAAAAGAATCTAATCTTAAGAATAAAATAACTAGAAGGTGTTTTCTAATTCTGCTATGGTGGGTTTCCTCTCATTCTGCCATCTTCAATCTCTCTGATCTTTTCCAAGTAATAATGCCGTACTTTTTTTCTACTGTATTGTATGCATTGCCATTGATAGGAAATGCTTTTAACAGTAGTTAATATAGAGGTTTTACTCAGACAGAAAACAAATTGCTGGATAGTATTGGATTTCTGATGCCTTTTGTTATCAGGCCTGACCCTTGGTTACTTCTGAATTGTTTTTGTTTTCTCAGAAAAGTCTTGTTTGTTTTTGGAAAAGCCTGATTATACTGTACCACGGTAGTGGTTCAAAAATATCTGGACTGTGCCTCTCATGTCCACACAACCTTTGTTCCCTCTATTTTCCCTAGAGAATAACTTCTTATTAAATTTTACTATTCATTTTATTGGTATGTCACAGTAATCCCTATAATAGTATCATGGTTACAATGTCCTTTATTTAAGAGTATAACCCAGATGACAAGCATGTGTTAACTAGATACATGTTATTCTTATGCTTCTGCAATTTGAATTAGTTGATTTGTTCTCCAGTCTTTACATTCAGTGTCTCATGGACTTGAATTTCCCTTCATTGTCTGTAGGTTGTGTCAGTGGGTTCTGAACTTCTAGCTGGTATTCCATCCAGTGAGCAGCTGCCACCTTTTCCAGGACCTTCACAAACTCAGGTGCCCCAAGACTTGGCATATTTCTTAATGTGCCCCTATTTTCTTTCACAAAGGGTATTTAAATTCTTCATTGTGGGATCATGGCTTCTGGCTTCTATTTGGTTTTGACTTAGTAACAGCTTTCTTTTAAAATAGTGTAGCTAATGACCCAAGCCCTATTTAAAGTAAGAAGCTTCATAGTTCTTTTATTTGTAATGTTGCTTCAAGTCATCCAGAAAACATTTAATATTAATATTTTTTCATATTTTACGAAGGAAGAAAATAGCAAAATTGATATTTTGCCAAACAAATAAAATTCCTTCTCTCATTCATAGAATAGTGAAATTGCATCTTAGGTATGAGATAATTTGCTCTAGATTTCATGGAAGTAAAAATTACATGTATACAGAATTAACTTTGAAAGTTCCTTAGGAAAGGGTACCATACTAATAATTGATAATACCCTTTTTCTATGAGTTTAGTGCAACCATTTTTTTTTCTTGAATTTGACATTTCTTTTAATGAACATTAAATTAAGTAATGGGCTTACATATATAGATCGTTATAGGGTGATATTTCATGAAAAAGATATATCTTTAAATAGAAAAATCACTCAGCTCAGGTGAAATGAGTTTTCTCATAGAGGAATTAAAACCAGTGATGTGAATGTGAGATTCCTATCTCACACTCAGTTCTACCCACTGGGTAGAATGGTGGTTAGAATTGCTTACAGTATTTAAATTCTTTCCTTTTCCACCCTACTCTACCACCCCACACATTTAGTTGAATTCCCATAGGAAGTACTCGTTATGCATCCATTGTAACCATGAAAAAACTTCTGTGTGGGTCAAGCCTAGTAAACATTGAAACTAAATTAGGAATTTATTTTAGAACTGTAAAAGAAAAACATAGTAAATTGCTAATTTGAAAAGCCTGAATTTGTCTTTACTTCTTTGATCCCAGATATACAGTAGCACATAATTTAATGAACTTACCATAATAAAGTTTTAACTCCAACAGAGAAACCACTTCATCAGCCATTAAGTTTTGAAAAAATTGCATTGTGGAAGTCTGTAAATTGGGAGTTTCAAACCTATTTTCTCATTAGAAGTATGTATTTATAATTCTAAGAGAGCTGTAAGTGTGATGAGAAACAGCAATAAGACATGTGGAGGGGTAAGTAGATAGAGCCTACATATAGACAGGGAATAGCATAAGTAAAAGCTATAGAAGAATAGGTTGCTGGAAGCCAAGATAGATGGATGTTAAGAGACTGTGGCAAGAGTAAAGTTTATGGCCTTGAGATGGATGGTAGTAAGACCTGGTTAATAGGATGGGATACTCAGACTTCCAGTTCCTCCTTTCTGTCATTTATAGGGCAGGTATAAGAGTATAGATTATTAAGGATTTACAAAAAGAATAATACTACTTAATAGTGCCATCTTTTATTTGTAAGGCCAAGGTCTCAGAAAGATGTACCAAACTGAAAAAGAAAATAGGGAACATGTGATAACTTTGAATCTACCAATAGACCTTGATAAATTTTTCAGAATATATTTTAAGGAGAGGACAAATAGACAACTTTTTTATCACTTTCAGTAACATTAAACATAAAAGGTAAGAAAGAAAACTTAGAAACTATAAAAACAAATGTAACAGTTTTTCTAAGAAACTGTAAAAACATAAATCCAACAGTTTCTCTGAAGTTTGAGGTTGACATAACATTTTGAGAGACTGGTAAATCATTCAAGCAGTACTAGTATATCTAAGTTGAATTTGGTATACTGAGTTTCATATTCCGTGAATAGACACACATTATGTCATGTCAATCTGAAGCATAAAACAGTATGTCCTATATAAATGGTCTATACATAGGGATTCTGAATATGCCAAAGACCTATATTTATTATGGTTGTTTTCATTCAATCCCAGCAACCTCTGGAAGATCTTGATGCTCAGTTGAGAAGAGCACTTAGTCCAGAGACTATTGCAGTAACATCTGTAGTTGGCGTAAGTTTTGAAAATCTTGATAAAATCTTCCCATAACCCTATGTATTATGTTCCTAGAACATAAACTGTAAATTTGACTATTGATACCTTTAACACCTATTTTGTCTTTGTTCAAGCTAGCAGAAATGAAACCAGTTAATGAAAAATTAACACTGACCCAGTAGTGTAACTGGAAAAGATTTTATTTGAAAAATACTTTTCTTTTTCTCTGGTTAGAATTATACCAAAGGTTTTGTATTTATGATTCAGAGGAGGTTATACTCTAATCCTTTCAGGCATGTGACATAATAGTGTTCTGATTAAAACTAGTTTTCTATGAATATTCAAGTTATATTCAAGTATACCATAGGAAAAATTAAGAAAGCCATGTAGAAGCGTTAAGACTCAATTTCTTCATTAAAATATTTTTTTCTTTACATTAGACCTATTTTTAGGCTGTTAAAAAAAATTCCCTCAGACTTAAGTGTTTCTTCACATATGTTCTTTATAAGAGGAAAAGCAGCAGGCCAAATTTTAAGACTGACCAAAGCTAAAGATTTTTGTGGTATCTGTATCTGTGTTTTGCAGCCTGGGTCCATGGTGCCTCCAACAGCAGTTACAGAAGCAGGAGCTCAGCCTCAGAAGGATGGTGAGAAGCATCCTTCCTCTTATATTACCACTTTCAAACCTCCCTATAAATGATTACTATTTCAAAGACATATTCTTTTTTTTTTTTTTAGATAGTTTCTTAGCATAAAACCCTTTGTTATTAGTTAGGCCTAGGTTCTTGCTAAGAGATGAAAAAATTCAAGCACATATAAAAGTTAATTTACTAATAAATTTCTTGGCTTTTGTGACACTAAATATATAGAGATAAACTTGAGTAGCAAAGATTGTAGAAATACAAATTTAAGATTTCAATTAATCAGTTTAAACATTTTTATCTTTTTGGAGTCATTAAAATTGTCATGTTCATAAAATGTAATCTCTTTAGAAAGGCATACTTCCAACTTAATTTTGCAAAAATTATATCATTAATTTAAATATTTTATTAGGACTTTTATCACCCTGTACTTAGTCATAAGTCTGTATCAATTACCGCTATTCTAAAGTTTTGTAGTGAATCTCTTTTCATTTAAAATCATCAGTCCCACAGAATCTAGGAAATTTAAAGGTTCTATTTTTTTGTTGCCTTTTCCTTCAGAGTCAAGTTTAAAAGTGAAAATACTTAAATGTGAGCTATACTTATGCAGTGTGAGTTTTGTATACCACATGCTTAATATTAATTACCTTTTTATAAAAATCTATTCTCAATACCACCTGACATAAATGTACTTCCCTGTATAAATAT
>NW_006296283.1:770452-777845 GCF_000327345.1 Myotis davidii | reverse complement strand
AAACATTAATGATGAGAGAGAATCATTGATGGTTGTCTCCTGCGTGACCTCTACTGGGGATCAAGTCCGCAACCTGGGTATGTGCCTTGACTGGGAATCGAATTATAACCTCCTGGTTCATAGGTCAATGCTCAACCACTGAGCCACACTGGCTGGGCCCCCATATAACTATTAATAAGATTACCTAAGTGCTCTTCTTATCTTTCCTTATCTTTCCTAAATGCTAAATTTTGCTTAAAACCTCTCGAAATATTTTCAAGGGAATCGATTCTCTTGTTTTAAAATGAATGACTCAAAAAATCACTGGAACAAATGATAAATTCTAGAAATGGACAAACTACAAGGGAAAGTAGAATATTAAAAAGGTGACCTTTCAAATCATAATGTGATGGGATATTTCAGTAAATGGTTTGGGGCAATTGGATAGCCATCTGGAAAAAAAGCAAAGATCACTAGCCTTCCCATGGTCCGCAAACTGCGGCTCGTGAGCCACATGTGGCTCTTTGGCCTCTTGAGTGTGGCTCTTCCACAAAATGCCACGTGCGGGCATGCATACAGTGCGATTTAAACTTCGTGGCCCACGCGCAGAAGTCGGTTTTCAGCCTGGACGAGTCTGTTTTGAAGAAGTACTGTTGATATTTGGCTCTGTTGACTAATGAGTTTGCTGACCACTGCTTAGACCAAAATAAATTCCAAATGGATCAAAGATAAAAAATGATATTAGCCCTAACCGGTTTGGTTCAGTGGATAGAGCATCGGTCTGTGGACTGGAGAGTCCCGGGTTCAATTCCAGTCAAGGGCATGTACCTGGGTTGCGGGCACATCCCTGGTCGGGGGCATGCAAGAGACAGCTGATCAATGTTTCTCTCTCATCTATGTTTCTGGCTCTCTGTCCCTCTCCCTTTCACCCTGTAAAAAAATCAATAAAATATATATTTTTTTTAAAAAATGATACTATACAAATGGTGCAGTAGGAAGACAAAGGAAAATTTTTTTTTCTTAAATTTTAACCGTCTAGATCAAAGTCAGCAAACTTTTTCTGCAAAAGGCTAGAAAGTAAATATATTAGTCTTTGCTAGCCATACAGTCTCTGTCACAACTACTCAAATCTATTGTAGCTCCTGAGCAGCAGTAGACAATACATAAATGAATGAGTTTTACTGTGTTCCAATAAAATTTATTTACAAAAGCAAGCAGTGGGCTGAATTTGGTCCATGCATTGTAGCTTGCTGATCCCTCATACAGAGAAAGGTGTTGTGTTTAATACCCAGCCCAGAAGTGGTAATAGATTTTAGTTTTTCTGCTTGGAAAAAAACATGCCATTTAGTCCAAAGATAAATGAAAAACTGGGAAATGTATGCATGTGCATGTATTTATATCACAAAAAGGGCTACTTTGCTAATATTAAGAGTTCTATAAATTGAGCATAGACAAGAAATAAAAGATTAAGAAAAAAGAAACATAGGTATGAAAATACATTGGGGCCTTGACTTATGAGTGTCCCAGCTAACGAGTTTTTCCAGATACGAGCCGTCTCTCGGCCGATTTTTTGCTTTGAGTTGCGAGCTAAAATTCGGGTTACAAGCCAGCTTCAGATACCCAACTGCTAGTTGGCGCAGCAAACGTCACAGTGAACACCACAGCATCAGCCCAGCATCACGTGTCTCACTTGTTCACTGTTGATTTGGCATACGAGTAATTTGAGTTACAAGCTCCGTCACGGAACGAATTAAACTCATAAGTCAAGGCCCCACTATACTTTATGATAACAGAAATGCAAAATAAAACCACAAGTGGTAGCACTTCTCATTTCTCGTTGGTAAATTCAGAAGTTTAACAGCCACCATTGACTTGATACAGTCTCTTTGGAAATAAATTTAGTTATGTCTATCGAAGTTTTAAATGGAAATGATTCAGCATTTTCATACCTAGATATTCCACAGATCTATAAGAAAATATTTATTAGAGCATTTGTGTAATAGCAAGAAATTTGAATAACTTAAATTTTCAGTAGAAGCTTGGTTAAAATATGGTACATTTTTAAAAAAAATTGTATCTACTTTTTGCATACATTCAGTACAACACTATGCAGCCGTTAAAAAGAATGAAACATCGATACAGAATGTTCTCTAAGTTATAACATTATATGAAAACTAGAGGCTTGGTACACAAAATTCGTACATGAGTAAGGTCCCTAGGCCTTGCTGGCGATCCAATCAGGGCCTTCCTTCCAGCTGCCAGCCGGGGCCTTCCTTTGTTCCACACCACTCCCTGGTGGTCAGCGCACGTCATAGCGAGTGATCTAACTTCCCCGTCGAACTCCCAAGGGGACACTTTTCATATTTTACATATATATATATATATATATATTTATTTATTCATTTATTTATCTATCTATCTATCTATCTATTTATTTTAGGTGCCCGGTGCACGAAATTTATGCGGGGGGGAGGGGGGATTCCTCAGCGCAACCTGCACCCTCTATCATGTTCCGGGACCCCGACTGCTCCAGGCCTAGGTGCAGGCCTACAGACTTGGGGCAGCCTGGCTCCCGAGACCCCATTTTATCAAGAGAACAAAGTCGGCGTTAGTTACAGCCCTCACTGAACCCAGTACAGTGTGTCTGTGCGTACAACTGCCTCGTTCATGTGCCTGCTTCGCCCTACTGAATTACTAACATCTTGAGGACATAGCTCTGTCTTATCCTGTTCACCTTTAGTGCCTGGCCTGGTGCCAGGGACCTGGGAGTGTTTGCTGAGTGAGTGAGTGAGTGAGTGAGTGAGTGAGTGAGTGAATAAATGAGTGAGTAAGTGAATGAGTGAATGAATGAGCGAGTAAGTGAATGAGCAAGCGGCTATGGGTTAGGAACTTCTGCCGCGTCACCATGGCGACACGGCAAAAGTTCCCGCTGGCTCCCAGTGGCCCGTTGACCCAGGCCCCTAGCCACTCCTTCAGCAGAGGCCAGGGCAGGCAGGAAGCTTGGCTTCCTCCATCGGTCGCCAGGGGCAACCCAAGCCTCCAGTTCCGTGGCCACCACCATCTTTGTCGGGTTAATTTGCATATCACTCCCATTGGCTGGTGGGCGTGGCTTGAGCACAGCAGAGGGGTGGCTAATTTGCATATTTCTCTTTAGTGTACAGGATAGATATCAAAATCAGTATTCTGGTTGTGTGAAATAAAGAAAATGCCAGTGTAGATTCTATATTATCTCTAGAAAGAAACTCAAACAAGTGATTATCCCTAGAGAGGACCTACATGGCTTTAAAGTTGCTGATAACTGCATGTTAATGGTTCTAACACCTTTACTGTCTTGTCCTAGGATTTTGCCTAAATGTTACCTAACCAGTTTGCCATAGCTGGTTTTTATTTAAAAATTGGTCTTAATACCCCTAGCTGGTTTGGTTCAGTGGATAGAGCATCGGCCTGTGGACTGAAGGATCCCAGGTTCAATTCCAGTCATGGGCACATGCCCGGGTTGCAGGCTTGATCCCTGGGAATCGAGCAGGAGACAGCCAATCAATGATTCTCTCTCATCATTGATGTCTCTATTTCTCCCTCTCCCTGAAATTAATAAAAATATTTATTTTTTTAAAATGGGTCTTAATATTCTAGGTGAAATTTCATTGTTCCCTTCATTTATTTATATCTTTGAATTAAAGAGTGGATAACAGTGTAACTGCTTGTTAACCTTAGTTTTATAGTATCTGTTAATATTGTAGTTAAGCTACAAAGCTACTTTGGTTATACAATACTCAGTATTACCAGTGGAGGATATGTACCAAGATGTATCCAGTAGGTGCCTGAAACTGCCAATAGTATGGAACCCTATATGTATACTATTTTTCCTATACATGCATACATATGATAAAGTTTAATTTATAAATTAAGCACGGTAAGAGACTAACAATGACTCAAAAAATACAGCAACTCTAACAATATACTGTAATGAAAGTTATGTGCATGTTTTCTCTCACTTTCTCTCTCAAAATATGGAATTATTGTGGATAACTGAAACCACAGAAAGTGGACTAGTGGATAAGGAGGACTTCTATAGGGAACTTACTCCTTCAAATATGCCATATCAACATACATGTGTACAAGTAAAGGTAGAGGGTAAATGATAAATTTTCAGACTTTGACAATTTTTCCCAAACAATATAATCTTTCATACTAAAGGTATCTTCTAGGAGAGCAAACAATAACTTTCCCCTTGTTGGACAAAGCCCAAGGGGACAAGGGGGTAAGGAAATTTTCCTTGCCTCTAACAACTTTCATCCGATACATAGTTTCATTTTGCTGTATTTCTGGCCAGTGGGAAAAGAAGCTAACTAGAAATGCTGATTTAAGTTCTTTTCCTCCTCCATTTATTTGTTCTAGTGTCACAAGTCACAGCAGCTAGTTCAGGAACTGGTGTTTTTAAGACGGGGCGATTTCAGGTAAGACAGTCACTTTTCCTTGCTTTGATTCCCCTTTTGGGGGGAATATATATTTAACAGAATTATTACCTACCTTTTGAGACCTAATTGCCAATTTGATGATATATTTCTTTTGTATAGAACTTTATAGCTCTTACTATTTTTCCCTATTCAAAATAATACATGCTATTAAAGAAAATATGGAATACTTAGAACAGTAGAAAGATAATAGAAAATGATAACTATCTGCCTATCCTTCCACCCTCCCCAGGATTACTTTTTGGGGTGTTCTTTCCTTCCATTCCTTTTTTCCTGTATATGTGTATACCTAAAATTGCCCTTGCTTCACTGAACGCTGGAATGATACTTTATAGCTTTCCCCCCATCTAATGATTTACTTACCTAACCATTCACCTGTTATTTCATTAGTCACTAGGTTGTTTTTCCAACATAATGATTAAAGTAACAGTAAACAACTTTGTATATAAAATATTTTTCATGTTTAGGAAAATCTTTTAGGATTAATTTCTGAAGTAAAAATACTAGGTCAAGTGATTATATCATTTTATTTTCCCAGTTGGCCCAACAAGGGAACATGTTCTGGCTGTTAGGATACAGTGCCAAGCAAGCTTAGAAAATCATTTTTATTACTAATTTAACAGCTACTTTTCAATTATTCTTGTCAGCCAATGGTTGTTGGCACCAGTTCAACAGCAATAAGAATCCCCAATTTGGGGTGCTGTGAAGAAGGAAACTTTATTCAGTGCAAAACATCTCAATTGTGATACAGCATGGCTATGGAAACAGCATGGCTATGAGGCAGGCCTGAGGCCAGGCTCCACTCTGGCTAGATAGCTCTGCTCCTTGCTGGTCTGGGCTGCTCCATACTGTAAACTCTGGCCTGCACTGATCTGCTTTGCTCTGCTCAGGTGAGATACCTTCCGCTAGGGAAATGCAATCATCAGCCTTTGGTGGAGAGGGAAAGTATGCTCCCAGAGCCAGAAAGGAGCTGATTTATATAGACTGAAGTTCCCCATCCATGGTCCCTGATTGATCCGTCCTCATGCAAATGAAGACTCACAATTTGGTCCAAAAGGCACAGGACAGAATAGAGCCACTCTGATTGGTTGAAGAAGTTGATAACTGCTCAGCTCTGATTTGGTGGAGAAAGCATCTGTCCTATTGGTTAAAATATTCTAGGAATTCTTTTATAAGGGCTGGATCAGACGGCAGAAATAATGCAGGCAGGTAGTTCAGTGCAGGTTTCTCCCTAAAGGACAGTTTGTTTGAGAGGCCCCTGTATGAAAATGGCTGCTAAGCTCTGTTTTTGTTTTGTTTTGTTTTCATTTGAGGCCAGTTAGCCACCAGGAGCCCTTCTTAGTAGATATCTTTTTCTCAGGGTTCACATTTTCATGATAATGCTTGGTTGTGTTGATTCTTGAATCTTAGCTGGCATTTAACATTTATTGGATTTAATCTTTGCAGTTTTTATTATTCACAAGAAATCCCCAACATTCCATGACTAGTTGTTACTTATATTTTTACTAAGATTTGAATGTGAGTCTGATGCTTTAGATATAAAAGTGGTAATTTACTTAGTAAGCTTAGCCAGGCACTCAGAATATACATCTAATCTGTATATCTCAGTACAGATGTGTTGTTCTCTATAATGATATTCAATTTATTTTCACAATAAAAAATGGAGGGACTATGTAAAGGGATAATCAGCCTACTTACTGGCTAGGAAATAGTGTTTCTGTTATTTTCTTTTTTAATGGTCCACTCTAAAAATTGAATATTAGGGACTTTTAAAAGAATCTTACTTTGGTCTCTTTCCATTAGGTTTCAGTTGCAATGGATGATGCCCAGAAAGAGGGTAAAAATAAGTCTGAAGATGCAAAGTCTGTTCGTTTTGAATCCAGCACTTCAGAATCCTCAGTGCTATCAAGTAGCAGTCCAGAGAGTACCCTGGTGAAGCCAGACCCTAATGGGATGACCATCCCTGATCTCTCCTCAGATATGCCAGATAGTGCCCACAAAACTCCTGCCTCAGAAGCAAAGTCAGAGGTTGGGCAGCCTACCAAGGTTGGACGTTTTCAGGTGACAACTACAGCAAACCAAGTAGGTCGTTTCTCTGTATCAAGAACTGAAGATAAGGTCACGGAGGCAAAGAAAGAGGGACCAATGGCATCTCCTTTTATGGATTTGGAACAAACTGTTCTTCCTGCTGCGATACCAAAGAAAGAAAAGCCTGAACTGTCAGATCCTTCGCATCTGAATGGACCATCTTCTGACTTGGAGGCTGCCTTCCTAAGTAGGGATGTGGATGATGGTTCAGGTAGTCCACACTCCCCACCTCAACTAAGCTCAAGGAGCCTTCCTATCCAAAATCTAAGTCAAAGCCTTAGTAACTCACTCAACTCCTCTTACATGAGTAGTGACAATGAGTCAGATATTGAAGATGAAGACTTAAAGTTAGAGTTGCGACGACTACGAGAAAAGTACGTATGTTTTCTCCTATGAAGAATAATGGCAAAATTAAGACCTAACTCATGGTGCCTATATTAGTATTCTTTTCACTACAATATGCTTATGTCTCATTTCTTTTATTTATTTATTTACTAGAGGCCCAGTGCATGGATTCATGCACCGGTGGGGTCCCTCAGCCTGACTTGCACCCTCTCACAATCCGGGAACCCTCAGGGGATGTTGCAGGCCCAGTGTACAGATTTGACCCAATCCCTGCAGGCCAGGCCAAAGGACCCTACTGGTGCATGAATCTGTGCACTGGGCAGGTTTCAGCCTGATCCCCACAGGCCAAGCTGAGGGACCCCACTGGTGCACAAATCCATGTACTGGGCCAATTTTGGCCCGATCCCCTCAGGCCAGGCTGAGGGGCCCTTAGTATGCATATAAGATCTTTGGTTAATCCCCCCCTTCCCTGTGAGATTCATCATTCTGTTCCATGTTTCCCTGCC
>NW_006296283.1:762321-769594 GCF_000327345.1 Myotis davidii | reverse complement strand
CCGGAGGTCCCCCGTCAAGCCCTGCTGAGCGAGGGGTGTGGCCTGAGGTCCCCCGTCAAGCCCTGCTGAGTGGGGGGTGTGGCCTGAGGTCCCCTGTCAAGCCTCGAGGGGGAGTAAGCGCAGCCTCAAGTCCCTGCTGATTGCTTGTTAAGGCTCGTTACAGGAATTCGGCCTCCGCTGTGGATGCCATCATCTTTTGTGGTGGAGTGACGGTCAATTTGCATATCCCCTCTTTATTATATAGGATTTTTAAAATATATTTTTATTGATTTCTTTTGTTATTTTCAACTAAAACCGTGACCCTATGCCTGTCCTGAGACAGTAGAGCAAGGACACCTGCTCCTAGTCTGCACCAGGCATGTCCAGGAGGATCCTCAGTTCCCTGCTCCATTCTTAGATGGGCTGGGGCCGAGGGCAGGGGTACTGAGGAGAGAGAATTGTCTTTCTCTTGAGAGAGGCACGCCCTGATCTCTCCTCAGATATGCCAGATAGTGCCCACAAAACTCCTGCCTCAGAAGCAAAGTCAGAGGTTGGGCAGCCTACCAAGGTTGGACGTTTTCAGGTGACAACTACAGCAAACCAAGTAGGTCGTTTCTCTGTATCAAGAACTGAAGATAAGGTCACGGAGGCAAAGAAAGAGGGACCAATGGCATCTCCTTTTATGGATTTGGAACAAACTGTTCTTCCTGCTGCGATACCAAAGAAAGAAAAGCCTGAACTGTCAGATCCTTCGCATCTGAATGGACCATCTTCTGACTTGGAGGCTGCCTTCCTAAGTAGGGATGTGGATGATGGTTCAGGTAGTCCACACTCCCCACCTCAACTAAGCTCAAGGAGCCTTCCTATCCAAAATCTAAGTCAAAGCCTTAGTAACTCACTCAACTCCTCTTACATGAGTAGTGACAATGAGTCAGATATTGAAGATGAAGACTTAAAGTTAGAGTTGCGACGACTACGAGAAAAGTACGTATGTTTTCTCCTATGAAGAATAATGGCAAAATTAAGACCTAACTCATGGTGCCTATATTAGTATTCTTTTCACTACAATATGCTTATGTCTCATTTCTTTTATTTATTTATTTACTAGAGGCCCAGTGCATGGATTCATGCACCGGTGGGGTCCCTCAGCCTGACTTGCACCCTCTCACAATCCGGGAACCCTCAGGGGATGTTGCAGGCCCAGTGTACAGATTTGACCCAATCCCTGCAGGCCAGGCCAAAGGACCCTACTGGTGCATGAATCTGTGCACTGGGCAGGTTTCAGCCTGATCCCCACAGGCCAAGCTGAGGGACCCCACTGGTGCACAAATCCATGTACTGGGCCAATTTTGGCCCGATCCCCTCAGGCCAGGCTGAGGGGCCCTTAGTATGCATATAAGATCTTTGGTTAATCCCCCCCTTCCCTGTGAGATTCATCATTCTGTTCCATGTTTCCATGCCTGTGCATTGAGTGTCTGCCCCCTGGTGGTCAGTGTGCATCATAGCTACCAGTCGACCAGTTGCTTAGGCTTTTATATATAAACTAGAGGCCCGGTGCACAAAAATTTGTGCACTTGGGGGTGGGCAGCGGTCCCTCAGCCTGGCCTGTGCCCTCTCACAGTCTGGGACCCCTCAGGGGATGTCCACTTGCCAGAGGAGAGCAGGGGTAAGCTACAGTCAGACATCCTTAGCGCTGCTGAGGAGGCAGAAGAGACTCCCTCCATCACCACTGTGCTGGCATCCGTCAGCCTGGCTTGTGGCTGAGCAGAGCTCCCCCTGTGGGAGTGCACTGACCACCAGGGGGCACTCTGCCTGGTGGTCAGTGTGTGTCATAGAGACCAGTGATTCCCAGTCATTCTGCTGTTAGGGTCAATTTGAATATTATTACCCTTTTATTATATAGGGCTAGTGGCCAAGTGCACGAAATTTGTGCACATTAAAGGGGGATTAATTAGAGGAAATATTTTAATATTGCTATTTGCCCTTTCTCTATAAAAGAAGTGTCAGAGATGAAAAGAAATTAGTAAAATGTATATGAAAATCTTCCTCCTGATAGAGTCTGGGGGGCACCATGGGACGCAGAGTCAAGTCCCCACCCACCTACATGCGCCTCAAAATCGCTTGAGACCCAGCCGTGCTTGCCTAAGAAAATTGATAAAATGTATATGAAAATCTTCCTCCTGTTAGAGTCTGGGGCGCACCATGGGCCCCAGAGTCAAGTCCCTGCCCACTCATGTGCACCTCAAAATTGTGTGAGCCCGCCCCCCCCCCCCCCCCATTGGGCTAGATCCAGACTCAGCCAGTCCCACCCTTGTCAAGCCTTGCTGGGCAGGGGGGCGCAGCCTCAGGTTCCCTGGCCCGGCGCTAGGGTGTGGGGCGCAGCCTGAGGTTCCCCAGCCTGGGCCGGGCGGGAGGCATGCCTTGAGGTCTCCCATTAAGTCCCACCAGGTGGGGGACACAGCCTGAGATCCCCTGTCAAGCCCTGCTAGGCAGGGGGTGAGGCCTCAGGTCCTCTTGCCCGGTGCCGGGGCAGGGGACGTGGCCTGAGGTCCCTCGTCAAGCCCTGCTGAGCGAGGGGTGTGGCCTGAGGTCCCCCGTCAAGCCCTGCTGAGTGGGGGGTGTGGCCTGAGGTCCCCTGTCAAGCCTCGAGGGGGAGTAAGCGCAGCCTCAAGTCCCTGCTGATTGCTTGTTAAGGCTCGTTACAGGAATTCGGCCTCCGCTGTGGATGCCTGCACACCCCCTACTGGGGATCGAGCCCACAACTGGGCATGTACCCTTGATCGGATTGAACCTGGGACCCTTCAGTCTGCAAGCCGACATTCTATCCACTGAGCCAAACCAGTTAGGGCTATGTCTCATTTCTTTTAAAGAAAGGGTAATGGGCAAGAGCTAGTATCTGAATGTAGTTCTCATTGGGTCTCCTGTACTCATCAGGACCCACATCATTTCTAGTTATAGAACTTTGTCGGCATCTTTTGTGTTATTGTTATTAAATTACTTTTATTAACAGCACTTTTTATAATTATTGACCTAGTCTTAGCTATTTATTAGTTTACCAAATGAACCAGTGTTGAAATGTTTTGTTGGTCATATTTGACAAACTGAATCAGAGTTACAAATTCAGTTCTCCTATGTATAACCTCAAAAGCCCTAATCTTTTTCTCCTACTATATCATCAACCATTTGTTGCCTGGGAGCTTGTTGGATTTTGGCTTGGGTAATGGAGGCCATCAAGATGAGTTGACAAACTAGAATCTCAAGGCGTAGTAGAAACTAGATTAAATACATTTGGGGCAAAGATTCAAAAGTAGGCACTTCAATGAAGGTTAAAGAATATGTGGTTAAGTCTTGTTTGAACAAAGGTGGTTTTAATATTTTTGAATTATGTCTGGTTATCTTTCATAGACATCTTAAAGAGATTCAAGATCTGCAGAGTCGCCAGAAACATGAAATTGAATCTTTGTATACCAAACTGGGCAAGGTTCCCCCTGCTGTCATTATTCCCCCAGCTGCCCCTCTTTCAGGAAGAAGAAGGCGACCCACTAAAAGTAAAGGCAGCAAATCTAGTCGCATCAGTTCCTTGGGCAGTAAAAGCCCCCAGCTTTCAGGTAAGAAGCCACGGTCCAGGTCAGCCATGGTGTCCCGTCTTTTATTTCTGTCTTCAACAGTGTATATAACCTATTGAACATTTGTTGTTTTTGTTAAATATCGAAAGAATTTAATTGACTTTCCTAATATTCTTACTTCCTTGAATTCTCTACTCCCTATATTTATAGTACCTCTTTTTTAATTTATGGAAGTAGACTGGTTGAGTTCAATGGCCTATTTCATTGTAATCTATATTGCTATCCATGGGTAGTCTTCATTTATAGTTGTTCTTAAGGATAAAACATTAGCTTTGCCTGGTAACACATACCTCATATTTCTCCAAACGGGCAGTTAGAAGAAAATATATTTCACCTGTACTTAGTAAAGTTCAGTTTGGTTCTTCCTTTCAATGAATGAATTGGTCATAATTGTGACTGGAATAAATATAAATTTCATATAGATATTGGAGTATGTCTTAAGTGATAATTTCCTTAGTTAAAGTTTTTATTTTATTTACCTATATTGGGACAAAGAATTTCCTAATGTTTGTAACTAAAAAATAGTTAAATCATAATCTCTTGTAATGAATTCTATGTCTATTTAAATTGTGATAAACGGTTTTTACCCTTTGGTGAAATTATGGTAATGTTAACAGATAATTAGTTGAAAAGTAAAAAAGTCTGAAATAAGTGTATACCTCATATTTGCTCTGCAGGGCTAACAAATATGTTGGAGAGCAATTGCAAACTTTAGCAGCTTTCCATTCTCTGGAAGTTTTAGAGACCCAAATTTTCTCTAGCACGTTAGAACCAATTCAGTAGTAGAGGTATGATTTTAAGGAATAGCAACTATTTTTAACAATTCTTCTGTACTTGATCTGACATGCTTACAAGAAAAATTAAGCAGACACTGCTTGCCAAACCTATTTGTATCATGATCCAACTCAGTGTTTTATAGTAGAGTTGTGGAACTGCAAAATGGAATTCTCTTGTATCTATATATTCTAGACCAGTGGTCAGCAAACTGCAGCTCGCGAGCCACATGCAGCTCTTTGGCCCCTTGAGTGTGGCTCTTCCACAAAATACCACGTGCGGGCATGCACGTACAGTGTGGTTGAAACTTCGTGGCCCATTCGCAGAAGTCAGTTTTCATCCTGGGCGAGTCTATTTTGAAGAAGAACTGTTGATATTTGGCTCTGTTGACTAATGACTTTGCCGACCACTGTTCTAGACCAGTGGTCCGCGAACCACCAGTTGGCAACCGCTGCTCCAAAAGTTTCCTTAAACCAGCTGTCGCCAACCCTTTCGGACCTCATGGACCACCAGAAGTCTGCAGACCACCAGTTGGTGACCACTGTTCTACACATCCACTCAGCTCAGATTTGTGATCCATCTAGGTTTTCTAAAGCTAAAAAACTTTCAGGATAATTTCCTATGGCCCTATTAACTGTTGATTCTCATGCCATTCCACACTTCCCCTTCTATTCATTAGTCATAGCTTTTGGCCCATTAATCACTCAATGGGACAAATTGGAAGAATAAGGACAGTGCCTATTAAAGTGCATTGGGAAAGCTGTACTTGTTTCTTCATGACACTTTGTCTTCTGGCAGGTAATTTGTCTGGTCAGAGTGCAGCTTCAGGCTTGCACCCCCAGCAAACCCTCCACCCTCCTGGCAACATCCCAGAGACTGGGCAAAATCAGCTATTACAGCCTCTTAAGCCATCTCCCTCCAGTGACAACCTCTATTCAGCCTTCACCAGTGATGGTGCCATTTCAGTACCAAGCCTTTCTGCTCCAAGTCAAGGTAAGAAAGTAAAACAACCATCATCTTCCAAAAACATTAAAATGGAGATATTGCCATGTCCAGGACAAAAGCCTAATGAGTAGCTTATTGTTAAGGTGAGTTGGAAGACCAGTTGACCAGAACATCGCCTGTGTGTTGTACACTTCCAAGGATCAATGAGCTGAAGGGGTGGGAAGTGATTAGGTTGGTGCACTCATTGTTCCTATCGGGCGAAATAGCTTCTTTTCAAAGGATTACAGCATATGTTTAGGTTTGTGACCAATATGAAGAACTCATTTGGGATTTGCAACTTATGACTAGACAGATTTCCTGCACTAAATTCTAAGGTGTTTTAGCAGTTTCTGAAAGCTAATTTGCTGGATTAGCTAATGTGGGCTTTTTAAATTTCTAAGTATGGGAGTAGCATACTAAGATGAATTGCCCTACAATTCAATTTTTTATATAGATTATTTACTTTTCAAATAGTTTTATTTATTAATGATTGCTCAGAACATTCCTGTAGAGGAAAGAGCTTCTAGTAACCTTAGAACAAGTATGAAAGGAGTTCACTGTCTGGGGGAGAAAAGAATGGGGAAAATATGATAGGTAGCTTAGGTACCTTTGTCACAATTTCACTGAAATTGAAGATGGACTTTTTGGCAAGAGCTCAAACTACCTAGTATTATTCCCCTGTGAAAAGCTTTTTGCAGATGGAGGGAATTGAGGCCTAATTTTCCTGTCCTGTATATTTGACCTTTCCCTAGAAGCTTGTTCTGTGTGTCATTGTAGCGCATTTCACCACTCCAGCCTCAAGTTTCTAACATCTTGTAGTTGTGTTCTGTCTCTTCTCTCTCTGTTCTTCCCTGTTTCTCCCCTCCCACAGGCTGTGCGAAGTTTAACTGTGCATCTGAGCAGGTGACATTCAAACCTGGTGGCAGGAGGACCCGATTTCTGAGTACGCCCTGCTTGGCTCTTTGTGTGTAACACCTTTACTCCTTCCTCGCCCTTGTTTTTCTGCTGCTTGGATCTGATATTTCACGCAGTCCATTTTCATTTGTCTTTGTATATCATTTACTCAGCGGCTTGGCTGAACTACTGTTACCCTCAGAAGTTTGGGTCCCTACGTTAATTATTATAAAAGATGTAGAAATAATAATAGGTTTCTATAAATTTCAAAATAACTTTCTGATAGAATTGCTTCTTCATAGATCCATGTAGATATGGTGTTAGGTTATATAGATTGCTGGGTCTTTTAGAATAATGAAGACTAGACCCTGGTCGGGTACTCAGTGGTTAGAGCAGTGGTTTCCCAGCTTTTTTTGGGCCATGCCCCACCTAAGCATTTCTAAAATCCAGATGCCCCCCCCGTGACATATAATTCTTATTATTCAAAAAGTGAACTCCTACTCACTATTTTAGGAAGCCTAAAAGGCCGTTAACTTGGCCTAAACAAGCTTCCAAAGAACATGGCATCCATGAAAGAGAAAAATAAAAGAACGAAAGGACAGGTGAAGTACTGAGGAAGAAATCACTAAGAAAGTGTTAAAATAATATGAAGAAGTTTCAAAACATATAATAGAGAACTGAAATTCATAAATATGTCACTATATATTTATATATGTATATGAGGCCCTTAGAACCATAAGAAATGCAAAAATTCACTGTCAATAACTCATTCTTGAATTGGCCCCCTTAAAAATCAAACTGCCTCCCTGTGGGGTGTGTGCCCCACGTTGGGAACCACTGGATTAGAGCATCTTCTTGATAAACACCAAGGTCAAGGGTTTGATTCCCAGTCAGGGCACATACAAGAATCAACCAATGGCCGAAACCGGTTTGGCTCAGTGGATAGAGCGTCGGCCTGCGGACTGAGGGGTCCCGGGTTCGATTCCGGTCAAGGGCATGTACCTGGGTTGCGGGCA
>NW_006296283.1:755846-762243 GCF_000327345.1 Myotis davidii | reverse complement strand
CTTCCTTCCTCCTCCTTACTCTCTCAAATCAATCAATCGATTTTAAAAAAGAAAAAATAATGAAGACAATTTTTGTCCTATTCAGTGCTGCCCATGTTGATCACTGATGCACTTAGATCCTGGCAGCAGGTAAAAGTTACACCCTAATTTTCAGAGGAGACTGGAATTTTTTTCTGGTCAATTAAGCAATCATCTATCAGTTGAAAAGATGCTAGAATTTCCTTATTGGATCCTTTCACCACCACTACCTTCTAACTTCATAAAATCAGGTGTTGAAAGGGTTTCAGTGTAGTTACTCTCATAAAGCATTTATTCTGTTGAAGACCAAATCCCAGCACCTGCAAGTGAAAATGGTATTTTTACCTTAACTGCTGAGATTTCCAAGCCTTCTCCTTAAAGGCACAATAGCAAAACCTCTCCACCCATCTTTCCCAACAGTGAAAAGACGATGACACCTGTCTTCTAGGGTTGTTCTACAAATCACATACATGAAACAGGCAGCACGGGAGAAGCACGCATCATTTCCCTTTGATTGGCCCGCAAATGTAAATGGAAATAAATTTTTTAAAATGAATGTAGGGATTAAGTAGAAAACTTTTGCTAGAGTTTAAATAAAGGTCTCTGTTAAGGCCTCAAACTTCTGATGTGGTTATTGAAGTGCTTTTTAAATGCATGTGCTAAGGCCATCACTATTTCTGAGTATGGTTCAGAGGTCCTTGGGCCTCTCATATCACTAGCCAAAGCTAATTAACAAAGGTGTGGAAGGCGTTACCAGTTTGGTAGTTTTCTAAGCGTGTGTGATTTTTGAGCATTCATATAACTTTCTGGTTAAAATAGGCTGGACCAAGCATACTGACATCTTGATGCTTAAATAAGCATTTAATTTATATGTCCAGCTAGAAAGATGGAAAGACATTAATAGTAGGAGGCAAGTGTTATACAGCCCGAAATGTTTAACGGAATAAACAGAACCAAGGCTTTTTTGTAAAATATAATATGGTAGATACGACTTCAAATTAATTCAATGAATTCTCATCACACTCTTAAAGGTAGGTGGTATTATACTATTTTTGAATAAAAGTGTTTAGAAATATTAAAATCTTATCACTTCCTGCTGGGTCTAAAATGAAAGGTGACATCAGTATGCTAGTATATCTTATAAGCCTTGGTGACCAAATTGCAGGAGGCAGATTTAAAGCAAATGTGGAAAGAAAAACCAGGTGCTTATAGGCATGGAGGTCTTACTAGTTTGGGATGCATTATTCTATGCTCTCCAAATAGATAATGGTTTGGAAGCATGGCTTGCCTTAATGCCTTATTTTTGTTCAAAAGTTGCTTGTTTTCCATATACTTTTTAAAGATTTTTCTAGAGGGGAAAGTACTAGTATGTACTAGTATGTCTAGGATGTGGAAATATATTAGCCAATTTAAATTAATTGAAAACTGTAACAATGGTAATATCTATCAGCCCACTGTGGTAGAATTGCTAATGCATTTACTTGAGTGCTTTTTAACAACCCAGCAGGAGAAACAGAAAGCGGGACAGGGTCAATGGAAAGACTGCTTGGGTATTTGAAATTCAAGCAGTGAGATCTGAGAGACTGGAGTTCCTACCCTCCCAGACCTTAATGCAGAGCATTGCACTTCTAGATACAAAGATTGGGTATGGAAATCCAGCTTCTGTCAGCTAGGTACCACAGCCCATCATATAACCAAGTCAGAGCTAACAGCCAGTAAAATACATCCCATAGAACTACATCTGTGGCAAGGGCTCCAGATCCTACCAGTCTGTCTCCCCTCCTGCTTTCTCTTGCTGGGACTTTGTGTGCTATTTGGAGATTCTAAATATTTTATACTGATGTTTCTTTATTTTTAACACATTGCTCTCTCTTTGTGCTTCAGGGAAGATGGTGAAAAAAGTCTGTCCTTGCAACCAGCTCTGTAGTAATTATCTTTTATTTTTCTGTTACTTTTGGTCCTTGATTGCAAATCCTTTATCCTTGAGTTCTTTGAACCCTGAAGCCTCACAACTCCCTGATTCCCCATTTCCATCTCTCTAGTTCCACACCCTTTTAACATGCTTATTTGCTGAACACTGGCTATCCTTCCAGATTAAGAAATCACCTCATAGTCAGTGTTTTCATTGATGACTCCCTGCAAGCCTACCTCTGTGGCATTATGGCTTGATAAGCCCATGGATATGTACAGAGAGATCAAGGACTCTCTGTTCAAAGGAGTCAGGAGACTCCTTTGTGAAAGAATTTGTTAGTTAACAAAATGTACCGGCCACTGGAAAATCAGCAGTGCTCACAGCATACAAGAGCCCATTACCCCACATCTGCTAGGTTGGTGAGGTGAAAGGCACAACTTTGTAGAGTCTGGCTTCTTAGATTGGTAGCTTTTCATTAAAGTGCAGGCAATTCAACAACCCCACAGACCACCTAGGTCAACCAGAAAACGCTATACTTGGGATATATTAGGCAGTAAGTTGTGGCTACTAATAGGTTATTGTTACTAGGATCTGGCGGTATCAGGGTGGGGAAAATGTATTATAGCAGGAGAAAACTGAAGAACAGATTTTGGGTGGTTCAGCATACACTTACTTTTGAGAGCTTTTCAGCAGAACTGAGAAAGGTTAGTCAGTATACTCTGGAAGGAACACAGTGTTCTCAGAAATGTTTGCATTAAAAATGTTCTTAGACACTTTATTACTGAAATGGACAAAATCCACAACATGTTCTAGTGTTTATAGTCAACTTTTCCCAGGAGTTTATTTCTAGTCAGAAAGGGATGTGTTTATTTCCTTTAATGGGAAAACCTGTTTTCAGAAGCCAGAATAAGGTCAACTGTATGGTTGACTCTCTCTCAAGGTATAAACCTTACCTTCAGAATCCACTGCTGTGTGATATAAGTTAAAGTGAGACATGAGATTTGGTCATACAGGGGCCTCACAGCATGAAAGGCAACAAGCATGAGACCAGAGCAGGCGATCTCCCAGCACGAGCTTTGTAATTGGTGTTCACCTCACAGAGCTTCTTGTATTTGGCTTTGACAGCTCTGCTCACTTGGGATAGTGTCTGGTTTTGTTTTAATTGGCTAACTTACCATCAGGCTCACTAAGCAATCGCCATTCGAACCAGATGGTGGTCCTCATGCATGATATGCTTGCCTTCTGGACTTCACCATCATGACTGCCATCCTCACTGCCTCTTCCTCCCTCCCATTCCACCACTGTCTCACTCTCGCTGTTCGAGGAAGGCTGTTTCCTGTGCCATAGGGGAACTTACTCTTCCCTTTACACTGTACGTGCAAAAGCAATTCTCTGTGGCTCTCGTGGGCACTGAGAAGGGAGCTAGCACACACTACAGTAGTTCCATGTCAAGCCTTGGTGGTAAGAAGCATGTGACCTCCCTCTGCAGCTTCACCTCCAAATTAGCTATTTCTCGAGTACTGACATGCTGTGTGTGCCTTCTCTGGATAGTGTGGTGTAGACTTGACCAGCAATGGGTCATAAAGGGCTTTTCAGTGGCAGAGATGCTTCAGGTATGCTGCTGTGCTTCAGTGCTGCTTTGACCTTGAAAGCAGGAAAATGTATGTATGCATTTATGTAGCCCCCAGTATTACTGGGATATCTTAAGGCCTCGTGCTCACAATTTAGTAGCTTTTATTTATTCTATAGTGATATCTGCTAAGAAGGTGGGGTGAGGGTATACAAACAAGACCATGACTCTTCTCTCCCTCTTCCCTAAAACTTGCCTCTTCGCATAATCTTCAGTGTGCCCTCCAGCAGAGCCGAAATCAGGCAGGACACAGACTCCTTTCTTCTCATCAAACTATAGAAATAAAACTCCTTCATTGCACCTCAAAGCTTCCTCCTCCCTTTGGCACCCCTGCCTCAGCTGAGTGTTCCTATTGCTTCCACATAAGAGTGCTTGCTGTTCTGGGAAAGGGGGTGGAAGGGCTGAGGATCCTGGAACCAGTTGAAACTGAGGTCATCTTCAGGAAAAGCATGCCTTCTTAGAGTTGAAAGATTCAGGCAAACAGTAAACCTCCCTCACAAGTAAACTTGGTTCTTCACTCATAGGAAATTGGGAAAGGTTGAAGCCTTATTTCCTCTCAAATTTATGTTTACAATTTGTGTTTATGGGGTCCACGTGAAAAGTGTTTTTGAACAGAGCATGCTGTTTCTCTTACCACCTCTTTCCATTAAGGAATGGCTAAAGATTATGGCCAAATCCCACATGGCTTGGAAACTATGTCTTTTCCCGGGCCAAACACCTGTCTTTGCATTTCTGTAACTCCTACTCGAACCCTGTCCCAGTGCTCAAGAAATCACCCTGTTTGCCCTGCGTTCTCTAACACTCTAGAACAGCTAGCCTCACTGACCGTCCCACTCTTCCCTCATCGATGCTGGAAACGTTTACTGGCAGTATGTTTTAGTCCTCTGAGATGCTATATGAAAGGGCTGAAAGAGGGCCCTGCCTTTGTACCAACCATGGTCCTGAGTTCTTTAGCCTTCCTTACCTGCAGCTCCTGAAGAGAATCTGGTTTCATTGCCCTGTTATGGCAAAACATTTAGATAAATAAGTACTTGGAATCCTCCTTTGTTGCATGGCTTCCCAATCCATCCTCCCCATTCTGTGGCTTGCCATTCATCATTCTGTGAAGCTTTTCCTCTTCATTAAATTATAATCCAAACACCATGTAATGTTTATATTCTGTTGCTTCTTCTAACTCTAGGGACCAGCAGCACAAACACTGTTGGGGGGACAGTGAACAGCCAAGCTGCCCAAACTCAGCCTCCTGCCATGACCTCCAGCAGAAAGGGCACATTCACAGATGACCTGCACAAGTTGGTGGACAATTGGGCCCGAGATGCCATGAATCTTTCAGGCAGGAGAGGAAGCAAAGGACATATGAATTATGAGGTAAGTTTTCCTTTTTTTCCCATTTGCCTAATCTATTAGTGTCACTTAGCACATCTGAGACCATGCTTAACATTTCAAGCTGTTATCTACTGTAGTAGCTCATTAATTTTAACACTTTTTAAAATACGATTTTATTGATTTCAGAGAGATAGAAACATCAATGATGAGAATCATTGATCAGCTGCCTCCTGCACGCCCCCTACTGGGGATTGTGCCTGCAACCCTGGCATGTGCCCTGTCCGGGAATCAAACTGTGACCTAGTCCATGGGGTGACGCTCAACCACTGTATCGCTCCAGCCAGGCAATTTTAATACTTTTAGAAAAACAAGACAAAAATCACCCAAGTACCCTTTTATTTTTCCTTCCCTGAATCCTTCACTCCCTATTGGTCAGCTCAATTTTTTCTTCCCTTTCCTTTATTACCCTGAACTGCATGCCGGTCGTCATACACAGACAGACACACACACACCACCACTCAGTTCCAGACTGAATGGTTATCCTTCCCTGTCAGGTAAGTGTAAAGAGCCAATAATTATTATTATGAAAGGATTTATAAGAGTAGAACAGCCCTAGTTGTAAAATTGTATTTTTGTATTGCCCATTTCACACTCAGCATGTTATGCCTACACCACACTTTACAATGAGTTGTTTTGTTTTCAGGGCCCTGGAATGGCAAGGAAGTTCTCAGCACCTGGTCAGCTGTGCATCTCCATGACCTCAAACCTGGGTGGCCCTGCCCCCATCTCTGCAGCATCAGCTACCTCTCTAGGTCACTTCACCAAGTCTATGTGCCCCCCACAGCAGTACAGTTTTCCAGCTCCTCCCTTTGGCACTCAATGGAGTGGGACGGGTGGCCCTGCACCACAGCCACTTGGGCAGTTCCAGCCTGTGGGGACTGCCTCCTTACAGAATTTCAACATCAGCAATTTGCAGAAATCCATCAGCAACCCCCCAGGTTCCAACCTGCGGACCACTTAGACCTAGAGACATTAACTGAGTAGATTTGGGGACAGGTAAGAGTGCTGAGTGATTGGGGGTGGAGGGGTTAGTAGCCTATATACTAACTACTAGTGCTGCATTTAACTGATTATTTCTTGCCAGAAAGGAATGTTTTTAATACTGCTTAGAGCCCTCAAAATGGAGAGTCTTCCTCCCCTTCACCATTAATTGGAGTGGGACAAGAAGGAAAGAGCAGCTTTCTTGTGGTGCGGTAGCTTCAACTTGTGCTTTCCTATTTACCTGTACCCAACAGTGAGGGCTAGGAAAGAGAAGGGCTTTTATCAGGAAGCTATTAGAGTGCTCAAGGGAAAACCAACCCCACCTGTATTTTTAAGTGGGTGTAGCTCTTAATTTTGGTACCTACCCCAAGTCCCTCATTCCCTCAAGAATCTAAGCCACAAGACAAAAGTATTGGGTTCTTTCTTACCCTGTTCCTCCACCCACCCCTACTCTTCCCCCCCCCCAACAC
>NW_006296283.1:740221-755834 GCF_000327345.1 Myotis davidii | reverse complement strand
TCTCTCTCTCTCTCTCTCTCTCTCTCTTTAGAACCCAGTGAAAAACACCAGAAGATTGAAGTTTCAACCCTTTCTTATGATAGGTCATTAGTGCTTTAAGCAGATGATATTAGCAGCTTTGACTGCAGCATTAGTAATTAGGAAAAAAACGTTCCCTGCGGACATGTAACTTTGCCATCAGTTTTGATGTGGAAACACTGTGATATATAAATGTTGTTGGACAACAGTAGTTTTAAGATGAAAATATGAAAGGTTTAAAAGGTTGAAAAAAAAAAGCTAGCTCTGTCCTTTACTTATTGAGACACTTTAACGTTTTCCTTTGTATTTCCATTGTATTAGATAAATAAATGTGAATGTAAAATTGTATAAATTACTTACTTGAATACTTCTGTTCTCCCAGTATTGCTTGCTGGATATTTTAGTGCCTTGGACTTCTATTGCTTTTGCCATTAGCATCAACTTCTCATCAGACCCCAGATCAGCAAAGGGCATGTGGGAGGAAATCTAAGGCCCAGGTGACCCCAGCAGTGGGTTATGCCAAAGGGAAATTGAGAGTGTTCTTAAGTCATTTAACAATTTTGTCTAGAGCAGGTGTGAGATGAGCAGGTTGAGAAATTAAGTTGACATCAGTGCTTGAAAGCAGAAAGTTCTGTTTCAGGAATAGTGAGGAGGGGTGCTATAATAAAATTGGGCAATTTAAAAGATTAAAGGAGGCGTGGGACAAGTGAAAGAAAAAGACTAAGGTATGGGAGAACAAACTTGCTTGCAGTAATGTGATGCCTGGCCAGAGCCTTACTCATTGAGCTGGGCTTGAACAGACCTAGAAGAAATGGCTGAACATGGGAAGCGAGAGGGGGTTAGTTTTGAAGTTGGAAAACGTGATAGTGAAAAGTGTCACAGATGGAGAAAATTGCTCTAAAAAAACTGTTTGGATTGCTTTACTCTTGTTGCAAATGTACCAGGCATTTCTCAGCTTGGGGTATTGTATTTTTGTGGAAAGTGGAACCACATCTGAAGTAAGCATTATAGGAAAGAATCAGATTCTTCCTGTTCTTCTCCTATGTCCAAATGGTTGCAGGATCATAATCTGTTGTGCCACCTTTATTTCTGCAATTGCAACTGATATTCTCACATTTCATTTTAACAAATATTCTCCTTAAGTAATAACTGCAACCAACCAGTGTTATTTAGTGCTATGCCTAGTTATAATGGGCAGTTCTATTATTTTTCAGAGCTTTCAGGAAATACTCTCCTAATTGGCTAACTGGGGGTCTCTATTATCTCTGAAGATGGGGAAAAAGTTAGGACTCTTAATTTTTTGGGTGCTTCTTGTCTTGACTCTTGAGTTGGGAAATTGACATATTTCCAACCTCTTACCCACCTCAACGGCACATCCCAGGAATCACCACAATAGGAAGAGCCTGTTTGGCTCTCCTATCCGGTTGTCCCTTCATGGGCCCTGTTTCTTTACATTAGCCTAGGCCCCAATGATGCAAATGAGAGCTGAAGGTTTTAGGAAGGTAGAAATGAAAAGGGGAGAGGTTCCAAGCCCTCCTTCAAAATTGTTTACTTATTCTCTGCTTATAATTCTTGGGGAGATGGTAAGAGTAAGGAATAGAACAAAGAAGGTGGCCAAATTAACGAGAAATGGACTACCTGAGACAAATGAAACAATACGTTTTACTAGAGAAACAAACAAGCCAAATGCAGCACGTTGTTTGTTATTTTGGTTCAATAATTTTGGGATCTCTTCATTCACAAAAAAGAAAGAACTGGTTTTATTTACTGTTGATTTTTTTTTCCTTCCTGTGGATGAAATAACTGAAGCCTAGAAGATGAACTAGCTACTGAAATGTTTAAATTATTTTTGTGTTAATAGTACACTTTGAGTATCTTTTTCCACATTAAAAAATCTTTCTGAATTATAAATGTTTTCCTTACATTATTTAACAATGTATACTGTTTAAAAAAAAATGAATAAACAATTCAAACCTTGGGTTTCTCCACAGCCGTTAATTGTACATTTTGCACTAACTCTGGGTGTTGCGCTTCTTGTAAGATTGCGCTTTGTGCTTCAGTTTGTAACCTTTGTAGACTTATTTAATGAAACCATTCAAATAAACCAAACTTGCTTTTGATGAGTTGTGGGGTTTCATTCCCAACCAATTCATTTTTCATGATTTCATCAGCTGTTTTGTGTATAATTTATAACTGGATTCCTAACTTTAGTGGCAGTTCTGACCTGAACTATGGTTATGCTGCAGACAAAGATGATATTCTGAAGATGATAAGAATATCAAAATCAAAAGATCGCTATATAACCAGAACTGCACAATAGGTGAGATAAAAGAGAAATTGGCTCTAGCCAGTTTTGCTCAGTGGATAGAGTATTGGCCTGTGGACTGAAGGGTCCTGGGTTTGATTCCGCTCAAAGGCACATACCTCGGTTGCAGGCTTTTTTTCTGGCCTGGGCCCTGGTCAGGGCTCATGCAGGAGGCAACCAGTTGATGTGTTTCTCTCACATCAATATTTCTCTTCTTTCCCTCTCTCTTCCACTCTCGTTAAAAATCAATGGAAAATTATCCTCAGGTAAGGATTTAAAAAAAAGAAATTAGGGTAAGCCACTGCCTCTTCATCTTCCCAAGAAATAGAAATGGATTACTGCCTTCTGTTCTTTAAGAGTTCCTTGCCTCAGGTTCCCAGCTTCCCACAAATGAATGTTATTCAAAAAAATAAAAGCCACTGCTTCAAGATTAGATTAAAAGGTACAGCCCAAAAATGCACCTTAAAAAGTAGACTTGCAAACTCATTATTTGAGAGAAAGAATTATGAAACATCTACAAAGCATGATGGGAAAACAATTTATTGTTAAGATGGGTTTATCACACATTTGAATGGGGAACTATATACAGCAACCTACATTTTCTATTTTGTTACCAAATAATGGGTTTATTTTGTGTTCTTGAAATTCCTTTTCTTTGGCTTTACATCATTGTCCCCCTAATTAAATGAGAGATTAACATGGATGAAGATCAGCCTGGACTCTGATGCACAGGAGTCAAACACCACTCCACACTTTGTTCCAAGCCCTTGTGTGGGCAACATTGAAACTTGGTGCCCTAATGTGAAAGGCAGAGACACCCAGTAATGTAGGTCGTTGTTAAAAGCTGGTGCTTCACAGTATGGCTTATGTTACTTTCAGCCACTGGTGATGCCTAAAAGTTCTGTATTTATTAATATAATAGTTAGGAATAAATAATGAGCATCAAGAGCCCAAGAAAAGGTATTTAATCTATCCAAAGCCTACTCAATGTGCAACAAGCTTTTCTTTTTTTCAGGTTTTAAAACTTTTTATTTGCATATTTAAAAAATTGTGCATTCCAATAATTAAAATCATTTGAACAAAAAAAAAAATGGCACTCTGATTAAACTGCATTTTACAGCCCGCAGGACCCCTTGGACCAGCTTGGTTTTAACTCTAGATTTCACCTTCGTCCCACCCAGCTCGTTCCTTCACCAAAATGCAAGTTGTCCCCCTTCCCCACCAGCCAGGCAGGCAGATGGGAGCGGCAGGTGCGGCCTTCGTCGTCAGTAGTTCTGATGTGAAAAGGGGCAGCACAGTCACTTAAACTGATCCCACCTCTTTGCATCTTACAAAGTTAAACAGCTAAAAGAAGTAAAATAAGGCAATGCTTGTGGAATGTACAGTGCATATTGGCGGCGTGTGCCTCATTATGATTCGCCTGCTTGCTTCTCCTGTTCAATCGTTTCTTTTGAAGGGAGTGAATTTTTCTCTTGTGTTTCTGTCTTCTTCAATTTCGACTTAGCGAATTTCTCAATCTCAGCCATATCGGGTTTGTCAGACATGGTTGCAGAGGACGCCGAGCAAGGTGCACGAATGAGAGAAGTCCGATCTCGGGGACCGCCGCCGAGGCGCAACAAGCTTTTTTTAGTACTTGTTTTGCAGCTGCTCAGCTTTATCTGCAGTAGGCTCCAGTAGTCAAATCCTCTGGAAAAGTTCAGAAGGAAGCCAAGTAAATCCTTGGACATAAAGCTCATTCCCTAGGAATATAATGAACACTTTCATGGCCAAAAAGCAGTTTTCTAAAGTCCCTCTGTGAGAGTCTGGTGAGGTGACCTGAGCCTCTGTTAAGATGGATCCAATTTCCTTTTCTTCAACTCCTGGTTCTTCCTGTAGGAATCACAGTTTCCTATGCAAGAGAAAGCTGTTAAAATATAGCTGCCATGATTTTAAAATGAACTCACAGCTAGTAATTTCTGAATTAATGATCCTAATAAACTAAAAACCTAAGAATGAAAATTGTTATGAAGACATCCCTCTGTTAACTCTAGACCAGATTGTAAGTAATCATGACGGGCCCACTTTTCATAGTAAAAGCTCCTAATGCAGTCATGCCTAAGCTTCCCACTAGGATTGCAAAGCACAAGTTCTGGCTCTCAAACCAGTTATCTTCTATTTTCTGCTATTCCTCTGTCATGATTCTACCCAACTTTTTTAAATGGAATGCTATTCCACCTTTAAAATTCATAGAACTAAACCCAGGTTCTCCAATATCTGTTCCTAAAACACTTTGCTACCTATTATGTATTGGTTAACGCTGGGAGTTTGGAGGTGCGATTTTGCTTGTGGATTCTGGTGGCAAAGGCTTTGTGGGGTCCTGCTCCGGGTCACCATCTGGTTCTTCAGGACTGGTGTGGCAGCAGTCTGGTGTGACTCTGGTATAGACAAGGGCTTGACAGCACCGTCCCCTGCATCGGGAACCATATCCCATATTTCAAAACTGTCTGCAAAGACAGATCACAGGAAAATGTAGTACCAACAAAGAGGGGAGTGTTCTCACATAAAGTACTGGAAAAGCAGGTCATAAGAAATCACATATCTGCCGAAACCGGTTTGGCTCAGTGGATAGAGCGTCGGCCTGCGGACTGAAAGGTCCCAGGTTCGATTCCGGTCAAGGGCATGTACCTGGGTTGCGGGCACATCCCCAGTGGAGGATGTGCGGGAGGCAGCTGATCGATGTTTCTTTCTTGTCGATGTTTCTGACTCCATCTCTCTCCCTTCCTCTCTGTAAGAAATCAATAAAATATATTTTAAAAAAAAGAAAAAGAAATCACATATCATGAGTGCCCAATGACAGTTTATAGATTCTCTCTCCCCAACTCCTAAAAGTGCATTGAAACTTCTGTTAGGACAGACAGTAAGGGAGCTAAATCTGTGCTACCGTCAGAACTATCAATACACTCTGGGTCCTCTTTCTCGTAAAACTTCATGGGGCTATAAAGCAGAAGGGATTTTTATACCTTTTTTTTTTTAAATCATCACCTGAGGATATTTTCCCCATTGATTTCCAGAGAGAGTGGAAAAGAGAGAGAGAGAAACATCTGTGTGAGAGAGGTACATTGATTGGTTGACTCCCATATGTGCCTCTACCAGAGCTGGGGAACCTGCAACTGTGGTATGTGCCATTGACCAGGAAGTGAAACCACGACCTTTCAGTCAGAGGACCGATGCTCCAACCACTAAGCCAAACCGGCCAGGGCTTTTATGCCTTTTTTAAAATGCATTTCTAACTAACCAAGGTATCCAGTACAGTAACTTACAAGCAATTCGTAGGTATTTCCTGATTAATACTTAGCATCCTTTTAGCATATACTGACCTGCAGGGAAGTCTTTCTCGGTGATTGGTTCTGCACCATCAGCTTTGGGAGTGCTGTGTTTCAAAGGTGGCACCAGTGGCTCTGCTACACAGGAGAGACCACAGAACTCAACTGTGAGGGGGCAGCCTCAGAAGTGCAAAGCAGCCTAGAGTTACACTGGTTCATAGCACAGCCAATAGCAGAATTCAACACCCTGAGTCCCAGTACCCCTGCAGATCTATATGAGGTTCAAAACAGCCTTTCCCCTACCCAACTGGGGAGGGAGAAACAGTTTATTTCTCCTTTAAGGACATAAATAGAAGGGTTATTAGAAGACATCTGGCCTAGTTTTTACTTTTTAAAGCTATAACTTTGTTCCAAGAAATTCTTAAGTAGAGATTCAATATAGAGAAACCAATATAATCAATGACTCTGAATAGGGGTGGGAGAAAGGCCTGGAGGACACTCCTCCACCCCTCGCCCTCAGGGACTCTACAATGGTCTGGAAGCTAAAGATCTAGAATAATTCTTATTAAGAACATCCAAGCACCGTAGTTGATGTGTTTTTCCCCTCTACATTAATTTCAGCCTCAGTGCTGAGGGGAATATTAATGAAAGCAAGTCCTCTATAAACTTCATAATTCTTAGGGAGAAGCTAAGCAAAAATCCCATTGATCTGGGATTAGCCCTTCTGTTTCTACTGTCTGGGAAAGACTCCAAAAATAACTTCTATATACTACTCCCACTGAATCGGAACTCTGAAATAAACAAGGTCACAGATACATAATTACCAGAAGCCCCCATTACCTTCAAATGCAAATCTTCCTTATATTCAAAGTCAGCTCAGAAAGGCTTTGTAATGCAGAGGCAGTCAAAGTAACGAGCAAAAAACCCTCTGTACCGAGAAACGTCTAGTTCCGGATTTTGTCAAGGCCCATTCCCCATCTCCCACCCACCTCCGAAAGATCAGTGTCTTTAGAAATGGGGAAAATACACAGGATTTCACTCTTAATTTTTTTTGTCTCATCTATCCTGTGTGTAACTGGAGCTCTGGTTTGGACCTAACCATACTGTGCTGGCAGAGGATCAGAGTCCTCAGACCACAAGCCTTCCCTGGGGTACTGAGGACACCTCCCTGGGGCCTCTGCTCCCAGCTTTCTCACAAACCTGGATTCTTCTTTTCAATGGATGGGGCAGATAGCTGAACTCGCTGCTGTTTCTCCATTTGCTCCCGGAACTGCTGCTGCAGCTGTTTTTGCCGGAGCTTCCGCTGCAAAGTGGCATCACTCTCCGCAGCAGAGGGCGCCAGGCTTCTGCATAGGGAGCAACAAGGTGGGAGTGAGTTCCTGAGTTACCTGAACAAACAATATACAGTTCTGAGGGGCAAACAAACCAACTTGCTGGCTCTGAAGGTAGAAATGGAGATAACTTAGTCTGCATGAGAAGGCAGAAGAGAAAGGTAGGAACTTAGGTCCTGTACCTGGATCTGCTGTCCTTATCCCCCTGCATCATGATGTGGGGATCATCTGAGTGGCTTGGTCTGCAAGGAGAGGTTGCCTCCTGTGGTTTTGTGGGCCCCAGAGCCATGTTCTGTCGGCAGCTGCTGTATCTCGCTTGTTCCACAAATGGTTCAAAATCTTGTCTCTTTGCTTTAGTTAAATCCACTTCTAGAGGCAACTAATGAAGGAAGAAAAAGGATGGATAGCTTCCTCCAACTGCTCTTCCCCTTCCTTTCTTTCCCTGCCTTAAAGACCTAGATTCCTAGAAAGCAGCATGACAATCCTCTATCCATCATGACTTCTAGGTCCTGAGAAACTCACACAAAAGATCTAACACTTCAAGTAATATTTTTAATTACATGAGGAGTACACAATTTCATTTCTACTTTATACTGGTCAGTATTAATGATTTTGATAAAAAGGAATCTTATTTTACGTTTGATTTAGGGCAAATGGTCTGTAAAATCTAATTTGAATCTTTCCTTGGCAACTGAATCTGTCTGGTGCTGTCTACATTTTATCTCTCCCTTTTTTTTTTAAATGGAAAAGATCACACAGTCTTTGTGGAAGCCTATACCTTCTCTGCCCTTTCTGCCAGAACTACCCCCTGCAAACACAATATTCATCCCGGAAAAAGCCTTGGGTATGTCATGGCACCATTACGTGTCTTTCAAATAACAGAAAGAAAAAGCTTAAAAAACCAAAACTAGGGAATCACCCAGTCGGGGTTTCTAAATCTGACCAAATGAGAGAAACAAACTGTGTATTTCATAGCACAGGGCAAACTGTTTTACTTCCTAGACATGAGCATGACAGAAACTCAGACCGTTCACTTTCGAAGAACTTCTCTCCCAATTCATAATGTGGATACTGAAACAATCATTGAAAATGAGGGATTGAGTTGATAAAGATAACCTGAAAATGAAAATTACACTGAAATTTCTTATCTACATGAGAAAGTAAATGAGTAGGTTAAAAAGAAATGACCTTATGCTACAACATGGGTTGAAGACATTATGCTAAGTAAAATAGCCAGTCACAAAAGGACAAGTACATATGACTCAATTTACATGGCACATAGAATAGTTAAAACCAGATAGACAAGAAAAATGGCAGCTGAATAGGCAGAAGTGTCACACACCTCCTCCTGCAGCCAAGCCAGAAAAGAAACTAAATCAGAAAACATCCACCCGGAGTTAACAAATTAGACACAGTTGAGGAGACCATTTTCAACAAGGAAGGGCAGAGAACACCTAGAGAATGCAAATTGCCAGCCATAATCCAAGTGGAACCACTCACATACCCCAGCAGTGAGTGGCGCAGTGCCTCCTGGCAGGCTCCCAGAACTCTGCAGTGAGCACTCACCAGAGTGACCTCCGGCACCAGGCCTCCTCACCAGCCCACTGAGACCCTGTATCCCAGGATCTGGCTCCAAGACCCTGCAGTGAGTACAAGCCAGGGAGAACCCTGGACCCCACCCCTACGCTGGGCCCCAGAACCATGCTGCCAGTCTGATCTAGAGCCATCCAGTGCCCACTCCACTCCAAGCCCCAGGACCTGCTGCCAGGGCGACCCCGAGGAACCCAGTGTGTTCCCCACTCCGGGCCACAGGAGAGCTCTGACTGTGAAACCCAAAGCAACCGGCGCCTACTACACCCTGGGGCTACCCAGAGCAACACAGTACACACCTCACTCCAGGCCACAGGAAAGCGAGAACAGTGCGACCCAGAACAACCAACCATGCTCCTCACTCAGGGCCACAGGAGAGCTCTGACTGTGCAACTCAAAGCAACCTGTGCCCACTCTACCCCGGCCACCGGGACAGTCCTGCTGGAGCTACCTGGAGCAACCCAGCACATGCCTCACTCCAGGCCACAGGAAAGTGAGGACTGTATGACCCAGAGCAAACCACCCACACTACACACTGGGGAGGGGCTAACTAGAGCACCCCAGTGCATGCCTCACTCTGGGCCACAGGAAAGTGAGGAATGTGTGACCCAAAGTAACCCAGCACATGCCCCACTCTGAGCCACAGGAGAGCACTGCTGGAGAAAACCAGAGCAATCCAGTGTGCCCAGCCAGGGGCCACAGGACTGTGCAGCAAGTGCGCTGACAGAGATATCTAGGGTGCCACCCTGCCACGAGTGCCAGGGCTGCAAAGTGAATTGCATGTGAGAGAGCGCTGGATCCTTACAGGTAGTTGCACACCAGAGGAACTGTGCACGCGCTCCCGCCACCCCAAGCATCTGAAGTGGATAACTGAGGGACCAGATCCATGAGAGAAAGGGATGCAACTCAGAGCACAGAAAATAAAGGGGTGTGACTCAAGGCAGACCCAGCCTCTGGGCTGACAATTTCCAGACCATTGGTTTGATAGAGTCTTCAATCTCTCAAACCCCAAGCAGGGTGCCCAGGACCAGAACAGACAGCAAAAATGGGGAAACAAAGAAACAATGCCCCAAGGAAAGAAAAAGAGAAATTGTCAGAAAAGGAACTAAATCAGAGGTTCTCAACCTGTGGGTTGCGACCCCTTTGGGAGGTCGAACGACCCTTTTACAGGGGTCACCTATGACCATTGGAAAATACGTATATAATTACATATTGTTTTTGTGATTAATCACTACGCTTTAATTATGTTCAATTTTTAACAATGAAAATACATCCTGCATATCCGATAGTTACATTATGATTCATAACAGTAGCAAAATTACAGTTATGAAGTAGCAACAAAAATAATTTTATGGTTGGGGGTCACCAAAACATGAGGAACTGTATTAAAGGGTAGTGGCATTAGGAAGGTTGAGAGCCACTGAACTAAATGAAATGGAGGCAAGCAATATGTCAGAGAAAGAATTCAGAGACAGGGTCATAAGATTCCTAAACTGATTGGAACCTAAAGAAATAATGACAGAGAACTCCACTGACTTGGGGGAAAAAAATTAACACAAGCAGAGTCCCAAACAAGATGAACCCAAAAAGGCCCACACCAAGACATGTAATTACAATAGCAAACATTAATGACAAAGAAAGAATCTTAAGGGCTGTAAGAGAGAGACAGAAAGTTACCTATAAGGGATCTCCCATTAGACTATCAAATGATTTCTCATCAGAAACACATCAGGCCAGGAAGGAATAAATGAGTATACAAAGTGATGCAAAGCAAGGGACTGAATCCAAGAATACTCTATCCAGCAAGGCTATCAATCAAACTTGAAGGTGAAATCAGGAGCTTCGTAGACAAAAAAGGCTGAAGGAGTTTATCACCAAGCCAGCAACGCAAGAAATGTTAAAGGGACTTTTGTAAAAAGAAGAAATAGAAAAGGAAGAAGGAACACGGGCATAAAGAATAAAAATGGCAATAAACCTATCCTATTAATGAAAGCCTATGTGGTTGAGACATCCACACACCATGATGCCCTCAAACTAACAAGCCATCACCAGGAGGTTGCGTGTGCACCAGCGTGCACGTGTGGGTGAGAGCTTGACACTGCATGCACAGTGCGGAGATGGGTCCCATGGCTCCACGCAGTGAGGCTGGGGGTCCCACAGCTCCATGCTGTACAGAGGTGGGTCCCGCAGCTCTGGCCTACCTCTTTGGGGCAGTCCATGAAGGAGCTCTGGATGGGTGGGCGGGGCCTACCTCTTTGGGCTCCCGCACTGTGAGAGGGCACAGGCCAGGCTGGGGAGCCTCTCCTCCCCCGTGCACGAATTTCATGCACCAGGCATCTAGTCAATAATAATTTTAAACATAAATGGATTAAAAGCTCCAATCAAAAGACATAGGGTGGCTGAATGGATAAGAAAGCATGATCCATATATATACTGTCTACAAGAAACCCACCTCAGAACGAAAGACACACAAACTGAAAATAAAGGATGGGAAAAAAATTTTCAGGCAAATAAAAATGAAAAAAAAAGCTTCGGTAGCAATATTTATATATGACAAAATAGACCTCAAAGTGAAGGGCATAACAAGAGATAAGGCCACTTCATAAAACTAAAGGGATCAATACAACAAGAGGATATAACTCTGGTAAACATATATGCACCCTATACATGAGCACCCAAATACATAAAAACACTTCTAGAAGACATCAAGGGAGAGACCGACAGCAATACAGTCATAGTAGGGGACTATAATATCCCATTGACATCACTGGATAAATAGTCTTGAAAAAAATCAACAAAGAAACAGCAATCCTAAATGACTCACTAAAGCAGATGGAACTAATTAACATCTTTAGAACATTTCACCTGAAAGCAATGGAATATACATTCTTCTCAAGTGCACATGGGACATTTTTAAAAATAGACCACAAATTAGGACATAGGCTAAGTCTCTTCAAATTCAAGAAGATAGAAATCATATCAAGCATCTTCTCAGATCACAATGGCATAAAATTAGAAATCAACTACAAAAACAGTAAAAAAAAAAAAATCAAACACTTGGAGGCTAAACTGCATGCTGTTAGACAATGATTGGGTTACCAAAGAGATCAAAAGAAAATAAAAAGCATCCTGGAAACAAATGACAGTGAAAACACACCAATGCAAAATCTATGGGGCACAGTGAAAGCAGTCCTGAGAGGGAAGTTCATAGCTTTACAGGCCTACCTCAAAAAAAACAAGAAAAAATGGTAATAAATTATCTAATCCTACAATTTCAAGAATTAGAAAAAGAGCAACAAAAAAAGCTCAGGAGAACCGCTGGCCTAGAGTGAGCAGAAAGAAATAATAAAGATCAGAGTGGAAATAAATGACATAGAGACAAAAACAACAAACAAACAAACAAACAAACAAAAAACAGCAAAATATCAATGAAACCAAGAACTGGTTCTTTGAAAAGATAAACAAGATTGACAAACCTCTCGCCAGGCTCACCAAGAAACACAGAGGACCCAAATAAACAAAATCAGAAATGCAATAGCTAAAGTAACAACTGACCCCACAGAAAATACTATGGATTGTAAAATAAAAAATACTACAAACAACTCTACTCCAACAAACTAGACAAGAAATGGACATATTCCTAGAAAAATACAATCTTCCAAAACTCAATCAGCAAGAATCAAAAAACCTAAATAGGCTGATAACTACAGATGAAATTGAAGCAGTGATCAAAAAAATTTCCAGCAAACAAAAGCCTTGATTCTGACAGTTTCAAAGAGGAGTATTACCAAACATTCAAAGAAGAACTAAAACCTATCCTCCTCAGACGATTTCAAAAAAAACAAGAGGAAGGCACACTTCAAGCTCTTTCTATGAAGCCAGCATTACCCTAATCCCAATCTGAAGACAGGTCATTTTAAATAATCTAAGCAGAGAAGCAAAAAGAAGAAAGAAATTAAGAGAAGTGAGGAGAGATAAGGGACTGATAGGACACTATCACACACTATATTAAAAGAGTCTCAGAAGAAGAGAAAGAATGGGGCAGAGAAATTATTTATGGTGTTAGGAAAACTGGACAGCAACATGTAACAGAATAAAACTAGACTAGTAACAACACACACAAAAATTAACTCAAAATAAAATACAGACTTGAATATAAGACCTGAAACCATAACATTCCTAGAAAAAAAATAGGCAATAAACTGTTTACCATTAGTTTGGTAATGATTATTTAAATTTGACAACAAAAGGTAATTTACAAAAAGAGAAAAAATAAACAAGTAGAACTATATAAAACTAAAAAGCTTCTGCACAGCAAAGGAAATCATCAACAAAATGAAAACACAACCTACCAAATGGGAGAAAATGTTTGCAAATGATATACCTGGCAAGGGGTTAATATCCAAAAAATCATAAAGAACTCATATAATGCAAAGCAAAAGAACAAACAATATGATGAAAAAAATGACAGAAGATATGAGTAGATATTCTTCCAAAGAAGACAAACAGGTGGCCAATAGGTACATAAGAAGGTGCTCAACATGACTAATCATCAGGAAAATACAAAACCACAATGAGATATCATCACCTCACAGTTAAAAATGGTATTATCAAGCCCAACCAGTGTGGCTCAGTGGTTGTGCATCTACCTATGAATCAGGAGGTGATGGTTCGATTCCCTGTCAGGGCACATGCCTGGATTGTGGGCTTGATCCCCAGTAGGGGGTATGCAGGAGGCAGCCGATCAATGATTCTTTCTCATCATTGATGTTTCTATCTCTCTCTCTCCCTTCCTTTCTCTGAAACCAATTAAAAAATGTTTTAAAAACAAAATTTTTTTAAATGGCTATTATCAAAAAGACAAGAGATAACAACTGTTCATAAGGATGTGGAGAAAGGGGAACCCTTGTTCTTATACACCATTAGTGGGAAAGTAAATTGGTTCAGCTAATAGAAAAAGAGTATGGAAGTTCCTCAAAAAATCCTAATATATAAAAAGCCAGGGGGAGGAGAAACCAAGATGGCGGCATAGGTTAACGCCGGAGATTGCTGCCTCGAACAACCAATTCAAATTACACCTAAAAGACGGGACGGACATCATCCAGAGCCACAGGAAGGCTGGCTGAGTGGAAATTCTACAACTAGGCGGAAAGAGAATATCATACCCAGACGCAGAGGAGGCGCAGTGCTGAAGTGAAATTCTCAGGTGCGGAGGGCGCGCGGAGCGGGCGGGCGGCGCAGAGGGCGTGGCTGTGGTTTTCAATCGGGAGGGAGCTTCTGACTCTGAGCTCCAGAGCCGGGCGAGTCCCTAGGGACCCAGACTCAAACGCGAGAAACGGGACTGTCTGGCTTCGGTCGGAACTGGAAGGCAGCTTTCTCTCCGAGGTTTGCAGCGGTTGCTGGGACTCGGTGAGGCAAAGCCCCTAGGGACGGAACTGAGAGCAGCCATAACTGCTACCTCCACCTACCCTGTAGATCCCCTGGGACCCGACCCGCCCAAGCCCTGCCCAGAATCAGTTGCCGGATAGCCGCAGGCAAACGCTAGATTAACACCACCCTAGAGATCCAGCATAGAAGCTCTCCCACTGCAGACACAGCTGACTCTCATAGCCAGTTAGCCTGGAGGTCAAATCCCCCCCGACAACAATCAAGGCTTAACTACAAGACTGCGCACAAAGACCACTAGGGGGTGCACCAAGAAAGCATAAAAAATGCGGAGACAAAGAAACAGGACAAAACTGTCAATGGAGGATATTGAGTTCAGAACCACTCTTTTAAGGTCTCTCAAGAACTGTCTAGAAGCTGCCGATAAACTTAGTAAGGCCCTCGAAAAGACTGGTGAGACCGCCAATAAATGTAGTGAGATCCTCAAGAAATCTAATGAGACCCTCGATATTGTGATAAAGAACCAACTAGAAATTAAGCATACACTGACTGAAATAAAGAATATTGTACAGACACCCAACAGCAGACCAGAGGAGCGTAAGAATCAAGGCAAAGATTTGAAATGCGAAGAAGCAAAAAACACCCAACCAGAAAAGCCAAATGAAAAAAGAATCCGAAAATATGAAGATTGTGTAAGGAGCCTCTGGGACAGCTTCAAGCGTACCAACATCAGAATTATAGGGGTGCCAGAAGATGAGAGAGAGCAAGATATTGAAAACCTATTTGAAGAAATAATGACAGAAAACTTCCCCCACCTGGTGAAAGAAATAGGCTTACAGGTCCAGGAAGCGCAGAGAACCCCAAACAAAAGGAATCCAAAGAGGACCACACCAAGACACATCATAATTAAAATGCCAAAAGCAAAAGACAAAGAGAAAATCCTAAAAGCAGCAAGAGAAAGAAACTCAGTTCCCTACAAGGGAGTACCCATACGACTGTCAGCTGATTTCTCAACAGAAACTTTGCAGGCCAGAAGGGAGTGGCAAGAAATATTCAAAATGATGAATGCCAAGAACCTACAACCAAGATTACTTTATCCAGCAAAGCTATCATTCAGAATTGAAGGTCAGACAAAGCGCTTCACAGATAAGGAAAAGCTAAAGGAGTTCATCCCCACCAAACCAGTGTTATATGAAATGCTGAAAGGTATCCTTTAAGAAGAGGAAGAAGAAGAGAAAGGTAAAGATACAAATTATGAACAACAAATACGCATCTATCAACAAGTGAATCTAAGAATCAAGTGAACAAATAATCTGGTGATCATAATAGAATCAGGGACATAGAAAGGAAATGGACTGACTATTCTGGGGGGGGCGGGGGCAAGGGGTGTGGGAGATGCGGGAAGAGACTGGACAAAAAACGTGCACCTATGGATGAGGACAGTGGGTGGGGAGTGAGGGCGGAGGGTGGGGCGGGAACTGGGGGGAGGGGAGTTATGGGGGGAAAAAAAGAGGAACAAATGTAATAATCTGAACAATAAAGATTTAATTTAAAAAAAAGGAAAAAATAATAAAAAATATAAAATAAAATTAAATTAAATTAAAAATAAAAATAAATAAATAAATAAAAAGCCAGGGGCCCTCATGACCAAAACGACCAGATGGACTATGGAACAGCAGGCT
>NW_006296283.1:736903-740116 GCF_000327345.1 Myotis davidii | reverse complement strand
ACTAATTTTACTAAGCACTTGTAGTTTTTAGCCAACCATGTCCCCAAATCAGACCTTCACGGTGCTTCTGGAATAGAAGGGAGAACTGGAGGAAAAGAATATTTGTCTTCTGTCATACTCAATAACCAGCTAGAGATGGTACAACCCAGTTCGAAACTTGGGCAAAAAGCTTTGGTACATACATACAATGGAATATTACTTGGCATAAAAAATGAAATTTTACCATTTGCAATAGCATGGGTGAACCTGTAGGGTATTATGCTAAGTGTAATAAGTCAGTCAGAGAAAGATAAATATCACATGATCTCACTCATTTGTGGATTATAATGAACAACATAAACTGATGAACAAAAACAGAGACAGAGACAGAGAAGCATCGATCAGACCATCAAACCTCAGAGGGAAGGTAAGGGAGGGTGGGGGTAAGGGGGAGAGATCAACCAAAGGAATTATATGCATGCATATAAGAATAACCAATGGAAAAAAGACACTAGAGGGCAGAAAGGCCGTGGATTGTCAAGGGGGGCGGGGGGAAGGAGACATATGTAATACTCTTTGTAATACTTTAAGCAATAAAAAATAAATAAATAAATAAATAAAAGGAAGGAAATTCTGACACAAGCTACAACATAGATGGAACCTTGAGGTCATCATGCTAAATGAAATAAACCAGTCACAAATGAACAAAAACTGTATGTTACCACTTTAGGAGACATCTAAAGTAGTCAAATTCATAGAAACAGAGGGTAGAATGGTGGCTATCAGGTACTGGAAGAAAGGGAAAAGGGTTTTATGGGTAGTGAGTGTCAGTAATACACGATAAAAAAGTTCTAGAGATCTGTTTCACTACTGAGCTGTACACTTAAAAATGGTTAAAATTGTAAATTTTATTATGTTTTTTACTATAAAGAAAAAAAGAAAAGAAAAACTATGACAATTATCTGTTGTAAACATAGATGCAAAAATCCATAGCAAAATATTAGCAAACTGAGTACATATATAATAATATATAAAAAGAATTTTTTAAAAAGAAAATAAATGGAGTTTTGACAGATGCCAATTGACACACACCTCTATTAGGGGTTCCACAAGAAAAAGTACCTAAGAGAATGCTGCCCCAGGTGGCAGCACTGCAGGGACCTCAGAGAATGCCACAGAGGAACAGCCACAGGGACACTCCAGACCCAATTCTTCAAAGGCCAATGCTCAGATCAGGGGATAGGCATTGACAGAAACAAGGGAGATCTGACCCTGACACCAAGACTAATAAAAAGCAAGAAGGTTGCACAGGGGAGGCTCTGAGTGCTTCTGAGAAATGACAGTGGTGCAGCTGAGGGTTATGTGCTCTTTTAAGATTTCACAGACCACTGCCAACCACAGTTCTCTATGTAAAAGACAGAAATAACATTCTCTAGACTTCAATTTCTTCAGCTGTGAAAAAAGGGGACTGATTCTTATAAGCTCTGATAGTCAGAGTCCAAAATAAACATTCCAGACCCTCTAGAGCTGTGTCATACTCAACCCATGACACAAGGGAATTAGTTATATCGTTACTGCAATGCATTCCATTCATCCATTTCTAACATACCTGGCGTGGAAGTTTATTCAGTGACCTCAGATAGTCTTTGTCCAGAATACAATTTCCAAGTGCATTCCCAAAGCTTCTAAAAGAAAGAAATAAAAAGGGAAACAGGGGTGAGAACTGTTATATGTAAGTATCAGAGAACAGAGTTACAACTCTGTGCAAGCTGCTTCTCAACGGCAGCCGAAAAAATAGATCCTAATATGCCTTTAAAACTGGTTATTGAGCACCTGCCATGTTCCTGCACAGTGTTAGGTTGTGAGAATACAGCAGGAGGCATAACAGTCACAAATCCCTGTCCTCAATGAGAGGCAATGAATAAGAAGACTCAGACACCATTCACAAAGCCCCATTAGCTACCTCCTGGCATGGAGTGCAAATTCCAGAGCAGAGATGTTTTATCCCCCAGGACTGCTCCAATTCCCCAATAATGGGACACACCCCCTTAGGGGCTCAATCCTCCATTAAAGTTCTTTACTCAGGATATACTAGTACACACTCCCTTACAGGCTATGGTATTGCAAATTTTTAGTGAATGTTTATACATGTACTTTTCTGGTGATCCAATACACTTTAAATTTCAAAGGTATCTATAACCAAAAAAGGTTAATAACTAAGTTAACTAAGTGAGCTCTGGCCAGTTGCTCAGTGGTTAGAGCACCAGCCCACGGACAGAAGGGTTGAGGGTTCGATTCCCTGTCAAGGGCACATACCTCAGTTGGGGCACATGTGGGAGGCAATTAATCAATGTGTCTCAAGCCGATGTTTCTCTCTCTCTCTCTCTCTCTCTCTCCCCCCTCCTCCTCCTCCTTCCTCCCTTGCACTCTCTCTCCCCTCCTCCTCCTTCCTCCCTTGCATTTTTAACACGAAAAAAAATATCCTTGAAGATTTAAATTAAATAATTAATTAACTAAGTGATGTATACACAGTGAAGAGGTGTTTAGCTGTGTTAAAGAGAATGAGGAAACTATCTATGTACCCATGTGGAAAGGTTCCCAAATACCTTACTGAGTGGAGGAGAAGCAAGTACAAAATCAAGTACAAAACAGAGAACATAGTAATCTACTACTTATTCTCAGAAGCAGAGACTTAAGCATAAAATAGCACTGGGAAAATACAAAGAAGAATAGAAAAGCAGGGCAGACAGGGAGTGAGACCTACGTATTTTGATTTTTGTACAATCTATATATATAAAAGCCTAATAGGCAAAGTGTCCCCTCGGGAGTTTGACCAACCACTATGACGTGTGCTGACCACCAGAGGGTGGCACGCAACAAAGGGAGGCCCCAGCCAGCAGCTGGCAGCCGGGGAAAGGGAGGCCCCGGCTGGCAGCCAGAAGCCACTAAGGACCCTACCTGTGCATGAATTTTGTGTACTGACCCTCTAGTGTGAATATACTACCTTTTCAAAAAGAACAAAACTGCTTTGAAAAAGGCACTGAAATGAAGTGGTTAGACTCCAACCCTTTTTGCTTACCTTAGTGCTCGCTTCAGCCCATCTGTCACTGCCTCCTTCCTTGCCTTCTCCAAAGACAAGGCTTTTGACTTGAGGCCCTCACTAACACCATAGCCCACATCTTCATGATATGAACCATCCTGGAGGTAGAAAAGGAGTTCAAAGTCTAACATGAA
>NW_006296283.1:733588-736853 GCF_000327345.1 Myotis davidii | reverse complement strand
TCCTCAAGCAGCAGCGTTCACACTGGGCACATATAACCCAGGGCCCTGAGAAAGGGCACATGGGCACAGAGAGTTTAAGAGACTCAATTTCCAGTACTATTTCCTAAATCTGATCCGCTTGGAAACGTGACTGTGGTTAAGACAATTCTCCTTTCCCACTTCCTCTTTTACATATCCAACCCACCCCAAATCTCACTAAGATGCACTACCTAAAGGTATAAAAACTTCTGGACACCTAACAAAAGGACAATTTTAAATATTATATTTAACAGACTCTACTGATTGGACAGCAAATCCTTTTGCAAGTCATGTGGTATCCACATCTTGGCCTTCACCACCAGTGAAGATGGATCTGATCAAGTTGTTAGCATACAGAGAACTGAATACAATTTCTGATGATAGCAATGTATGATTTTTTGAAATATAACTCAGAAAGCATTCAACGTAATGAGTGATACTATAACAAAACTCTTTCCATTTCCAGTTTATTTATATGACTAAGGCTTTTCAGTACTACTTATAAAATAAAAAGTCAGAATAGAATTAAGGCTGAATGTTCTGTCTAGGAATAAGTAACATTAAATAATGGATATATAAACTAACTAAAAAGAAAAAAGACAGCTTTATCCATCCAAGAAATGCATTTTCCATAAAATTTTATTTTTATTAAGTATAAAAATTTGGAGGGAGTTATGTTGTCTTTTCCACATAAACAACATTGATTGATCAATTGTATGCTAATACTACCTATAACAATAACTCAATTCAGAAAAAAAATTTTATTATTTAGATCCTTCAAGTCACTGGAAATTTACCAAAAAATTTTAATTTTATACACACACACATACACACACGAGGCAGAGAAGTATGGTAAAGTTATTAATAAAAAAAGGTTTCAGCCCAGCCAGTGTGGCCCAGTGTTTGAGTGTTAACCCATGAACCAAGAGGTCACTGGTTTAATTCCCAGGTTGTGGGCTCAGTCTCCAGTAAGGGATGTGCAGGAGGCAGCCAATCAATGTTTTTTTCTCATCAAGGTTCCTATATCTCTACCCCTCTCCCTTCCTCTCTCTCCCTTAAAAAAAAAAAAATCCTATGAGAAATATATATTAGGAAAAAAGCCAGCAGAGAAATAGAATGGGAATATGAGTTCAAGAAGAAACAATGTAAAATTTCTTATGATTAAAGAATAGCTTGCTTAAAAGTAAAAGAATAGCTTGCTCATGTACTTTTGAATGGATAGTAGTATCTAATACTCTAGATAATTAGAATCATTTGGTACATTATAAAAAGATATAACAGATTTATTTTAGAATGTAAAAGTTTACAATATATTCTTGCAACTACTTGTATTTATGGTGAAACTTTTAAGTGTCAACTTAAAAATGTGCAGAGAACAGAGTTTTTCAAAATTCTCTTAGGGGATACATGGGAAAAAATGTTTGAATACATCCATCTTAAGAAACATTGACTAAGACCCAGCTCTGTGCCCCATCTGGCAGCTTAGTTGTGCCATACCCCAGAGACTTCCCTACTTGCTTATTCTCTCTCACCACCCTCCCCAAACCTTGGAGGCAGCAAGTCTATTTCCTCACCCTCACCTTCAACTGGACTCGCACAAACGCACAGACTCCCACGTAGAACTTCCCGTTGTTAAAGTCAACAAAATCTAGGAGTGGGAAAGAAAACCAGCAGGAGGAGGTATGGATCCCTGGCTTCGCCCATATTCTTCCAGCTGACAACCAAACACACCTACCCAACATCTTCACCCACAAAATACTTTTATCAGAAGTGAGACAATGCCAAGTCAGGGAAATGAAGAGGTCACCATTGCTCACCCACATTCTGCTGTGTGATAGAGTGTGCCCAGCCATTGTAACCAAACATCTCATTGGCCAAATTAATTACCCTGTGGCCTTCGATGTAACACACCTAGGAAAAAATTAAAGAAAAAATAGCTTGTTAAAATTTCTTACCATTCTTATATGTAGAACAAAATTTACTTCATTTATTCCTTACCAGGTTTTTGGGAAAACTGCCCTTAAACATTCCAGGAAAATTCTCAGTGAACTTATTTTCAAAGGTCCTTCCTGAAGGAGCCAGTTAGAAGGGATTAGACTCAAGGGTAAAGATATCCACTTGCCTAGGGGTTTCCAAAACTCAGTTTCCAAAAAAGCACATATCTCAGGTTGTCATATTTTACAGAAGACCCAAAACATACACAAAACTTAAAATGAGAAACAAATGGTAAGAGACACATTTTTAAAGGTTACGTAAAAATCCTATGATGCCAGGTATAAAGGTCTCAGACAAAGCTTGGGTCACTTCTGATGACAATGAAGTCTACAAGCCATCTCTTCCCAAAGACAGCAGGAAACATCAACATCAGTAAACAAGACACCTTCTGAATTCATGAGGACCCAAAGAGGGAGCTGGCAAGATCATCTGAGAAGTCAGCCCTAGGGGTACCCACTATTCAGGTATAAACTCTCCTACCTTCTGGCCTCCCCCAGCCATGCGGCTACTTATGTATTCTGGGCCCAGCCTCTGCCTCAGAGCACTCTGGATGGCCTGGTACTCCTCTGCTGTGTACTGGTACTGCAATCCAGAAGGAAAATTAAAGTCACATTTCCAGCATTCTATATATCAGCAAGTCTCCAACTTTTTGGTCTCCACACTCTTACACACTCCTAAAAAGTATTGTGGACCCTAATAGCTTTTGTTTATGTGGGCTGTATCTATTAATATTAGGAATTAAAACTGAGACACTTTTTTTTTAAATGACCAGAGCATACAGGAGTATCCTTTATTTTTTTTTTTTGATTAATTAAATCTTTATTGTTCAGGTTATTACAGTTGTTCCTCTCTTTCCCACCTATAACTCCCCTCCACCCAGTTCCCACCCCACCCTCCTCCCTCACTCCCCACCCACTGTCCTCATCCATAGGTGCATGATTGTTATCCAGTCTCTTCACGCATCCCCCTCACCCCTTTCCCCACAAAAATAGTCAGTCCACTCCCTTTCTATACCCCTGATTCTATTATAATCAGCAGTTCTTTCTGTTCATCAGATTATTCACTTGATTTTCAGATTCACTTGTTGATAGATGTGTATTTGCTGTTCATAATTTGTATCTTTACCTTTTTCTTCTTCTTCCTCTTCTTAAAGAATACCTTTTAGCATTTCATATAATACTGATTTGGTGGTGATGAACTCCTTTAGCTTTTTCTTATCTGTGAAGCTCTTTTCCTGGCCTTCACTTTGCTG
>NW_006296283.1:730303-732955 GCF_000327345.1 Myotis davidii | reverse complement strand
TTGATTGTTGTAGGTATCACTGGGAGGAATTGACCTCCAGGCCAATTGGCTATGAGAATCAGCTGTGTCTGCAGTGGGAGAACTTCTGTGCTGGAGACACCCCTCCGGGGAAAGACTTGCTTCAATGGGGCTTTGGTGCTCACTGAGTCTGCCCCGAGTGTGTCCTTTATGGTTCCACGGAGCTGCAAACTGGATGGTCCCACTCTCAAAACTGAGACACTTTTAAGACACACATTCCACTAGCTATCAGAGCAATGATACCACTACATACTACGCAGTCTCTGGAAAACTCCACTGTTCATTCATGAGAGAATGAGACTGAAAAAAGCAAGTAGTATTTTATAATATTATGAAAATAATTTTGATTTTATGGACTTTGAAAAGGTCTGAGAGATCCCTAGGGGTCACTGAACCACATTTTGAGAACCACTGCCTTATATGTTACTACCATCCCTACAAAACTTTCTTAAGCCAGAATTGGGAAACTAAAAATTCCCACTTCTGAGTCTGCATATAACATTTATGCAGACAAAGGAGGAGAGCAGAGAAAGCATGACAGGGAGTCATTATTCCATTTTCTTCTCCAAAGTTATATATCTCTTCTTCAATTGAACAATTTCCCACCCTACACAGATAAATATACTACTACTTGTTTGGACTTTTTAAAATATATTTTATTGACTTTTTTTACAATGAGGAAGGGGAGAGATAGAGAGTTAGAAACATTGATGAGAGAGAAACATCAATCAGCTGCCTCCTGCTCACCCCTCCCACTGGGGATGTGCCCGCAACCAAGGTACATGCCCTTGACCGGAATCGAACCTGGGACCTTTCAGTCCGCAGGCTGACGCTCTAGCCACTGAGCCAAACCGGTTAGGGCTTGTTTGGATTTTTATCTCCTTGGTTGTTTCCTCCTTGCCCTAATTAGATGAAATAAATACTCACAAGCAGATCTCTGGTAAAGAGAAAGACAAAATTTGGGTGGACAAAGCAAGAATCTCTTTCATATGCACAGGGTATCTCTACATAGCATGACACCAGAAATTCTGGCTGCCTCCATAAAAAGAACTGGGTGAAGGTGGGCAGAATGATAGGGAAACAGTAAAGTGTTCACATATCATCTTTGTTTCATTTTGAATGTTGTATCACATGAATATGTAATCTATCCAAAAACCAAATAAAATTTAAAACTAAATGTAATCCCCAGTACTGTTGGTACTTTGATGCTAAAGTTTCAAAATGCCCTGTATTCGTCAAAGGCTCCCAAATAATGTATCTAAAGGAAAAAATAGCAATAAACAGCTTACACATGTGTACATGATGGTGCTTCACAAATTGCTTCTTCATACCTTTTTCACTTAACCTCATTCTTTGCAAGTGTGAAAAACCCAAACCCTTACCTGTCCAAAGCATAATACGGAGTTGCCACCAGCAGAAGAGGGATGGCTGTCACCTCCTCCAAGAATTGCTTCCTCAGTCCCAGACATGTGGATTCTGGTTGACCTCTATATAAACAGAAGATTAAAAAAGGATCTCAAAAAATGTTGAAGTCAAAAGGCAAGAGCCACTACTAACAAATCAGATAAAACATCCATATGTAAGATTTTACAAGTCACTTTACTTAATACTTCCAAATACTGCCCCAGTCAAGGATTAAATTCCTTGGTGCTTAGCTACGGTCTCATATCCCCTGAAAGTCCTTTAGGGGCTGCTTCTGATTTCTGCTAAAATTTTTGCTAGGATGATAGTGCTACTAAAGGTGATTTTTATAATGAGAATGTATTATAATTACATATTATAATGTTTACAGGTGAAAAGTTGAAAATTATAAAAACACTCTAAGGGAGAGATATGAACTTATTACTACCTACTACATGTGCAATATGACCCAGGCCTCTGTAGGGTCAACAAAATGCATAACACAGTAACTGAACTGTTTGACAAGAGCTAACAAGCTAGCTAGTGGGAGAAGACTACCAGACATGAAACATGTAACATAGAGAAGGTAACACACAGACTCCCGGAGCATTAGCCCAGTTTGGTCCCTTCAGCATCAGCTTCACCGGGAACTTGTAAGAAATGTGAAATCTCAAGTCCACCCCAGATCCACTAAATCAGAAACTAGACATGAGGCCCAGGAATTAGTGCTTACCAAACCTACCTAATGATTTTGATGCAAGTTCAAGTGTAAGAACCAGTGCATTAGACTGAGGCTATGCAAATTTATTAGAAAACAGAATTACTCTCAGTAACTGGCTAGCCCACTTATCTGAGTACTCCTACATCTGTCTCACATCAGAATCAAAGTTGATGCCTCAGAAAATTTATATATTATAAATCTTCACATTTGCTAATAAAACTACAAATCTATGAACATCAACAAGTATGATAAAAGGCTAAGTGTCCGTCCATCTGACCAGTAGCTATTATGTACACTGACCACCAGAGGGCAGAAGCTCAATGCAGGAGCTGCCATAACACACACTGGCCATTTAAAAATAAATGGCACAGCCGAAACCGGTTTGGCTCAGTGGATTGAGCGTCGGCTTGCGGACTGAAAGGTCCCAGGTTCGATTCCGGTCAAGGGCATGTACCTGGGTTGCAGGCACATCCCCAGTAGGAGGTGTGCAGGAGGCAGCTGATCGATGTTTC
>NW_006296283.1:728122-729446 GCF_000327345.1 Myotis davidii | reverse complement strand
TAGCTAAATCAGAAAGCAGGTCTAATTAAGCAAGTTTATTCTATATCTTTAAAAGGCTAAGTTGACTCGCACATGCGCGATACATATAAAGCTCTCACTGGCGCCAATCACATGCATGTGTTTTGATCTGTCATTGTCCATCATGAATTTGGTTGACACTTCTATTTTAGAGAAAGGGTGAATAACAATATTAAAATATTTCTTCTAATTAATTTCCTTTCTTTGTGCACATATCCATGCACCGGGACACTAGTTATAATATAATGTTAAGAGTTCAAGTTCTAAATGTCAGTTTCTGGCTCTATCACCCACTAGGTGCCTTGGTCAAGGGGGGGGTGGGGCGGAAATCACATACCCTCTCTAAATACTCTTTTCTCGTGTAGAATATAAAGACAATAATGGTAAATATTCACTTAATCTTTATTTATTGCATGAAACTGCATTAGACTAGTACCTGGCACATATGAAGTACTAAATAAATGTTAGTTATTGCTAAATTCCTGTTAATTTTCTGAGGAAAATGCAGAAAACGATAAACATTACATTTCAGCTACGAAGGATGAATTTATTGATAGTATAGCACTAAAAAGTAGGGTAGTAAGATGGCGGCATAGGTTAACACCGGAGTTTGCTGCCTCGAACAACCACTTCAAAAATACAACTAAAAGATGGAATGGACATCATCCAGAACTACAGGAAGGCTGGCTGAGTGGAAGCTCTACAACTAGGAGGAAAAAGAAAAGCATACTGAGACTCAGAGGAGGCGCAATGCTGAAGTAAAATACTAAGGTGCGGAGTGCATGCGGAGCGGGCTGGCGGCTGAGGGCACGGTTGTCATTTTCAATCGGGAGGGAGTCTCAGGCTCTGAGCTCCAGTTCTGGGCGAGTCTCTCGGGACCCAGACTCAAACGGGAGAAGCGGGACTGTCTGGCATCGGTCGGAACTCGAAGGCAGCTTTCTCTCCGAGGTTTTCAGCGGTTGCTGGAAATCTGAGAGGCAGAGCCTCCGGGGACAGGACTGAGAGCAGCCATAACTGCTCCCTCCACCTGCCCTGTTGATCCCCTGCGACCCGCTCTGCCCCGCACAAGCCCTGCACAGAGCCATTTGCCGGATAGCCTCAGGCAAAGGCTAGATTAGCACCTCCCCAGAGGGCAGTAGTTCTCTCAATGCAGACACAGCTGATTCTCACAGCCACTTGGCCTAGAGGCCAAATCCCCCCTGGTATTAGCTACAACAATCAAGGCTTAACTAAAAGACTGTGCACAAAGACCACTAGGGGGTGCACCAAGAAAGCATAACAAAATGCGGAGACAAAGAACAAGGAC
>NW_006296283.1:726117-727586 GCF_000327345.1 Myotis davidii | reverse complement strand
CTAGCAATCTTTTAAGAAGAGGAAGAAGAAGAAAAAGGTAAAGATACAAATTATGAACAACAAACATGCATCTATCAACAAGTGAATCTAAGAATGAAGTGAATAAATAATCTGGTGATCATAATAGAATCAGGGACATAGAACGGGAATGGACTGACTATTCTTGGGGGGGAAAGGGGTGTCGGAGATGCGGGAAGAGACTGCACAAAAATCGTGCACCTATGGATGAGGACAGTGGGTGGGGAGTGAGGGCGGAGGGTGGGATGGGAACTGGGAGGAGGGGAGTTATGGTGGGAAAAAAGAGGAACAAATGTAATAATCTGAACAATAAAGATTTAATTTAAAAAAATAAATAAATAAAATAAAAAGTAGGGTAGTGGGCTAACCTAGGTTACTTAATAATTAGGATCTAAAATTGACACATCAAGAAATAATGGAATAAGGCTATTATTTAGACTGTAACTATAAGAGCCAGAAGATAGTTAAAAGAAAGTAACATGTCTAAGGAGTGGTAATGGGAAGGAGAAGAGTACAGTAGGAATCTCCTTTTACAAAATAAAGCTTTAGTACTATTGGATATTCACACATGTGCATGTATTATTTTAATAAAAACAAAAATTTTTAATGTAAATACCTATTGTATAAAGCAATAGTCAGCAAACTTTTTCTGTAAAGAGCCAAACAGTAAATATTTTAGGTATTGCAGGCTATCTGGTCTCTGTCACAACTACTCAACTGGCATTTTAGCATGAAAGCAGCCATAAACAATCTACTTATATAAAAACCCTGGGTGTAACATCACATCCTGAAGCTCAACCAACCAGAAGGAAGTCAGTCCTGCAGGGGTCCTCTTGGAAACAGCTGTGCTCTCCCCCAGCTGTTTCCCAGAGGGCAAGGTTTCAGGCAGGAACCCGCCCTCGGAGTGGAGCGTGGAAGTACTGAGTCCTGGGTTGCCTTGCCAAGGGCTGCGCCCTCCCCGAGCCATTTTCTGAGAGGCCTGAGGGAAGAACCCACCCTCAGAGCACCAGGAGCACCCAGCAGCAGTCAGTCCTAGGTTGCTGAGTTTTACCAGCGTGGTAAAACTCTGGGTCTGGCCCAACAGGGGACGTGACTGGCCTTCAAACCAGACCCTGACAGTAGGGAGGAGGCAGCCCCATTCCTCACAGAATCTGCTGTTGGAGAGCTTGCTGTCAGTGGTCTGCCAGCCAGGAACCCCATTCACCTTCACCCCGGACCCTGAAAGGAGGGAGGAGAGAGCCCCATTCCTCACGGAATCCACAGGTGGCCAGCTTGCTGTCAGGGGCCTGCCAGCTAGGAATCCTATTCACCTGCATATCTGTATAAAGTTTTAATACATTATATTAGAGGTTGTGGTGGTACTGTTTTACCCAAAGCATCTACAGGAATTGCTGCAAATTTACTTCTCGGTGGAAGGACCTTTCATTCCCAATATAAATTACCCATTCCAT
>NW_006296283.1:722715-724205 GCF_000327345.1 Myotis davidii | reverse complement strand
GCAATATTAAAATATCTCCACTAATTAGTACCCTTTTAATGTGCACAAATTTCATGCACTGGGCTACTAGTCCTATATAATAAAAGCCCAGTGACCATAATGGCAGAATGACCAGGACAACTGCTCGACCAGTCACTATGAGGTGCACTGACCACCTCTTGGTCCCTTTCCCCAGTTGGCAGGCTCCAATCACTTGATGGTGAATGGGGACCTGGGGTTGGGTAGTGGGGGAATACAGGCAATGCAAGGGCAGTCTGGTGGCCTTGCCCATCTTATAGCTGTGTCATGTAGCACATGTGACCTCTAAAGTCATAGTGGCAGCAGTAGAGTTGAAGGAGTCACACCAGGTCATAACTGCCTTAGGGCAGAAGTGAACAGAACTTGTCACATGGCCCCAACTTAATTGCAATGGAGGCTGGGAAATATAAGAAAGCATTTGAATAGTTGATGAGTACTGTCTCTGCCACAGCCATTTTCCCCCACTCCAAAATGAGATCCTAGAAGGTGGGGGATTCCTTCTGAATCATTTTGACACCCCCAGTGACTAGCACAGTACCTTATGCATTGTAGGGAGTCAGGAACAAAGTGGTTAGTAATTCAATGAGTAGATGAGGGAAGGAGTGAAATACATAATGCAGGATAACAGACCAAATATATTTTTTAATTCTTTAGAAACTAATTTTATAAAGCAAGAGTTACACTTCTCACATTTAAAAAAGAGCTTGTTTCTACTTTTCTAAACACTATCATAAAATATTCAACCTTTTGTTGAAGAACAACCCTTACCTCTCCCCATAAAACATGGAGTCACTTTTTTCTTCTAGTTTCTGCTTTGAAACAATGCTTACTGCTCTGCCTTCCATCTAAACTGTTTACAACTATCCTATATAATAAAAGGCTAATATGCAAATTGCCCCCTTGACCAGGAGTTTGACCAACCCTGGCCCTTCCTCCTGGCCAGCCCTGTCCCCGATCAGCCCCTCCCACCCTGATCTGGGGCAAGCCCACGGGACCCCACCCATGCACGAATTCATGCACCAGGCCTCTAGTTCTACTACAAAATTAAAACAACTTGGCCTGGCCAGGTGGCTCAGTTGGTTGGAGCACTGTCCGTACGCCAAAAGGTTATGGGTTCAATTTCTGGTCAGGGCATATAACCCAGGTTGGAGTTCAATCCCTGGTCAGGTGAGTATAGTAGGCAACCAATCAATATTTCTCTCTCACATCAATGTCTCTCTCTCTCCCTCTCCCTTCTCTCTCTAAAAAACTCAATAAAAACATATCCTCAGGTGAGGATTTAAAATAATTAAAATATATCCTTGTTGTTAATCCTCACCCAAGGATATCTTTCCATTGACTTTATTTTAGAGTGGAAGGGAAGGTGAGAGACAGAGAGAAAGAAACATTGATGTGAGAGAGACACATTGATTAGTTGCCTCCCACACCCACCCCAACCAGAGACGGGAATCCAGCCTGCAACCAAAGTATGA
>NW_006296283.1:721878-722486 GCF_000327345.1 Myotis davidii | reverse complement strand
ATGTTAAAAAACATGGGTGGAAGTAAAATTTAGCTAGACCCTCACCAGCATGAGATAGCTGTTGTCTTTTTTATAAGTGACTGTGTTTGTGTATGTGTTTTATGTGTACATATGTGTATATTTGTTAAACAAAAGTAGAATCCAAATGTATCGCATATTTTATGCAGCAGCATCTCAAGTCTTCTCGGCTTTGCGTGTCTGAGGTCCCCAATTACTTTTTTTCATCCCAGCTAATTAGGCAAACCATGTATGCGTGGATTCAAACCAACTGCACACAGGGATAACCAATGGTCTCTTCTTGCTCATGCTGGATGCTTCTCACCTACCACCCTTGGTTTCCCTCTTGACTTTGAGGTGTGAGAACTGTGGGACCCTCTTGAGGCCCACACATGCACAATCTGAAAATCTGGATAAGTAAATATACCATGAGGCAAAGCTTTTACCAGTGAGATACAGAAGCTGAGAGGCACATCTTCTCCTTCCTTCGAGTGGATTGTCCTGGGATGCAGTATTAGCCATCCTCCTGGGAGATAGCTTTAGGAAATCAAACAACCAGTTTCACTTATTACAAAGGGGTGGCCAGCTTGGAGATGTACCCTTGAACTAAT
>NW_006296283.1:715578-721828 GCF_000327345.1 Myotis davidii | reverse complement strand
TCCCTCACTTCTGCTTTCTGAAATTGCACTTCCTGAAAACACAATGGCATATGAGCTTTTGCCTCAAACTCCAGGTTCTGGAGTACATAGGTATAGCAGACACTATGAACGCTCTGCCAATTATCCCTTCAGCTCCTACCACAGTAGTGCACCCTCATCTAACTTCCAAATGCCAACATGTGCATCTCTTTACCTGAAGGCTTCCTTTGGCATCCAGGGCCCATTTTGCATCTGTTAATGGTAAGCTGGAAACACCAGAGAATTGATGCCCCTGGGAGCAACTTCAAATAATGACTCACAGGAGTTAGTGTGTAAAGACCCTGGATTTCTCACCCATTCCATGAAATGACACAGAGCATAGTTCCGTGCTGGCTCCAGAGGTCCCCAGTGAAATCAGGTTTGGTTGCCACCAGTGGTAACTGGCTTGACAAGTATTTTTGTATAATGACTTTTCTTTCCTACCTCAAGTCTCCTCTCCTCTACCAGTATGCCCTGGGGTTATCTCCCAAAGAAACTATTTGCACTTGAAGGGAAAATGTGGGGACTGGGGAGGTGGGTGGCAAAAGATAGATTAACAATGAAGAAATCTGGCAAATAACCACCTGAATCAAGTAATTAAACGTAATGTCACCAATAATAGCACCATGTGCTTTCTGAAGGATGCACTGAAAAAGTCACATCATTTTGGTAGTAGTCTACCAATCTACTCATGACTTGATCATAAGTAAATAATCAGACAAATTCAAATCTACAAGGCCTGGACTCTTCAAAAATGTCAAAAAGACAAAACAAAAAAAAAAAGTCTTCTAGAGTAAAGAAAACTAAAGAGACGTGACAACTAAAATGCACTGTGTGATCCTTGATAGGATTTTAGATCAGGAAAACAAAAACAATAAAGGACAATACTGAAACAATGGGAAAGTCTGATGATGGATTGCATATTAGATGCTGGCCTTTAATCACTGTTAAACCTAGTGAATGTGATAACTGTATCATGGTTATGTAGGAGATACATGATAAAGTATTAGAGTAAATTGGCATGTTTTCTGCAACTTTCCAATCATTCAACTAATAAATGTGACTATGTGTGTGCAAAAGAGGGAAGAGAAGGAGAAGCATTAAAGCAAAGTAACAAACTTACGAATCTAGTGTATGCAGGTATTCACAGTGTAATTTTCTTGAAGCCTTCAAATTTTTAAAAATAGAATGTTAGGAAAGACTTCCTAATAGTCAAGGTTATGACAGCTACATAAATTCAAATATCCCAATACATCCTCCAAAAACTACACAGACTTACAAGAAGAACAAATAAAACCACAAGTAGTCCAGCTGGTGTGGCTCAGTGGTTGAGCATCAACCCATGAAACAGGAGATCACGGTTGGATTCCCGGTCAGAGCACATGCCCGGGTTACAAGCTCCATCCCCAATAGAGGGTGTGCAGGAGGCAGCCGATCAATGATTCTCTCTCATCACTGATGTTTCTATATCTCTCTCCCTTCTTCTCTCTGAAATCAATAAAAATATATTAAAAAAAAAAAAAAGAGCCCTGATCGGCATGGCTCAGTTGGTTGGGCACTGTCCCATGCACCAAGAGATGCTGGTTCAATTCCCGGTCAGGGCACATGTTTGATCCCTGGTAGGGGACCTGGTAGGCAGCCAATCACATTGATGTTTCTCTTTCTCTCTCCCTAAACAAAAATCAGTAAAAATGTATATTCTTAAAGAAAAGAAAAAAGAGCCGAAACCGGTTTGGCTCAGTGGATAGAGTGTTGGCCTGTGGACTGAAAGGTCCCAGGTTCGATTCCAGTCAAGGGCATGTACCTGGGTTGCGGGCACATCCCCAGTAGGAGATGTGCAGGAGGCGGCTAATCGATGTTTCTCTCCCATCGATGTTTCTAACTCTCTATCTCTCTCCCTTCCTCTCTGTAAAATCAATAAAATATATTTTAAAAAAAAAGAAAAGAAAAAAGAATCTCCTGATTAAAAATCAAACAAAAAACCCACAAATATCCCGTATCTTCCAACATAATTAGAAGACTGAAAATACTATAAGCTCACCTAGCCTGGAAGTAGGAAAAGTAAACATTAATTTCTGGTGGAGATATTTCTCAAAGTCTCATCCATCCAAAGTCTTTAGGGAGAGCAAGGTGGGCCCCAGATGGGAAAGGAAATGAATAGAAGAGAGAAGAGGATGATGAAGAGCCCAAGTGGAACTAAAATCATTCCTGCAGAAAGAAAACCCATACTTAAGTGTAAAGATACTAAGTGTTCTGGTTGACCAGTGTAGTCTAGAATTCAATGAAGCAGTCTTGGAAAGTCAATGTTTCTGGGGAGAAGAGGTTGAAAGGAAGGCGAGATGCCCTTTGAAACTTCTGTGAAGGGAGAAAGAGGGGAAATATAGGATCCTGTAATTCAAGAGAAAAATTTAAAGTCAAAGGACATCTCCCCCACAAAAGCCTTCTAATAAAAAGGCCAAGATTACTTACAAACCAATAGGAACTACCTTTGAACCAGGAATCTCATAAACCATCCCAGCTGTCAATCCTGTTCACAAAATGCAAAATTAGAGATAAAAAATAGTCAGTAAACTTGAAGACTGAAAATAATGAAAGAGCTTCAGGGCTCTATAGGATAATACCAAAATGGCTAGCATGCATACAACTGAGGTCCCAAAAGAGTTTAAGAAAATGGGGGAAATATTTTAGAAAATAATGGCCTGAAATTTCCCAAGTTGGGTGAGAGGCATAAATGTATGCATTTATGAAGCCCAGCAAACCTCAAAGCAAGATAAATACAAAAAAAACAACACCTAAATACATCATAGGCAAACTGCTAAAAACCAAAAATAAAGAGAAAATCTTGAAAGCAGTCAGAGAAAAATGGCACACTGCGTACAGAGTAATAATACAAATGACAGCTCCATTTACAAGTTTTTTAAAAAAAACACTTTTGAGTAACTTTAACTAAAGATGTGTAAGACTGCTACACTGAAAACAAAGCAGTACTAAAAGAAAAAATTTCAATATATTTTTATTGATTTCAGAGAGGAAGGGAGAGGGAGAGAGAGAGATAGAAACATCAATGATGAGAGAGAATGATTGATCAACTGCCTCTAACACACTCCCTCCTGGGGATGAAGCCTGCAACCCAGGCATGTGCCCTGACCGGGAATCGAACCATGACCTCTTGGTTCATAGGTTGACACTCAACCACTGAGCCAGCCATGCCAGCCATGTCTAAAAGAAATTTTAAAAGACTTAAATAGAAAGGGAGATGTACCTTCCTATATAATAAAACCCTAACAAGCAAATCGACTGAACAGCGGAACGACAGGTCACAATGATGCTCACTGACCACCTGGGGGCAGACGCTCAATACAGGAGCTGCGCTCTGGTCATCAGTTCGCTCCCACAGAGGGAGCGCCACTCAGCCAGAAGCCAGGCTCACCGCTGGCAAGCGCAGGGGAGGTGGTGGTGGAAGCGGTAATGAGCAGGGAGTGAGTGGTAAGGAGCAGGAAGCGGGCAGTAAGGAGAGAGGAGTCCCAGACTGCCGAGAGAGGGTGCAGGCTGGGCTGAGATGACACTCCCCCGTCCCCCGCATGAATTTCATGCACCGGGGCTCTAGTGTTCGTATGTTTGAAGACTCAATACTGTTCAGATGTTAATTCTATTCAGATTGATCTAAAGATTCAATGCCATCCCAATCATAAGCCTACCAGTCTTTTTTGGAGAAACTGATGACTTTAATATTTATATGGGAAATGCAAAGGATCTAAATTATCCAAATCAAGCTTGAAAAACAACAACAAAGTTGCTGACCTGCACTACATGACTTCAAGATTTATGATAACTCTACATTAATTATAACAGTGTGGTACCAATAAGGATTGATCAATGGAACAGAAGAATCCAGAAATCAACTACCATTTATAGTCATCTGAATTTCAATAAAGGTACCAATACATATAATGACATACCTCACTATACCCAACAGAATGGTTAAAAATAAAGACTGACAACACCCAAAGTTGGCAAGGATGTAAAACAATTAGAATTTTCATACACTGTTGGCAGGAAATACAATGATAAAATTACTGAGCTGTAAATACTTGCTACCGTTCATAGAAAAAGGGAGAATAACTTGAAGATGGAGCCACAGATCCAGAGAGTAAAGCAGCAGGCCACAGACCATTAGTCTCAGGCCTGGAACCTAATGGTTCTTTATGTACCTTAGATATCAGCCCTTTGTCAGAAAGGTGTCAGTGCTTGCCTATTCATTTTCTTAGAGTTGTCTTTGATGAGATCTTTCCAATTTTAATGTAATACCATTTATCTGTTTAAAAGTGGTTTTTGCTGTCCTAGTCTTGTCTAAGAAAACCTTTTGCACACCCCCATCATGAAAATAGTCTTTAATATTTTCTAGAAGACTTATAGTTTTATGATAATTTCTAAAATAAACCTGATTTCTTTAGAAATTAAATATGCTTCTGCCACATAACCCAAGAATTCTTCTGATAGGTATTTTCCCAAATAAAAACATATGACCAAAAAAAAAAGACTTGTGGTGGTAAGGAGAAAGAACTTGAAGTAGGGTAGTGATTGTGAATATAAAATAGATTAATTTAAGAGATATTAAGAAGGTAAACAAGATTGGGAAAAATTTTTATTCTTATCCATTTCCTTATTATCTAAAAGCATTTCTAATTACATGTGGAGGGAGGCACAAAATAATGAGGGAATAAAGCATATTATACAAGGAAATTTTCCTCTTTTGTCTGACCTCTTTTTATTTTTAAAAAATTTGATTTCAGAGAAGGGAGAGGGAGAGATAGACAGAACATCAATGATTTGAGAGAATCATTGATCAGCTGCTTCCTGCACACCCCCTACTGGGGATCGAGACCACAACTTGGGCATGTGCCCTTGACTGGAATCCAACCTGAGCCCCTTCAGTCCGCAGGCCAACTCTCTAGCCACTGAACCAAACCAGCCAGGGCTCGTTTCAACTTTATGGAAGACAGGAGAGGACATAATCATGAAGGGTAATAGAACCCATCTTTAAAAGTTTAGAACTTTAGTTTGTAAACCATGAGGAAGCAATGGAAATTTTAAGCTGAAAACAATAAGATGACATTTATGTCTCCGAAAGCTCTTCGCCAACAGTGAATAATTGAGGGAGAGTTCAGTTAGGAGTCTATGTTACAACAGTCCAGAAAGGAAATTATAAAGATGCAAGGATAACAGGTATGCAGTAGAAAAAGGATGGACTCTGGATATGGATTACAGGAAGCAGAATTGACAGGACTCAATGATAGGTGAGGACCAAGAACAGCAGGAGTGGATATCAAGGGGTTTTTTTTCCCCTTTTATTTTTACTTATGTATATGCTGCTATAATTTTTGTGACACACAAAAAAAATTAAGAGTAGAAAAAAACTTTTTTTAACAAGGAACTAGATCTCAAAATGTCACCTCCCCACTACACTCTAAATAAAATGTCTTTCTGCTTAAAGACAGCTTATCTAATATATATTATTGATTTGTTAACATTGAATTCACTGCTGAACAGTTTATCTAAAAGAAACTTTGTAAGGCCCATCACAGCCTTCCTTCACTTAAACAATAGACAGCACATTCCAACAATATACCTGGAGGCCTTTACATTGGGGGGGAGGGGAGTAGGGAAGCGGGGGGAGATACCCAAAAACCTGGCACTAAGTATACAAGGTCTCTCATTTCCAGTATGAGAACTGAAAGAGCATCGCCTGGTTTAACCTCAACTGGGGAACATGCGCAATGGGCAACTCAAATTTTTCGGAATTCTGCACATCTGCAAAAGTGCCGTGAGTATCGATTTGGAATTTCAAAGATTAGCGAGTAAATAAATTCGTAAATACAGACTTGACATATAAAAGATCGACTGTGGGTGTGCTTACTAAACAGTTCTCAACCTATATAATAACAGGAGAACCAAGATGGCGGCATAGGTTAACGCGGGAATTTGCTGCCTTGAACAACCATTTCAAAAGTGAAAGTAAAAGATGGAACAGACACCACCCAGAACCACAGGAACGCTGGCTGAGTGGAATTCCTACAACTAGGTGGAAAGAGAAACGCATACGGACACTCAGAGGAGGCGCAGTGCTGAAGTCAAATTCTGAGGTGCAGAGTGCGTGGAGCAGGCTGGTGGCGGAGGGTGCGGTAGGCGTTTTCAATCCGGAGGGAGTCGCAGACTCTGAGCTCCAGATACG
>NW_006296283.1:710937-714516 GCF_000327345.1 Myotis davidii | reverse complement strand
GAAAGGGAATGGACTGACTATTCTTGTGGGGGAAAGGGGTGTGTGGGGTTCGGGAAGATATTGGACAATAATTGTGAACCTATGGATGAGGACAGTGTGTGGGGAGTGAGCGCGGAGGGGGGGATGGGAACTGGGAGGAGGGGAGTTATGGTGGGAAAAAAGAGGAACAAATGTAATAATCTGAACAATAAAGATTTAATTTAAAAAAAAAGAAATATAGTAACAAATATGATCTCATACAAAAAAAAACAGTTCTCAACCCGTGGGTCGCGACCCCTTTGGGGGTCCAACGAGCCTTTCACAGGGGTCGCCTAAATACATCCTGCATATCAGATATTTACATTACGATTCATAACAGTAGCAACATTACAGTTATGAAGTAGCAACGGAAATAATTTTATGGTTGGGTCACAACATGAGGAACTGTATTAAAGGATCGTGGCATTAGGAAAGTTGAGAACCACTTAAGGTAAAACCGCTCTCCCACAGCTATCTCGTTACTTTCTCATACACTCCTCTCCACTACACCCAGTTCATTCATACACAAGACCAGTCATGGCATACATTACACACAGCATCTCCGATGAGAACTGCACACAAACATTTCTCTGCCAGTTACCACTACAATTAATGGTCTAATCAGTGCTGAACCTAGAAGACTTTTTAATTATCATTGTTTAAAGTATTGCATTATCTCCTTTTTCCCCCGACTGACCGCCCCCCTCCGCCATCCCCGCCCCCAGGACAAGCCCGCCTGACCCCTGTCCATGTCCATTGGTTATGCTAACATGCATGCACACAAGTCCTTCGGTTGTCTTCTAACTCTCCTCACCCGTCTTCTGAGGCTGGATGGTCTGATCAGTGTTTCTTAGTCTCTGGATCTATTTTTGTTCATCAGTTTATGTTGTTCACCGAGAAGACTTTAAAAAGACAAATTTCCCTAAATTGAGATCCCTGAAATACTTGACCCATCCCAGAATTAAATTTGGTTTTAAAATGTTTGCACCTCAGACTGAGAGTTCTGCGGAGGAATAGACCTTAGAGGTCTAGGTCTCTAGGAAGCCTACAAGTGGGGAGGAGTGGGACCCAAATGTCCCAAAACTAATGGAGAAACAAAATGTGGTATATCCCTACACCTGAGTATTATTAATGTTATCCAGCCATGAAAAGACGTGACGTACTGACACATGCTACAATATGGATGGCCCTTGAAAACATTATACCGAAATAAACTCGACACAAAGAACAAATATTATATGATTCCACTTTTGTGAAATATCTAGAACTGGCAAATTCACAAAGACCAAAAGATTGGTGAGGCTGGGGTAGGGGTAATGAGCAGTGCCTACTAATGAGTTCCAGGTTTCTTTTTAGGGTGATTGAAGTGTTCTGGAATTTGACAACGGTGGTTTTACAACCTTGTGAATATACTAAAAACCACTGAATTGTTCTCTTTAAAAGGATAAATGTAATCATAAATGGATTGTATCTCAATTGTTTAAGAACAGGTCTAAAAGGCTGAATACGCGGCTACACCGAGTGTCATTCCTTCCAAACTGCAGCCTCTCCTTTCCGCTCCGCCCGGCATTGACACACGCTTCCGCAGCCTCCCCACTGCCCACAAACTGCCGGCCGCGGCTCGTCTCGGCCGCACGGGGAGGGCCGCGGCGAGCAACAGGCTGCCACCCCCCCGGGGCGGGGTCCTGGGGCTGCGCCACGTGAGCTGGTGCACGTTCCCGGTACCCCTGTCCCTCCTAACCAAACTCTCAGAAACCGTGATCCTGAACCCCTACAGGACGTTACTACACGCCCCGGACTCAGGGTGACTCTGCCTGGGATCCGCAGTTCGAGCTCAAGCCCGATCCCTGTGCTCACGAGGACTCGAGCCGCCCCAGCTCCACAACCCTAGCCGGAGCCACCCCCTGGGCGTCATCCTCCCCACTTACGCGCCTCAGCAGCGCGCGGTGCACGAAGGGAGCTCGGTCTAAGCTAAATGAAGGGGGAAGGGAGTTTAGATAGAGCCGCGCAGAGGAGTCTGGGAAGAATGTGCAAGGGAACTCTGGGAAGAAGGTCCTAATCGAGAGCAAGGCCAGGGCGGAGCCAGGAAGAATAGGAGGAGAAGCCGTAAATCAAAAAAGGAAGGGGAGAAGAGCCGCAAAGCAATCTGCCGAAAGCCGTAAAGTAAGCTGGAAGCGCGACGCCGATCTCTACATTCTTAGTCTCTTATTGCTCCATCCAGTCCCTCCACCGCCCCCTCAGGTTGTGCGGCGCCCGGATCTCTGCTGCCCCCTGGCGGGCCGATGAGCTCGCCCGGGACATGCACTTAGACTAAGAGCCTCTTAGGGCCCATGCTTTCCGTGCCTTCCTGCAAGACTGCACAAACCCATTCCCGGATTGGAATGCAGCAGTGCGGCGGGGAGGAATTTCTCAATACCTATCCGTGCTCACTACGGATATGGCAAGGAAAGGAAAAACATGCTTTCAAGTCTTATTAAGAAATGGTTATCAGAGCCCTTCATAGATACCCCCCAGACAGGTATAACAAACCGGGCACACCCCCAATTATTACCTGATAGCTTCTCTTTTTTTTGGTATAATAATGTTACATGCAATAAATATTAATATTTCACGAAAAACTATTTTAAATATAATAATGTTACATGCAATAAACAATCTTTCAAGAAAAATGATTTTAAATATAATATTACCAAAAATGTACTAACATTGTATAATATCACAAAAGTTGTAGGAAATATTAAAAATCTGCAAAAACAGGATTACTTCTATTCTAAAATATTTTTTTCCTCTAGCTGAATTTTGGTTCATCAGTTTATGTCGTTCATTATATTCCACAAATGAGTGAGATCATGTGATATTTATCTTTCTCTGATTTGCTTATTTCGCTTAGCATAATGCTCTCCAGGTCAATCCATGCTGTTGCAAATGGCAAGAGTTCCTTCTTTTTTATAGCAGCATAGTATTCCATTGTATAGATGCACCCTGATGGCTTCTTAAGTTAGCTAGGACCGGAAGGAAATTACTCTGTGGCTACTTGTGCGGAGGGGGTTCTTTAGAATGTCCCTTGGAACTGTGCCTTGCCATTGAGTGATGATTGCACATCCTATTTGCAGCGCTCAAAATAAGATCAAAAAAATTTAGACATCACATCCCTAAATTAAATACTAAGAACACAATAATTCACTTATGTTTTCAAATTGGTTGTTTCAATAAACCCCTTTTAATTATACTGTTCATTGTCTGGGTAGAAATACTTCAGGGCAAGTCATTTCCTGGATGACTACTATCGAGTAACACTATCTGAACCTGACTAAAGAGCCTAGAATCAGGGCCAATGCATAAATAATTTATTTGATAAAAGGGGCATTTCAAGTCAAACAATAAAAGAATGCTTACTTTAAAGTGGTGTTGGGGTATATCAACTCAGCCTCTACAGATTCTGCCCCCACCCTCTTTACTGGGTGTTTGGTGTTTCCATTGTTTGGTTTATCTATTGGTTCTGTGGTGTTACCCCGCCCCCCTCTCTCTCTCTTTCTCTCTCTCTCTCTCTCTCTCTCTCTC
>NW_006296283.1:709565-710879 GCF_000327345.1 Myotis davidii | reverse complement strand
GTGTGTTCCTGTGGCATGTGTGTGTGTGTGTGTGTGTGTGTGTGTGTGTGTGTGACTGAGGCACACTGGGATCCTGCAGGACCTTTGGGGGAATCTAACTGGGCACGCCTAACTAGGCAGCCTCTGCTACCATTGCAAACAGTCCCAGAGAGGCCAGCTCTTCCTCAGAGGCCTCGCCTTTTAAAAGGGGAGAACTGATGTAACTGAGAGCCCACCCAGGGTGCCCTCAGGTAACACCTGGGACTCTACAGCCACCCCTGCCAGGGATCTGCTACCCCGGCTGTGGTCCCACAGTCACCAAGTCTCCAGCCACACCGGGCACAGGTTCCTGTGAGTTCTGAACCACGCTCCCTCCTGACCAGCCCAACGCTTTAGTCCAGGGCACTGTAACCACACGAATAGCAGACACAGGAGCAGCACACTCCTGTCCAAGGAGCATCAGCCCCGTGAGCAGCCTGCCTCAGGCCTAAGAGCAGCAGCCTCATGTGGACTGCCCCTGTCCAAGGAACAGCAACCACACGAGCAGTTCGACCCATCCGAGGAGTAGCAGCCACATGAGCAGTCTGCCTACATTTGAGGAGTGGCAGCCTTGTGCAGCCCGCCCCCATCCAAGGAGCAGCAGCTGCGCACAGCCCACATCCTGCACCAGTCCGAGGAGCTGCAGCCACACGAGCAGACCTCCCAAGTCTGAGGAGCAGCAGCCCTGCGCAGCACGCACCGGTCCGAGGAGCAGAGCCACACACAGCTTGCACCTGTCCGACGAGCAGCAGCCAGGTGAGTGGTTGGTCCCCACCTGAGGAGGAGCAGCCACGTGTGCAGCTCACTCCCATCCGAAGAGCAGCAGCCACGCAAGCAACCCACCCCCGACCGAGGAGCAGCAGACTTGCAATCAACCTGTCCAAATCCAAGGAGCAGTGGCCCCAAAAGCAGCCCACCACATTAGAGGAACAACAGCAGCATGCAGCCAGCCCCCATTCAAGGATCAGCAGCCACATGAGCTGTCCGCCCCAGTTCAAGGAGTAGCAGCTGCGTGCATAGCCCGCCCCCATCCAAGGATCAGCAGCCTCATGATCAGCACACCCTCTGTCTGAGGAAAAGCAGCTGTGTGAAAAGCCTCCCCCCACCAGCCAGAGGAGGCACCATGGCTGTGAACAGCACCCACCAGAGGAGCTGCTGCCAACTGAGGAGCAGCTGCTACCACAACCGCCCGAGGAGCAACCACAGCCCAAGGAGCCACTGCCACCCAGGGAGCAGCCACTGAAGGACTCAACGTCTAGATATGTCAGTGAGATCAAACATGGGTAGACAAAGAAG
>NW_006296283.1:706361-708411 GCF_000327345.1 Myotis davidii | reverse complement strand
TGAAAGTGAAGGGATGGAAAAATATCTTTCAGGCAAATGGAAATGAAAAAAAAGCTGGGGTAGCAATACCTATATCAGACAAAATAGACATCAAAGTGAAGGCCATCAGAAGAGATAAGGAAGGCCACTTCATAATACTAACGGGATCAATACAACAAGAAGATATAACCCTGATAAACATATATGCACCCAATGCAGGAGCACCCAAATACATAAAAAAAAACTCCTGGAGGATATCAAGGGAGAGATTGACAACAATACAATCATAGGGAAAATCTAAAGCAGAAATAGGGTCTGAGAAACAGGACAACAAAAGGGGAAAAGTGAGGAAGAGAGTTTTGGCACAAAGGTAAAGTTGAGATAGAGTAAAATGATGCTAAAGGAAAGATGAAAATAGAATATAGAACACTAATCCCAAGAGAAAATAAAATGACACTTTTTAAAAAGGTAAAATGGTAGAAGTAATAATACTGGTTAAAAATAAAAATGTTGTAATTAAAAAGGAAAAATCAGGTGATGAAAAAAGAAAAAAATTTAGTTTCTTAAGTAAAAGGTGAAAAAAAAAATATGCAGTAGTGAAGGTCCTTCACTTCCTCTACTCTTCTATTTGGCATGCCTTATTCCTATCAGGTATTCAGGAACGTGTTGAAGTTCCCTGCGATACACTGTTTCTTCGTGTTGTAAACCACAGTCCTGATTTTAAAGCAGGCCATATTTGTTTCCCAGACTGCCTTTATTTGTATTTACAGAAGAGTCAGTTTGTGGTTCAGTCCCTGAGTGGCAGTGCTTCTGGACTGACCTCCGAGACTATAAGTCCTCTCTAACCAGTATTTAGTTTTTGTTTTCCTTATCGCACTTAATACTGGTGTGGGAGAGTCGACTGCCCCAGAGCCAGTTCCTTGATCATTACTCCCCACTCTGATTCCCAGGTTCCACAAAAACAACTTTCCCTGCAGTCTCTGTGAGTGACCCAATTGGGCGATCCTATATATTGGGTTTAATAATCAAACGCAAAGATTTAAGGAGGAAAAGAGAGAGAGAGAGAGAGCCTGAGTAGGTGCATGGGCTCACAACACTCCACCGTCCAGCTCTGCAGCTCTGTGCGCAAATCTCCCAAAGTCTCTTCCGCACGTCCTCTCTCCCATGGCACTAAGCATCTGGCACACTGGCAAAATCCGAGGCTGCCTTTTTGCACCCAGTCCAGCTATGGGCTGATTTTTCGAGTTCCCTTCTTCCAGCAGCCCTGCGGGACCCCTTCCGCACTTGTGGATCACGCTGGCCCCAATGGCCAGAGACTTTGAGGGGCACAGACTTCCCCCATGCGCGTTCCTCTCTCCAACCTGAATTACAAACCGCACCTTTATCTAGGCGAAATCTGACCTTTCCGTGAGGAGGAGCAGGGCTCCTCTGAGTCCACGTATTCGTGCTGCTTGAGATCCAGTGTTCCTGGGTTCATAGCTAGTCTCTGGGTGCCGTGGTTGCAGGGTCCTTGGATGTATATGCTTCCAATAACAGCCACTCAAGATGGTGTGGTCGCCATGGCTGAGCCAGCCACTCTGGGAGAGATTTCAGCATCAGTGGAGGCTGCCTGGTTAGGATATCCCAATCCGGCAGTCTCCAACAGGCCCCTTTCTCTGGGAGTTCTCTGCCTTTCCCAGCTGCAAACTGTCTCCCAGCTGAATTTCCTCTCTGTACCACAGTTTTTTAATCCACTCATCTGCTGATGGACACTTAAGCTGTTTCCAAATTCAGCAATGTAGCAGGTGCTATGAACATAGGGGTGCATATATCCTTTCTGATTGGTGTTTCTAGTTTCTTGGGACATATTCCTAGAAGTGGGATCACAGGGTCAAATGGGAGTTCCATTTTTAGGTTTTGAGGAAACTCCATACTGTTCTCCACCGTGGCTGCACCAGTCTGCATTCCCACCAGCGGTGCACGAGGGTTCATTTTTCTCTGCATCCTCGCCAGCACTTGTCATGAGTTAATTTGTTGATGATAGCCATTCTGACAGGTGTTAGGTGGTACCGCAATGTCGTTTTGATTTGCT
>NW_006296283.1:704366-705524 GCF_000327345.1 Myotis davidii | reverse complement strand
GCAAAATCAAACTGAAATTCCTTATCATCTCACACCTGTCAGAATGGCTATCATCAACAAATCAACAAACAACAAGTGTTGGAGAGGATGCGGAGAAAAGGGAACCCTTCTGCACTGCTGGTGGGAATGCAGACTGGTGCAGCCACTGTGGAGAACAGTATGGAGTTTCCTCAAAAAACTAGAAATGAAACTCCCATTTGATCCGGTGATCCCATTTCTAGGAATATATCCCAAGAAGCCAGAAACACCAATCAGAAAGGATATATGCACCCCTATGTTCATAGCAGCACAATTCACCACTTATTCTTGTGGTCACTGTGGTAGCACTTTTAATTTCCTTCAAAAACTTTTCCTTTACATTCACAACTTGGCTAATTTTTTTTTTTTTTATGAAAGAGGCCGAAATTTCAGCCTATTTTAGTTTTCAACATGTCTTCCTCACTAAGCTTAATCATTTCAAGCTTTTGGGTTAAAGTGAGAGACAATGCAACTCTTCCTTTCACTTGAACAGTTAGAGGCATTGTAAGGTTATCAATTGGACTAATTACAATATTATTGTGTCTCAGGGAATAGAGAGACCTGAAGAGAGGAAGAGAGATGAAAAATGGCCCAGTTTGTGGAGAAATCAAAACACACACAGCATTTACAGATTAAGTTTGCCATCTTATATTGGTGTGATTCATGGCACCCAAAAAAATTTACAATAATAACATCAATGATGAATGATCACAGATAACCATTACAAATATAATAACAATGAAAAAGTTTTAAATGAAAGAATTACCTAAATGTGACACAGAGCTATAAAGTGAACAAATGCTATTGGGAAAATGGTGATGGTAGACTTGCTTAATTCAGGGTTGCCACAAACCTTCAATTTATACAAAACACAATACCTGAAGTGCAGTAAAACAAGGAATGCTTGTATATATATCCTTATCTAATAAAAGAGAAACATGGTAATTGGCGTACGGCTGCTACCCTTCCCATTGGCTAATCAGGGGAGATATGCAAATTAACTGTCAGCCAAGATGGCAGCCAGCAGCCAGGAAACTTAAACTGAACATGAGGCTTGCTTGCTTCAGTGACGGAGGACTCCAAAGTTCCCCGCCTGCCACTGCAGGCCTCTGAGCCTGCTGTTTAAGAAACTATGTAACA
>NW_006296283.1:701952-703340 GCF_000327345.1 Myotis davidii | reverse complement strand
CAGATCTCCCGAGGGGTCCCAGACTGCGAGAGGGCACAGGCTGGGCTGAGGGACCCTTCCCCTCCCCTCCGAGTGCACAAATTTTTGTGCACCGGGCCTCTAGTGTATATATAAAGAGAATTACTTTTAGAATCAGTTCTAACAAAGAAATTATTAGTCCTATCCTAAAAGAAAAAGCTTTAAAAACCTGAAAATCAACGAACATTTCATGAACCCATCATAAACCTGAGTTTTCAAGACAAGCCAACACTCTGAAATCTGGACAGACAAATCCAGAGTTTCAGAGCTAAGATCTGTTTATGTGGAGCAAGCCTCTGGAGCCAAAAAATGGTAGGTGAACTTAGTTGGTAATTTTGATAAATTGCTTGAGGCTCGATGTGAATTAGTGTGAATGAGAAACTTCTAAAAACATCAGTCTTGCCCTACCCGGTTTAGCTCAGTGGATAGAGCATCGGCCTGTGGACTGTAGGGTCCCAGGTTTGATTCCGGTCAAGGGCATGTACCTTGGTTGCGGGCACATCCCCAGTAGGAGGTGTGCAGGAGGCAGCTGATTGATGTTTCTCTCTCATCCATGTTTCTAACTATCTCCCTCCCTTCCTCTCTATAAAAAATCAATAAAATATATTTAAAAACAAAACAAAAAACATCAGTTTTAACAGGGCACCCACCTTCATAGATTTTACCTTCAGGAACTCCACCCAGTTCTCATGATGAAAAGTCAAAAAGAACCACTTCTGGCTTGTACAGGAGTTGGGAAAGAATAATGTTTGTGAAATACACACAGCATTTTCCTTAACAAATGCCTCTTCTCCACAGGGAAAGACCTCCAGCATCTTATCTCACATGATACAGGTGCAATTTCTACCACTGTAATCCTCTCTAGTCTTTTCTTGTCTTTCTGACTTCTTTAAGGATGGGAAAAAATAAGAAATACGTTTGAAGGTCACTACCCAGCTATATATAGCCACAGTAAAGAAAAAACAAAAAAACCCTGAGATTTAGTCAAAAGATTATAAAACACTTCCTTTTCCCCAAAACACTTTACTACCACACCACCTAGGATCCAGTATAGAAAAGGGGATTTCAGCTGAAAGATCTGCAATGAAAAGACTCTCTAAGGAGCAGTACTAAGTGAAGCTCAAAGTCAACAGGGGAGACAAAAACAAATATACTAGAGAAATTTGAGTCTCTGGCACCTATAGCTACAGCAAATATTTATTTTTTTATTTTTAATATATTTTTTATTGATTAAGAAATTACATATGTGTCCTTGTCCCCACGTTACCCTCTACCCCCCCCCGCTCTTGCCCCCTCCCCCCCGTTGTCCGTGTCCATTGGTTAGGCCTATATGCCTGCATGTAAGTCCTTTGGTTGATCTTCCCCCCTTA
>NW_006296283.1:698925-700169 GCF_000327345.1 Myotis davidii | reverse complement strand
GCCTCCCTCCAGATTCAAAAAGACCGCCGCGTCCTCGGGTGCCAGCCCCTTTCCGCGTGCGAGCCCCGTACCTCTGCGCTTCTCTCCTGCAGCTTCTCTGGGTCTCAGTGTGCTTTTCCTTCCTTCTAGTTGTAGAATTTACAGTCAGCCAGGCTTCCTGTTGTTCTGGATGAAGTCCGTATTGTTTCTCTGAGGTATTAATCAATTGTTGTGCACGGCATTAATTTCCCGGTGTTTATCTCTGCCGCCATCTTAGTTTCTCTTACAGCAAATATTAAATACAGACAAAATCCTAGCAAGATTAGCTGAATACTCACTCTAGAGTCCATTACTAAAGTTTCTATTATCCAATATAATACATTTGACTTTAAACAAAAAATATTGATAAGGCATACAATTATAAAACAAACAACAAAAAGCAAAACAGAACAAAATAACCACAGTCTGAAGAGACAAAGCATCAGAACAAAATTCAGAGAAGAACACTAATTTGAGATTGTCAGACTGGAATTTAAGATAGTAATTATAAATTAACATTGAAAATTAATTTGCTAAATGCTTTAATGAATAAAAGTAGACTACATTTAATAACAGATGGATAATGTGAGAGGGGAGATGGGAATTTTAAGAAGAAATCTAAAGGAAATACTAGAGATAGAAAAAAACTATTACAGAAATGAAGAATGAAGAATGGGCAATTCAGTAAACTGGATATTGCCAAGGAAAGAATTCGTGAGCTTGAAGATAAGTCAAAGAAACTTCCAGAACTGAAATTCACAAAGGGGAAAAGGAATTTTAAAAAAAATACCATAAGAGAACATCCAAAAGTTATAAGAAACTTTGCAAAAAGTATAATTGGAATACTAGAAGGAGAAAAAAGAGTAAAAGAAGCAGTGGAAATATTTGAAGTAATAATGCCAAAGAACATTATAAAAATAAACTAGAGGCCTGGTGCACAAAAATTTGTGCACTTGGGGCGGGGTGAGGGGGGTGTCCCTCAGCCTGGCCTGTGCCCTCTCGCAGTCTGGGACCCCTCGGGGGATGACCACTTGCTGGCTTAGGCCTGCTCCCGGGGGATTGGGCCTAAGATGGCAATCAGACATTCCTCTGGCAGCCCGGCAGCCCTCAGGGCATGTCCACTTGTCAGCGAGGAGTAGCCCTAAGCTGCAGACATCCTTACCACGGCTGAGGAGGCAGGAGAGGCTCCCACCACCACTGCTGTACTGACAGCCCTCAGCCTGGAT
>NW_006296283.1:680963-698603 GCF_000327345.1 Myotis davidii | reverse complement strand
TTCTTTTTTCTTTTTTTAATTCTGGGATTTATTTACCTTCTATGGCTGTCACTGGAGCTGAGAGCCAGCTCCAGTTCTGAGGCCTGGCTCCACTTGAGGCCTTGGCTGGTGAAAGCAGGTATCTGGGGTTTGTTTGGCTTCTATAATTGAAACACTGTTGCAGCTCCAGCTCTGAGACCTCAGCTGGCTGAAAGCAGGTATCTGGGGTTTGTTTAGCTTCTATAATTGAAACATAGTTGCTTTCGGACCTGTTGCTTTCAGGGCCGCGGCAGGTGGGGAACCTTGGCTTCCTCCATTGCCGGGGCAACCAAGCCTCATGTTCACTTCAGCTGCGTGGCTGCCGGCCGCCATCTTGGTTGGCAGTTAATTTGCATATCACCCTGATTAGCCAATGTGAAGCGTATCAGAGGTATGGTTAATTACCCTATTTGTCTTTTATTAGATAGGGTGACAGACTCCAAACTACAGATCCATAAAATTCAGCAAGTTCTAATGATGATAAATACAAAATAAAACATATAGCTAAGCCTGTCATTTCAAATTTCAGGAAACCTAAGACAAAAAGAAAATCTTAAAAGAAGCCAGACACAAGAAGCCACCTTACCTATAAAGAAATAAGGGTGAAAATTTTACAGGACTTTTCATCAGAAACCAAGCAATCAGAAGAGAGTGGAGTGAAATATTTAAAGCATAAAAAAGAAAAAGGCATTCAATTTAGAATTCTATATCCAGAAAAATTAATCTTCCTAGTGAAGGAAAGATAAAAATGATTGAGCTCTAGGTATTACCTATGTTCCCAGCTGTATTTGTATAGGTTTCACTTAATTGTCTTGGGTTTTTCTGAAAAATAAGTCAAATCATTTGTCATTGATTGTTCTTATCCCCTAGCCCTTTTAAAAATATCTTTCCATTTTTTAATAACATTGCCAAAAACTTCAGAAGAATGATAAATAATATTGGTGATAAAGGACATCTTTATCTTGTTTCTACCTTCAGTAAGATTATTTTTGGTACTTACCAATTAAATATGATAGTAACTTTGAAATTAAAAGATGTATACTTTATTTCTGAGTATAAATATATGTATACCTATATCTACAAAATACACACACACACACACACACACAGACACCAAAAACCTGAGGTAGTTTCAGATTGAACATTAAAGAGACATGAAATGTCTTTAAATTACATTTACATGTCTGTAAATTAGCTAACAGTATTATACTGATGTTAATGTCCTGATTTTTAAAATTATGTGTAAACAAAAATACTTGGTTCTTAAAAATATACGTTGAGCCCTAGCCGGTTTGGCTCAGTGGATAGAGTGTCGGTCTGTGGATTGAAGGGTCCTAGGTTCGATTCCGGTCAAGGGCATGTACCTTGGTTGCAGGCACATCCCCAGTAGGGGGTGTGCAGGAGGTGGCTGATCGATGTTTCTCTCTCATCGATGTTTCTAGTTCTCTATCCCTCTCCCTTCTTCTCTGTAAAAATCAATAAAATATATTAAAAAATGAAAAAAAGAAATATATATATACATATATATATATTGAAGTTTTTAGAAGTAAAGGGCTATAACTTGAAAACAGTTAAGAAAAAAATATTTTAGACCAACAGATAGATATAAAGGAAATGTGGTAAAATGTTAGCAGTTGAAGAATCTGAGTGTCGTTGTATGGAACTTCCTTGTATTATCGCCAACTTTAAGGCTGAAATTATGTTAACATGAAATGCTTTTAAAATGGAAATGATGCCTGTCTTATTCACTTCACAGAATTTTTGGGAAGATCCAATAAAATCTTGTGAGTGAAAAAGCTTTGTAAAGTGTTAGTTTTCCTACAAATGTAAAACATAATCATTACTAGTGGAAAGAACTTCATAAACTATAAGGCTCTCTAGAATATAAAACAATTACTTTTACAGCATTTTTGTAGCTTTAACAAAAGATAGAATAAGTCTAGTTCTATATCCATTAACTCAATTTTTTCTCCTCTGAGAGAAGGCTTTTTACAGTAAAAAAGGATTGCCCATTGGTTTCATTGTTTTGGAAGGGTGAGTGATCAATATTAACTTTATTACTTAAAAAAGATTGTTTCTTGTTCTGTGCTTACTTCCTGAGACTAAATAGCCTCCAAGTCTTTTTCCAACACTGAAATTTCATGATTTAATAAAAGGAATTTAGAAAAGCTTCAGATTGTTTCTATATCATTCCATAACTGAACCATGAAGCTGTCTCCTTTTATACTATTGCTTAAAATTATTGAAGAAGACAATCTGGGTGATATGAACAAACTTTAACACCTCGTGAAGTGACAATTTACAAAATCAAAACTACAATGAGATACCATCTTACACCTGTTAAAATGGCTATTATCAACAAGGCAGGAAATAACAAATGTTGGAGAGATTGCAGAGAAAAAGGAATCCTCATTCACTACTGGTGGAAATGTAAACTGGTACAGCCACAATAGAAAACAGTATGGCAGTTCCTTAAAAAATTAATAGAGTTACCATATGACCTAGCAATCCCTTTTCTGGATATCTACCCAAAAAATTCAAAAACATTTATTCACAAAGATATATGCTCCTCTATGTTATTGTATCATGATTCATGGTGGCCAAGACATGGAGACAATCAAAATGTCCTTTGGTAGAGGATTGGATAAAGCAGATGTGGTACATGTATATAATGGAATACTGCTCAGCCATAAGAAAAGATGAAATACTGCCATTTGCAACAACATGGATGGACCTTGAGACTATTAAGCGAAATAAGTTAGTCAGAAAAAGATAAAAACCAAATGATTTCATTCATATGTGTGATGTAAAACTGAAACTCATCAATACAGACAATAGTTGGATGGTTATAAGGAAAGGGAGAATAGGGATTGAGGGTAAAGGGGGCCAAATATATGCTGAAAGAAGATGGTTTAACTTTGGGTGTGGGCACATAATACAATATACAGATCGTGTAGCATAGAAATTGCCCAGCCAGAGTGGCTCAGTGGTTGAGCATCAACCTATGAACCAGGAGGTCACAGTTCAATTTCCGGTTGGGGCACATGCATGGGTTACGGGCTTGATCGTCAGTGTGGGGCATGCAGGAGGCAGCCAATCAATGATTATCTCTCATCATTGATGTTTCTATCTCTCTCTCTCCCTCTACCTTCTTCTCTGAAATCAATAAAAATATTTTTAAAGAAGATAAAATAAAAATAAGAACAATAAAAAATATATTTTTTAAAAGTGTGCCTTTAATGCTTTAGTTTTTATGTTTCATTTAAAAGAATCAATTTCCAGCCCCTAGCCAATATGGCTCAGTGGATAGAGCATCAGCCTGCAGATCAAAAGGTCCCAGGTTTGATTATGGTCAAGGTACGTACCTTGGTTGCAGGCTTCTTCCGGATCCAGGCCCTGGTAGAGGCTCATGCAGGCGGCAACCAATCAATGTGTTTCTCTCTCATCAATGTTTCTCTCTCTCTTTACCTCTCTCTTCTACTCTCCCTAAAAATCAATGGAAAAATATCCTCGGGTGAGGATTTTAAAAAATAAGAATAAAAATAAATAAATAAATAAAAGATCAACTTCCAAAAGCACAATCAAGAAAAGCAAAAATAAACAAGTGGGACTAGATCAAAATAAAAGGTTTCTGCACAGCAAAATAAAAGGAAAAACAATTTTAAAAAATGAAAAGAACCAATGGAAGGGGAGAAAATATTTTCACACCATATATTTAATAAGGGCTTAATATCCAAGATTATAAAGAAATCATACAACCCATTAGCCAAAAAATAATCCAATTAAAAAATGGGGAGAGGGCCCTGGCCGGTGTGGCTCAGTTAGTTGGAGCTTGGTCCCCGTATATTAAAAAGTAACAGGTCCGATTCTGGTCAGGGCACATACACAGGTTGCAGGTTTGATCACCACTCAGGGTGCCTATGGAAGTCAGCCAGCTGATGTTTCTCTCTCACATCTATGTTGTCTCTCTCTCTCTCCCCATCTCTCCCTCCCTCCATCCTTTCCATTCTCTCTGAAAATCAATGGAAAAAATATCCTCTGGTGAGGATTAACAAAACAAAAAAAAGGGGGCGGGGGAGAGAGAAATCAAATAGACATTTTCCAAAGAAGACATGCAGATTCCAAGATGGCCACACAGTAGGGGGAAGCTACAGTCATTTGCTCCTGGCGCCAAACCAGATTGACAGCTATATTTTACAGCAATCAATCTGAATAACCAAATGAAGGCTAGCTGAACTAAAAGATTATAACCAAGGATTTACAGAAGAAGCCACATAGAGACTGGTAAGAAGGGTGGAGACATGGCCAGAGAGATACCTTGACTGCAAAACTCCCTCCACACAGGAGCATGGGGTCTCAACCCCATGCAGGGATTGCCAACCCAGAGCAACAAAGATAGGAAGAGGAGCCCACATAGCACCTGGTGGTAAAAATCAGTGGAGATTCAGTCCCCTTGGGAGAGAAGTGAATTGGCTAGAGACTCAGACCTACCTTCTCGGGGTTGAGTGCTCCTATTGTTACAGCACCACCTGGAGTCACTGCCCAATTTTCCAACTACTGGCAACACCACACTGCCATGCTTGGGTCCTGCAGAAGGTTTGATGGGAACTTTGAGGTGCTTTTTTTTATGGAGAAGCTCTTGGTAGAGACTCAGAATGAACTGTATAGCTTTAAAAGGAAACATTTTTGCCCCAGCTGGTGTGGCTCGGTTGGTTGAGCATTGTCCCATGCACCTAAAGTTGCTGGTTTGATTCTCAGTCAAGGGCACATGCCCAGGCTGTGGGCTTGATTCCTGGTTGGGGTGCCTGAGAGGCAGCCAATCAATGTTTCTCTCTTGCATCAATGTTTCTTTCTCTCTCTCTCCTTCTTCCTTCCTTCCTTTCTCTCTCTCTCTCCCTCTCTCTCTCTCTCTCTCTCTCTCTCTTTCTCTCTTTCTCTCTCTCTCTCTCAAATTAATTATACAAATTTTAAAAAAAGATTTTTATAAAGGGAGAACATTCCTCCTCACCTTGAGTGTACAGCTCACACCTCACCCCACCTATTGAATCACTGGGCCTGCTCTACCACTTTGTGGTCCTGCCCACTGAATTCAGTCGCATAGGGGGATCAGAGCACCATGCAGCACTTTCGGAGCAAGTGTCTCCCAGGGATACTTTTATCCAGGAAACAGGTGGGCAGGGGCTGGGTTGTGTAGCTACATCATGAGGTGGAGGGCACTCCTATCTCCACTGCAAGCTCAGCCTGTGCTACCCTAGGAAAGGGAAGAAGTGCCCACCCTCCTCGTACAGGCTTGTTGGCACGACTCCCACTGGAGACTGTTGGGATCTGCCCATACAAGTTCCAGTGGCCCCACCCTGCTGAGCTCAGTTCCCCTGGGAAAAGAGGGCTGCTCATAGTTGGGATATTCGAAGTGTGTCTCCCTCAAAGGCTATTGTCTGGGACTGATGAAGTGCTTTTCCCCTCCCATGGGTTCGCCAGCGTCAACCCCAGTGGGAGACTCTTTTGATCTGTCCTCCTGAGCCCCAATGGCTCTTCCCTCCTAAGCTTGCTCCTCCTGAGGGAGCCAAAATTGGAGACTCTGGCAGAGACTGAGTGGTTTAGCTCCAGAGTAAGGACCACTTTTACCTCAGTGAATGCCTGATCATGTGTCCCCCCCATAGGGACCCACACGAGCCCCATCCTCCCAACTGAGCTTGCAACTTGTGGAAGGGTCTGTGGGTAGCTGCCAGCCTGAGCACACTCTACAGCCTTTCTTTGGAAACTCTGGAGGAAGACCATGCAACCTCAGGGAGGAGGCAGAATAGCTGACAGGTTGAGGAGGTCTTCAGGGAGCCTCGTACCTCAGGGAGCAACTTCCACTCTAAGTTGGTGGAAGCTGACCCTTGTCCACAGATTGGCCCCTCCTACATGCACCCAGGTCCAGTAGATGCAGCCACAAACAGTGAGTAGCATGGAAGCTTCAGACAGGTAGCCCACGGCTGGTTATATAAAACTTTTGACATCGACCTGTACTTTAACCCTGCACAAGTAGACACAGAACCAACACAACCAGTGGTGGACTTCAGACCACACCAGAGCTCAACCCGTCTAGACACAGAAGTGTCACACTCAGAAGGGGATTCTGGCAGGTACCAGAACCCGCTGGGAACAATTCCACCTCGTAGGGCAGCCCTTGCACTGTGACTCATACATGGTATTCAAGGTTTATCCTTATAGTCAGCCAGCCTGAAGGGCTAACTCCACCTACAAAAGGGCCAACAGCATTCAAGACCAAACTACAGGCCCTGGGCAGGTAGCTCAGTTTATCAGAGCATCATCCCAATATGCCAAGGTTGCAGGTTCAACCCTCCAGTCAGAGCACATACAAGAAACAACCAATAAATGCATAAATAAGTGGAAAACAAATCAATGTTTCTCTCTCTCTCTATCTATCCCTTCCTCTGTCTCTCTAAACTCTCTTTTTATTTTTTAAGATGCAGCTACAGCATCAGAGTGCACATAACCCACAAGAAACATTCTTGGAGCACAGAGCTCAGGTGATCTGAAGATCATGCTGCTGATCCCAATAAGACACATTATAAAGCCATCATAACAAGTTTGGCAATCATAGCAGATCTACCTAATACACAGAGACAAAATGGTGATACAAAGAAATATGCTCCAAATGAAAGAACAAGAGAAATCCTCAGAAAAATAATTAAATGAAATGGAAGCAAACAAAATACCAGATGCAGCATTTTTAAAAAAATATATTTTTATTGACTTCAGAGAGGAAGGGAGAGGGAGAGAGATAGAAACATTAATGATGAGAGAATCATTGATTGACTTCCTTTTGCATGCCTCCTACTGGGGATCAAGCCTGCAACCTGGGCATGTGCCCTGACCAGTAATCAAACCATTGATCTCCTTGTTCATAGGTCGATGCTCAAGCACTGAGCCACACCCGCCAGGCCAGATGCAGCATTTAAAATAATGGTTATTAGGATGCTCAAGGACCTCTAGGTCAGTGATGGCGAACCTATGACACGCGTGTCAGAGGTGACACGCGAACTCATTTTTTGGTTGATTTTTCTTTGTTAAATGGCATTTAAATATATAAATAAATATCAAAAATATAAGTCTTTGTTTTACTATGGTTGCAAATATCAAAAAATTTCTGTATGTGACACGGCACCAGAGTTAAGTTAGGGTTTTTCAAAATGCTGACGGCCGAGCTCAAAAGGTTTGCCATCACTGCCTTAGGGGAAGAATGGGTAATCTCAGTAGAAACTTAAACAAAGAGATATAAGCATTAAAAAGGACAATGAAACCATTAAAAAGAATCAGGCAAAAAGGAAGAATCCAATATCTGAAATAAAGAACACATTAGAAGGAATCAACAACAGGTTTGATGAAGCAGGGGATCTAATCAGCAATTTGGAAGATCACAGTAAGCATCAAAGCAGAGCATGAAAAAGAAAAAGAAATTTTAAAAAAATGAGGAGGCCCTGGCCAGGTGACTCAGTTGGTTAGAGCACCATCCCAATGCAGCATTGGGCAGTGTCAGAGGTGACACGCGAACTCATTTTTTGGTTGATTTTTCTTTGTTAAATGGCATTTAAATATATACAATAAATATCGAAAATATAAATCTTTGTTTAACTATGGTTGCAAATAGGTTGCAAATGTGTCATAGGTTCACCATCACTGCCCTAAGGTTGTGCGTTTGATCCCTGGTCAGGGCAAATACAAGAATCAACCAATGAATGTATAAATAAATGGAACAACAAATTGATCTCTCTCTCTCTTTCTCTCTCTCTCTCTCTCAAATCAATCAAGCAATCAATGTTTAAAAATGAGGAAAGTCTAAGAGACTTCTGCACTGTTGGTGGGAATGCAGACTGGTGCAGCTACTGTGGAAAACAGTATAAAGTTTCTTGAAAAAATTAAAAATGGAACTGCCTTTTACCTAGCAATCCCACTTCTGGGAACATATCAAAAAAACCCAAAACACTAATTTGAAGGAATATATGCACCCCTGTGTTCATTTCAGTGCTATTTACAATAGTCAAGATCGGGACATAGCCCATGTGCCCATAAGTAGATGAGTGGATAAAAAAGCTGTGGCACAATTACATAATGGAATACTACTTGGTCATAATAAAGGGGAATCTTACCATATGATTTCACTTATACTTGGAATCTAAAGAACAAAATATATTGAAGAACAAAATAGAAAGAACATGGATACAGGGAACAGACTGACAGCTGTCAGAGGGGAGGGTGGTTGGGCAACTGGATGAAAGAAGGTGAAGAAATTAAGCAAAAAAACACACATAAATATATATAACACATAGACACAGACAACAATTTGGCGATAGCCAGAGGGAAAGACGGGTGAGGGGTAGATAGAGGTGGGAAACGGGGAGCAAAGGGGACGTATAAAGAGTAGGCTTGGGACCATGGACACACGATGCAGTGTGCAGATAAGAGGTTTATAACCTACAAATCAGAGATTTTATTGAGTTGTACACTTGAAACCTGAACCCCAATAAATTCAGGGAAAAGAAAAGAAAAGAAAAATGAGCCAGAAAGTAGGGAGTGATGCAAGAAATGGTACTATTTTAAGCAGGGTGATTAGTTGGAAAAGGTGTTTCTGATAAGATGGCATTTGCAAACAACTAAATGAAATGAGTAAGAAAGTGTCAGGGGAAACCACATTCTTCCTCCCACGTATTTCTTTGTTACTCCCATAATACTTACACACTTAGGACACTTCTGACACCAAATGTGTGTGCTTTCCACACACCAAGCAATTCTCTGCATCACCAGCTGGGTGTCCTATGATTCAGTTCAATCCTGGCATTAACCAGAGTTAGGCAGACTCCACAACTTAGATCAATCCCATGAGAGTGCCCCTCATTTCAAATGTCAATTGCAGGTGGGAGGTCCCCAGGTTAACCACAACTTCTATTCAACTTGACTACAAATCAGAAGTTCCCATGACTCTCCTTTTTGGATTCAATCACTTGCTAGAACCGCTCACAGAACTCAGAGTAATACTTACTTATATTTTCCGTTTATTACATAGTAAAGGACATGATAAAGAATACAGATTAGCAGCCAGATGAGGGGATACATAGGATGAGGTCTGGAAGGGTCTAGAACACAGGAGTTTCTGTCCCTATGGAGTTGTTAACAACACGTGAATGTATCTAGCAATCCAGAGCTCTCCAAATCCCTCTTTTGAGATTTTTGTGGAGGTTTTATCATAGAGGCATGATTGATCATAACTCAATCTCTAGCCCTTTGCCCCTTTCGAAAGGATGGCTGTAAGGTGGCAAAGTTCCAAGCTTCATGGCTTGGTTTTTCTGCTGACCGGTCCCCACTATGATGTTATTCAGGAGCCCACCTAGAGTCACCTCATTAGAACAAAAGATATCTCTATCACCCAGGAAATTCCAAAGGATTCTTAAATCTCTGTGTCAGGAACCAAGGTCAAAGACCAATCATTAGAACAAAGGATGTTTCTAAAGCTCTTATCACTTGGGAAAATACAAAGGATTTAGGAGCCCTGTGCCAGGAACCAGGAACAGAGACCATTACATATTTACTTGTATATATTTTTCTTTTTTTCTCTAGCTTTATTACCCTGTATAAGTTTAAGATATATAATGTGATGATTTGGTATACATATGTACTCTGAAATGATTACCACAATAAGGTTAGTTAACACATCCATTGCTTCACATAGTTACTGTGTGTGTCTGTGTGTGTGTGTGTGTGTGTGTGTGTGTTGAGAGAGAGAGAGAGAGAGAGAGAGCAAGAGAGTGTGTGCTGTGTTCAAGGCCTCTTGATGCATATACATAGTTAGTCTATTTACTTCTTGAATTAATTGTCTCTGCTAATTGCCTTCCAAATTTATCTTCTTTTCTCTCATGAGCAGAATCCCAGTTTAAGCCACTCAGATAAGAGATTGTATTTCCCAACTTTCCTTATATCTATATTGAACAGTTGACCCAAGTCCTGGCTAATCTATATTAATAAAGAGCTAATATGCTTATGGTTGATACGCAGTAATGGGTAATGACCAGATCATTAGCATATTAGCTGGGGCATTGCTCTGGAGATGGGGTGGAAGCAGGGAGGCACCTGGAGGAGGCGGGACCATCCTGTGCTGGGGAGGGCAGGGGTGAGAGCGCATAGCCCCCCCACCCCCACCAGTTCTTCGCCATCTACTGCTCACACTTTGAGTGTCCCGTGGCCCACCTGTCAGGGGAAGGAGCACACTGTGGCGGGCGGGAGGCTTCCATGCTCAACTCCAGAGCCATGACTGGGCGGAGCTGCCACATTGCTCCGGAGATGGGCAGAAGCAGGGTGGCACCCAGAGAAGGCAGGACCAGCCCTAGGCGACTCGAGGGACTGAGGGCAGGCTTGAAGTGGCCAGAGAAGGCCAGAGGATTTGGGGGTTGGGCCAGGCGTACTGGAACTCTGCATGGAGATGTTCAGGTGTCAAGGTAGGGCAGCACCACGTGATTTCAAATTGCATTCTGGGCTCCTAGTCCTGTATAATAAAGAGCTAATATGCTAATTTGACTGAACAGCAGAACTACCATCCTGACAATCTTCTGGATGAAGCTGGGGCTGCCAGGGCCAGCTGAGACTAGGAGGGGCTGTGAGGGCTGACCGGGGCTGCGAGGGGCTTCGAGGGCCAAGCCCATTGCACGAATTTCATGCATTGGGCCTCTAGTAAGATATAAGTAGTTGTATGGAACTTCTAGAAATCTCCTTAATGTAAAGAGATGTGCTCCTCTTTTCTTCTACCTTTTTACATATGATAATGTAAGTAATAGTGTCTATATTGGACTCCTAGGAGACCCTAAACTAGAAACCACTAGATAAAAATGGCAAAGCAGCTCAGCCAGTGTAGCTCAGTGGTTGATCATTGACCTATGAGCCAAGAGGTCATGGTTTGATTCCCAGTCAGGGCACATGCCCTGGTTGCAGGCTCGATTCCCAGTGAGGGGAGTGCAGGAGGCATCCTACCAATGATTCTCTCACCATTGATGTTTCTATTTCTCCCTTCCTCTCCTTTCCTCTCTGAAATCAATAAAAATATATATTTTTAAAAATGGCAAAGCATTGCCAGAACCGGTTTGGCTCAGTGGATAGAGTGTCGGCCTGCGGACTCAAGGGTCCCGGGTTCGATTCCGGTCAAGGGCATGTACCTTGGTTGCGGGCACATCCCCAGTGGGGGGCATGCAGAAGGCAGCTGATCGATGTTTCTCTCTCATCGATGTTTCTAACTCTCTATCCCTCTCCCTTCCTCTCTGTAAAAAATCAATAAAATATATTTTAAAAAATTAAAAAAATATGGCAAAGCAGAACGATGGGAGCCTGGGTAGCTGATGACACTGTAAAGCTGCCATACTATCTTTCCTCTCTGAAATCAATAAAAATATATATTTTTAAAAATGGCAAAGCATTGCCAGAACCGGTTTGGCTCAGTGGATAGAGCGTCGGCCTGCGGACTCAAGGGTCCCGGGTTCGATTCCGGTCAAGGGCATGTACCTTGGTTGCGGGCACATCCCCAGTGGGGGGCATGCAGAAGGCAGCTGATCGATGTTTCTCTCTCATCGATGTTTCTAACTCTCTATCCCTCTCCCTTCCTCTCTGTAAAAAATCAATAAAATATATTTTAAAAAATTAAAAAAATATGGCAAAGCAGAACGATGGGAGCCTGGGTAGCTGATGACACTGTAAAGCTGCCATACTATCTTTGCATTATCTAGTGTCATTCATTTAAAAAAATATGTTTTTATTGATTTTTAGAAAGAGAAGAATGGAGCAGGATAGAGAGATATAAGCATCTATGAGGGAGGAACATTATTCATTGGCTGCCTCCTGCTCGCCCCGACTAGGGTGACTGGGGATTGAGCCTGCAACCCGGCCATGTGCCCTGACCGGAATTGAACCAGTGACCCCTTGGTTCCTGCATCAATGCCCAACCACTGAGCCCCACCAGCTGGACTCTCCATTCTTATTTTATGTGAGAGAAAAATAATTATCTTGTTTAAACCATAGTTATTTTTGGAGTTTTCTGTTATATGCCTTCAGCTCATCATTTTGTTTTTTGCCTCCTGTTGGCTTACATTTTTTTTTTTTTTTGGTCATTGCTCACTTGATCTGTTTGGGGCTGGCCACTCCCACACAATACCAGCACTGTGGCATGTTGGAAGAAGCCATCTCCATTGGGATACGCCATCAACATGTGGACATGGAAATGGGTTCTACCAGAAGCAGGCTCTGAGACAGGATTCAAGTACAAGTCATTTACTATTTGGGAGGTAATCCCAGGAAATATTAGTAGAGTAGTGGGGAAGTGAGACAGGGAAAGAAAGCAGACAATAAAAGGGTGTGTTAGCAAGCCAATTGTCACTGAAGAAACTGCTTTATAGTGTTGGATAATTCAGGGAATTAGTGTAAAACATGTATTTCAGAGTTACCCCGCTCAGAGGGCGGGGAACCCTGAATATTTATCTGCTGAATTTTAGCAGTCATTGATTGAGGGCTGCTCCTGTAGGGGCCAATTTCCCATTGGCCTGCCTTAGGCAGAGGTTTAAGAAAAAAGCCATCAGGCAAATAAATGCAAAACCTGGGACATCCCTAGAGCTCGTTGAAGTGGGGAAGTTGAAGGAATATGGGCAGGACACTGACAACATTTGCTAGGACATTAACATTTTTATTATTATTTTTTTTTGTTGTTAATCCTCACCTAAAGATATCTTTCCCGTTGATTTTTAGAGGGAGTAGAAGAGGAGGGAGGGAAGAGGGGGTCTGGAAGAGGTTTTAATATAAAATTTTCTTGTTATAGGAACATTCAGTTTTAGTATTTCTTCTTCAATACATTTCTGGAAGTTAAAAACAATGTATATTTAGATATCACCATATGTTCACTAATTTCTTTAATCACTAACTTCCTGTCTTTCAGACCTTTTTTCTAGAATTATTTTCTTCTGAAATGTCTTTAGATTTTCTTTTAATGAAGATCAATTGATAATAAACTCTGTGTTTTTGTTAATTTGAGAATATCTTTATTTTGTCCTTAATCTTATAAAATAGCGTTCCTGGGTATACAATTCTAAGATGACAATTATTTTCCCTCAGCACTTGAAGATATTATTCTACTGTCTTCTGGCTTCTGTCCTATGTTAATAAGTCTACTATCAGTCTAATTACTGTTGCTTTGTAAGTTAACTGGTCATTTATCTGATTCTATGAGTTGAATTGTATCCCTCAAAACAATATGTTAAAACCTTAATCCAGTGGTTCTCAACCTTCTGGCCCTTTAAATACAGTTCCTCATGTTGTGACCCAAGCATAAAATTATTTTCATTGCTACTTCATAACTGTAATGTTGCTACTGTTAGGAATCGTAATGTAAATATCTGATATGCAGGATGGTCTTAGACGACCCCTGTGAAAGGGTCATTCGACCGCCAAAGGGGTCGCAGCCCACAGGTTGAGAACCACTGCCTTAATCCCTAGTACCTAAGAATGTGACCTTATTTTGAAATAGGGTGATTGCAGACATAATTAGTTAAGATAGGTTCATATTGCAGAATGTGGGCTCTTAATCCAATATGACTGGTGTCCTTATAAGAGGAAAAGAGACATAGACACACAAATTGAGAATGCCAGGTGATAATGAAACCAGAGATTAAAGTGCTGCCACTGGCAAGCCAAGAAATGACAAGGATTGCTAGCAAATCACAGAGCAAGAGACAAGAATCCTTCCCTACCGATTCGGAGAGAGCATGGCCCTGCTGACACCTTGATATTGGACCTCTAGTCTCCATAACTGTGAGACAATAAATTTCTGTTTTTTAAGCCACCCAGTTTGTGGCACTTCGTTACAGCAGCCCTAGAAAACTAATATATAACTGATTTGAAGATGTGTTGTCAAAAAAATATCTGTTGATTATGTTCTTAATTTCACTACGATATATCAAGGTTGAATTTCTTTTTACTGATCCTGCTGAGTACTCAGTGATACCTGATCTGTGGACTTGCATCTTTTATTGTTTGGATAAAGTCTTTACCCATTAGGTATATGAATGTTAGTTTACTTCCATTCTCTCAATTCTCCTTCTGGGACTCTAAATAGTTTTAAATTAGAGAACTGCATTTTCTCTCTGCCATTTCTTTTCTTTTTTTCAATATATTTTTGATTTCAGAGAGGAAGGGAGAGGGAGAGAGAGATAGAAACATCAATGACGAGAGAGAATCATTGATCGGCTGCCTCCTGCACACCCTCACTGAGAATCGAGCCCATAACCCAGGCATGTGCCCAGACTGGGTATCAAACTATGATTGCCTGGTTCATAGGTTGACGCTCAAACACTGAGCCACACCGGCTGGCCATTTCTTTTTTTTAAATATATTTTTTATTGATTTCAGAAATAAAGGGAGAGGAAGAGAGAGATAGAAACATCAACGATGAGAGAATCATTGATTGACTCCTCCTGCACTCCCCCTACTGGGGATCGAGTCCGCAACCCGGGCATGTGCCCTTGATTGGAGTTGAACCCAGACCCTTCAGTCCAGAGGCTGACACTCTATCCACTGAGCCAAACCAGCTAAGGCTCTTTTTCAATCTTTCTGTCCCTATGTGCAGCATTCCAGGTAGTTTCCTCAGCTGTATCTTCTACTGCATTTGTTCTTCAGGTGGATCTAAGGTGTCTATTAAGTTTTTAAATTTTAGTAATATTTTAGAAGCTGTGGCAGAGATTGCTAGTTGTTTCTCAATAGCCATTTTCTTCTTATTTTAGTAATAGAACTTACTAATTTTAACTGGGTACATGACCATCCACAATAAAGGCTATGTTTTCAACTACCCTTCGGCAAGGAATGATCCCGTACAAAGCTTTTACCATAGGATATAAGCCGAAGGGGTGTGCATGATTTTTAGAAAATTTTCTTAAAGGTAAGGGCATGTTTTTTCCTTCCCTTGTTTATTCCCTCCGTCTATTCAATAAGAAGAGCATACTTTCCCACACCATTATGTTGGACCTACCCATGGGACTTGCTTTGGTTCATGCAATGTGAGCACACAGGGTTTATGGCACAACTGACAGAGGCTTCAAATGAGTTTTTGTGCCTTAGCTTCTTGTGTGCTTGCTTTCCACCATGAGGAAAATATAACCCAGGTGACTATTGCTCCTTTAGTCTGGGTCCTTGAATGTGAGACATGTAGAACTGACTTGAATTTGACTTGTATCTAGAGCACAGCCACAGCAGTGGACTGCCTCTTCCTCCAGCTGTCAATTTCCAACAGTGAGAAATAAACATTTGTTGTTTACAAGTCAGAATCTTTGAGGACAATTCCTTTATTTTCTTGCAAAAGAGCAATTCAGTTAAACTTATGTTTTTTGAAGAATTTATTCATTATTTAGTTTCCACTGCCATAACATACACATATACATTTTTTTTTGTATTGTTGTATGGACATATGTTTTAAATTCTTTTGGCCATATACCTACGAGTGGGTTTTCCCATACCACGAAGGAGAAATTCTCCAGACACCAGTTGAGTGTCCTAAATTCAACTCAATTCTGACACTATCTATCTGGAGATAGCATCAGATCCCACAGGTTAAGGGCTCAGTCCCACAACATTGCACCTCCCTCCCTTTCCAGTTCCAAGGGCAAGTTGTTATTGGTGCTTCTGACCAATTGGCTACTAATTGGAGGCTCCAATGATCTCTTCCAACTCAGGATGCCAATCATAAGTCCAGGTTGTACTTCTGAACAACTAACTATAAATCGAAGGTTTCCATGATCCCCTTCTTGGAGCCAATTAATTTGCTATAATGGCTTACAGAACACAAAGAAAAATTTTAATTACTAGATTACTGATTTATTACAAAAGTATATAACTCAGGAAAGGCAGATGGAAGAGACACATAGGGAAAAGAATGGGAAATGGGTACAGACCTTCCATGACTTCTCCAGGCATACCACTTTCCTCACAGTCAATGTATTCACCAACTTGGAAGCTCTCCAAACCCTGTCCTTTTGGGAAAGGGCATGGAATTTTGAAGGAATACAATTCACTCCAAAACACTGTCCTTGAAGTACAAAAAATAAAAAAGTTTTAATTGTAAAATATACATAACATAAAATTTACTGCTTCAACTATTTTGAGTGCATAGTTGTATGGAATTAAGTATACCCACATTGATCTGCAATCATCACCACCATCAGCTCTAGAACTTTTTCATTTCCTAAAATCATAGAGACAGAAAATAGAAAGGTGGTTGCCAGGGTGAGGAGTGGGATATTTTTTCGTTCCTTTTTTTCTTTCCATTTAGGAGTTAGGATACGGAGTCAACATCCGTATAATTTATTAATAGGTTGGACCTAAAAGTTGAATACCAGAAAACAGCATTTTCTAAGCTTTCTATCACAGTAATGAACGATTCAGTCAAATTCTCTTTTTTTTCAGATTTCTCTCCCAGAACGCCTAGACTTCTTGAATTAGATGTAGTGATTCCTGGATATTTTGTATTTTCTACTTCAGTTTGTTTGAGTACATCTTCATGTAACTCTTTTTTAAAAAAGGATATGTGGGAGTTTAGCTTCATGAGTCCCTGAATATCTGAAAACTTTTTCATTTTGCTCTTTTACTTAATGATAAATAAGAGTTAAAACAAATTTTTCCCTAATAATTTGAAATTCAAGAAATATTTCCTTCAGAAACTTGAAGGTCTCTGTCTCTTATCTTCTCATAGCTAGTGTTGCTCGTAAGAATTCTAAAGCATCTTGGTCACTTTTTTTCCTTTTTGAAAATTTAGGATCTTCTCTTTAACTTTAGTTGTAATATTTCACAGGGTTGTTTTTTCTGTTTGTGTCCTGTACTAGTAGATGCTTTCAGTTCTGGGAAATTTTCTTCCATTATTTTTGGGGTAATTTTTTGTACTTTGTTTTTTCTCTCTTTTTTTTTAAAGACACATTTATTCAGCATCATGATCAGACTATTACATTTAGCAATCAACAGCATGGGTGCAAAATTAAAAATCTACATTAAAACCCTTGATTGGAATGCTTTATACTTTCCACAGAACAGAAACTAAAATAACCTGTTATACAATTAGTCACAAATAGAGTCCTCGAGTTTTTTCCCCATTTACATGAGTATTGTCTAACACATGTCTTCTTTGTAGCAGCTAGGCCCTGCCACCACTGTGCTTGGCTGAGTTCACAAATCTGTTGTAACCTGTAGCTTCCCTGTCACTTCTCTGGCTCTCCTCTCCTGCTAAGCTTTGTTTGCTGGCAGTAATTAAAACCTTCTGCCACTGCCCTAGCTATTGCTGCTGCTGGAACAGCCATAGCCACCTTGGTTTCGTGGTTTGGCAAAGTATTGACCTCCACCACCATAAGGGCAGAGCTTCTGCCTCCAAAGTTTTCTCCTTTCATAGGCCCAAAATTTGAAGATTGATTGTTGTAATTGCCAAAATCATTGTAGCTTCCACCACCTCCAAAATTGCTTCCATCATTACCAAATCCATTACAGCCATCCCCACTGCCACCATATCCACCGCCACCACGGCTGCCACCAAAGACACCTCGACCACTGAAGTTT
>NW_006296283.1:679830-680946 GCF_000327345.1 Myotis davidii | reverse complement strand
CAAGATTTCAATCACTTCTATTTTCCCATACTGTTCAAAATAATCTCTTAGGTGATGTTAATCAGTGTCTTCTTTAATGCCACCAACAAAAATCTTTTTCACAGTTAAGTGGGCACCAGGTCTTTGAGAATCTTCTCTGGAGACAGCCCTTTTTGGTTCCACCACTCTTCCGTCCACCTTGTGTGGCCTTGATTTCATGGCTGCGTCCACCTCCTCCACGGTGGCATAGGTGACAAACCCAAAGCCTCTGGAGCGCTTGGTGTTTGGATCTCTCATCACCACACAGTCCGTGAGCGTTCCCCATTGCTCAAAATGGCTCCTCAGACTCTCATCGGTTGTTTCAAAGCTCAAACCTCCGATGAAGAGCTTCTGCAGCTGCTCCGGCTCTTTGGGAGACTCAGACTTAGACATGATGACTGCAACAGGGGGAATTCCAACGATGCTTACTCCACGGCATTCACCAGCAGAAAGGAGTTGTCGGGGTCCAACCCCAGCTGGTCCAGGGGTTCCCAAAGGTGTGGACGGAGTCAGCGAAGAAGAAATGACACGGAGACAGCGTTCAGTTGATCAGCAGCCTAGCCAGGATCTCTAGCCAGGTTCTCCAGCCAGGTTCCTTCTTTTTCTCTTATAATATTAGTTCTGCTAGTTTGACTATTTCTCTTATATTCTTTTTAAAAAAATTATTTTTTAAATATATTTTTATTGGTTTCAGAGAGAAAGGGAGAGCTAGAAATATCAATGATGAGAGAGAATCATTGATTGGTTGCTTCCTGCACACCCCCTACTGGGGATTGAGCCCACAACCAGGGCATGTGCCCTTGACGGAAATCAAACCTGGGATCCTTCAGTTTGCAGGCCAATGCTCTATTTGTTGAGCAAAATGGCTAGGGCAAATTTATTTTTTATTTTTATCATGATGCAATTTTATTACATATCCAAATATTTGTTTTTAGATACATGTTCAAAAAAATTAGAAAATAGATTTGGGATATTTTATTTTTGCCTAAAACCACCTAAATTTATACACATGAGGAATTAAGACTTGTGTTTTTTTATTCCTATCTAGAAGAACATAGAGCTCCTGTGAAGTAAGGAACTTTATCAGCAATACAATAT
>NW_006296283.1:677445-679791 GCF_000327345.1 Myotis davidii | reverse complement strand
TGCATACAAGTCCTTTGATTGATCTCTTATACTCCCTCAGACCTCCCATGCCTTCCCACTGAAGTTTGACAGTCTATTTGATGCTTCTCTTTCTCTATTTTTGTTCATTAGTTTATGATGTTCATTATATTCCACAAATGAGTGAGATTGTGTGGTATTTATCTTTCTCTGACTGGCTTATTTCACCAACCTTTTATTTTCTTAAAAATTTATCTTTTAATAGTTAAGGTAAATTTATAATTTTGACAATTTCTTATTTCTAATTTCAAAACCTACTTTCTATTCTTGGATTGTTTCTTCATCTGAGTATACTATTCTTGTTTCATAAATGTCATGTCTACGAGCATACTAATTATTTTAACTTCTCTGATATTTTTGTGTTTCTTCTGTGGTTACATTTTCTGTTTAACTTCCTCTCTCCCTCAAGTTGGAGACTTTCTTTAAATCTAATAATCCTTGATTGTCTGTTCATATTTGAGGTAGTTGGAATGCTTATTAGGAATGTTGTGAACTTAACAGGGTCTTGCCAACTTGCACAAGTTCACTCTAGGTTGAGTGAGTAGGAAATGGGCTATTGTGCCAGAATGAAGAATGCTTTAGTCATTAATGCTCAAATAGCTGCCCAGGTTCCTCCCCAGAGATTATGAGAACTCTTGATTTTTAGCCTGGGATAAATGCTTAGTTATTGTGCTGTTTCATATGCAAACCTTTATTTAGTTTCCCTGTTTCCAGCTCTGCTTCTCACTCTTGCTGTCTTGTCTCCAAATTTCAGTTTCTCTAAATCACTTCTGGCAGATAGGCTCCTTCCTTGGCTGCAGCACCTCGATGTGTACCTATTACACATTATATATCTTCCATTTTGTTTAGTCAGACTAAACCTACTTTCGGTGTGCCAAGATAAAAAAAAATTATGGGGCCCCTTCCCATTTTCCATGGGTTTGTATGATTTTTAAATTCCAAGTATTTTAATGGGGGGTCTCAGAAAGAAGAGGCAATGACTGCATATGCTCAGTTAGCCAGCTTTAATAAATCCTAAAAAGATACCGGGGTTAGTGTAGGAAATAAAAACAACCAGTGGAATGGCAGAAAAACAACAGAAACCCTGAAAAACGAAGACAAAATTCTGAGTCTGTGATCTTAACAGTATTCCTGTGTATGTATAATTTAGTGTTTAGCATCTTAACTCTCCAGATCCACACATTTTAGGGATATGATGGATCTTAGACATATAGTTCACACCCCGTTTTACAGTTAAGAAAAGTAGGGCCTATAAGTAAAGTGATTTTCCAAGGTATCACGAGCAGAGTGGCAGAATGGAAACTAGAAAGATATAACAACTCACTTCTCTTGAAAAACAGTTAAGGGATGGCTTTTCCTGGGTAAACAGACAGATGTCCAAGAAGTGAAATATTTTAGGGTGCTTATTTGGCAGTCTATTTGGTAGCCATATGTTGAATGTACTGAAGGGGGCGACTATCCCGCAGGAGGAGAAGCTGCAATAACGATCCTGGGAGGGAACAATCAGAGAGCCTGGGCAGAATGAACCAGTAGGATTTGATGAATGAATGAATGTGAATACTGACGAGAGACGGGAAAATGTTAGTCGCATTACGAGGCAGTGTAAACTGGTTAATGGTGGTGGTGGGGGGAGAGTAAGTAGGGGTAAAAAGAAAATTCCACTTTCAAGGGCATTGTAAACTATTTTAATAAATACTAGAAGGCTGGGAATAAATATAATTCACATCACTCTTACATTCTTGGTTTAGAGGCACATCTTTAAATTAGTGGACGCAGTCACCCTCTTTGCATGGCTCCAGCAAAAGAAACGCGACGGCGATGCCGCACAGGAACCCTGGGTTGCGTGAAATGCAGTGTAAGTGTCCGGGAGACTCGCCTCGCTGCGGGTTGGACTCAGACCACGTAGCACAGTACCTGGCACATCGCAGGGGCCGCAAGTGGACACCAATTTCCGCCCGCGCTCTCCTCTCCCGTCACAACCACCGCGGGAAAGCGACCTACACCGGCCTGGGTCTCCCGCGACACCGGCGTTCTTCCCCAGGGATGCGTCTCAGACCCAGATCCTAAGACGACCTCAGGAGCCACATTTCGCAAAAACTACGGGTGGGGTCAATGAAAGCTTTCCGCGGACAAAGGGTGCCCTGCGGCCGTGAGCGCGCCGCCAACCCTTACAGCTACTCCTCTCTGCGGCGGCGGAGTAACGGGCACGGCCACGGCAGGGGTGGGGCGACTCTAAGGGTCGGGAGGGCTGCGTTCCGCTCTCCTGGCCTGGCCGGTCCACTTCCTACGGAAAGCAGGAGGAGACAAGCGCCGCCTCTCCTCGCTCCC
>NW_006296283.1:669754-676919 GCF_000327345.1 Myotis davidii | reverse complement strand
AGCGGAGGCAGATGTGCGGGAACCCGGGGCAGGCGGGGTGGGCGCTTGGAGGACCGAGGTGGGAAGGTTTGTGAGACGTGATGTTGCGGGCGAGGTAGAGGAATTGGGGAGCCCTGCGGAGGTTGGGGTGCGGTCAGGGTCGATCTGTGGGTTTGGGCGATGGATGTAAAATGTTGAAGAAGAGGAGGATTCCTTTTTTCCTTCTGGGAAATTGTAAGATGGGCGATGAACGGTTGCGTTTCAAAAGGAAGATGAGCTGTGGATGTTACCTGTGAGGCAGCTGGAGAAGCTGTGGCACTAGGGCTCACATTCTTCCTTTAGGGTTTTGGTAATTTTTCCTTATTTTTCCTCTCTCCTGGCAGAGTGGGTCGGGGGTCGGGGAGGGAAGAGAATTCCTCCGCGTTGGCTCGGGATGGGTCTGTTGTGAGCGTGGCTGGGTTTGAAGTTTTACACTCCCCAAGAAGAGCGAGATCGCGGGTGAAGACCATTTCATTCAGGTAGCAGCGTTAGGGAAATAGGTCTCATGACACTTAGATCCTTAAAGGTGTTACCTTCCAGGCTTTTTTCTTTGCCGGGAAGATCTCTTTTTACACCTCATTTACAAGCTCTATCCTGGCCCCTAAAGAGAAGGCCTGAGACTCAGGTGGTGGCTTTGGAAGACACGTTGTTGGGTACAAAAATAGTTGCAGGTGGCTGTGGCTGACTGCTTTGGATGGATAAAATGAACAATTTGATCAGTCCCCTCGGAGCTAATTATATGAAAAATGCTTAAGTGTTTTAAGCACATCTGTTCTTTACAGCTTGTTTTACAGTAGACCTTGACATTTAGACATTTTGTGTTCACAATTATTTTTACTTCTCAATGGCAGATTTCTTTATTAGACACTTTCAAAATAAAGAGGAATCATTTTTCTTTTTCGGTAAACCCTCTCAATTTCTGAGAATTGTTCCTGGAGTCAAGTGCTTTAAAAATGCTCTTTAATAACATATTGGGGGCATGTGTCACTTCATAGGAAGATATTTCTAAGAGTAAACAGTGTTCCGTGTTCTTCACATCATTGTTTCACAACTTAGCACATTAAATCAGAATCTTCTTTTATGGTTTCCTGCATCCTGTAAGATTACAGTATTGAGTGACCTTACCTATCAGTCTGGTAAGCTATTTCTTGCTCAGAAACAGGTCCTTTGATGGACATGTATTATATGATGGATGGAAGTAGGCATGGCTCTCAATAATTCATTTATGGAGGAAGAGAAACCGTCATGAAATGGAATTTAAGCAGCGACTTTCCCAAGGCTTACTCAGGCTTACTCAATTTATTTGGGAACATAGCCAGCGAAATGCTTTCATGTAACCCAAGAGAGAAATATATAGATGCCAGTGTCAGTAGTTGCAGATCATTGCCTTTTTTAACATGCTTACTTAATGAGCAAACTATTATCTTCTAGCAAATACTTCTGCTTGAAGAGACTTATAGGAAACAGAGGATATAATAACCATCAAGAGAGAAAGGGTGTGGTCTAATTGTAATTATAAAAAAAATACTTAATTAACTGTACTTAGACAGATTAAATTGTAAGTTGGTAGAATGAGTAGTTTTGATTTTGGGTTAGTTAATTAGAAGGAAAAGTTAACATTTACATAACTAGTTTTGGGTTTTAAACTATACTTTGATTTAATTGGATACACATGGGGACAAGTGTGACGATTCCAGGTGCAACTTTATGTATATTGCTAACAGACATTCGCATGGCCGACAGTGAGATGGGATTCTTCTCCTTGTGGGAATGAAATCATATGATTTGGGGACAGTGTAAAGGTAGAAGTGATCTGTGTCTTGTTAGACTTTCTTAGACCTGAAAAAAAACTACATTAAAAAAATGAAATTTATTGGGGTGACAATGGTTAATAAAATGATATAGGTTTCAGGTATTTAATTCTATACTACATCACCTGTATATTGTATTGTGTGTTCACCACCCCAAGTGAAGTCTCCTTCCATCACCATTTATCCCCTAATACTCCTCTTCTACCTCTCCACACCCCCCTCTCTTTCTGGTAATCACCGTACTGTTGTCTCTCTACGAAATTTTTTTTTTTATCCCTTCGCCTTTTTCTCCCAGCCCCACAACCCTGACACGGCACCAGAGTTAAGTTAGAGTTTTTCAAAATGCTGACACGCCGAGCTCAAAAGCTTCGCCATCACTGATCTATGCTGTTGCAAAGGGGAAGATTTCCTTTCTTACGGCCAAGTAGTATTCCATTGTGTAATTGTACCACAAATTTATAATCCACTCATCTACTGATGGGCCCTTGGGCTGCTTCCAAATCTTGGCTATAACACTGTAAATAACACTGAAATGAACGTAAGTGTGCATATATTCTTTCAAACGAGTAAAACCCCTACATTTTATTTTTCAAGAAATATCACTTGCTGGGCATTACTGTGATATCTTTGTTGAGTCTGCTGAAGTGTTTTATTTTATTTTTTTCTATTACTAAAGTCAGACAAGTATGTCAGTCTGTTAATTAAACATTAATACTGGAAACAAAATAAAAGTGAAGGTTCTAATAGCAACAATAGCTCTTTTTCTACACTACATTTATGCTTTTAGAAGTAGTATAAGGCCTATTAAATGTGTATTTTACATATACTGTATCAAAAGCATTGATGGAGAAAGACCAGATAATGAAATATTTTGGTTAATCAAAATAATTACTATATCAATTATCAATTTTCAGAGAAATATAATGTAATAAAGTAAACAAAATATAGGCTACGTAGAATAATTTATTTCTATGGATCTTCAATATGCCTTCAGTATGTCTTGGGGCATTGTTTTATTCATTTATTCATTTAACAGTTATTATTGAGTATGGTTGTGGGTGGTGAATAAGCTGACAAAAATCCCTGCCTTCATGGGTCTTATCTTCTAGATGTCTTCTGGGGAAATGAGGAATGCAGCAAAGGAAATTGATACGAGGCATTGAGTTAGAAAACCAGAGGAGTGTGATGTACTAGAAAGGGAGGAAAGGAAGTTTTCAAGGAGGAGGGAATAACTGTCATTGTTTAAAGATGTGTCAGAGTGTTGGATAAGAGATTCCGCTTGATTATAGTGTCTATACTAGAGAAATGACTAAATGCTTTTCAGTGTGAGGTGAGACAAATGTTCCTGGATTGATTTAAAAAAATCATATATATTTTATTCTTTATTCTTCTCAGAATAAAATAGGCAGCCTGGGAGTATATACTTTTACTACACTAAGGACTTTGTTGTTATTAATCTTATATGTACTTATTTTTAAAAAAATAGGTAATACATGTTGCAAATCAGAAGGTATAAATGAGTACACAGAGAAAAGTAAGTCTTTCCTGTCCCACCCAGTTATTCCTGAAGATGATTTCTATTTCTAATTTATTTTTCCTAACCAGTGAAATTCTGTAAAATAATATGGCATTTAACTATTTTAAAATTGCATAAATATAACAAGTATTTTATCAGGTTTTTTTTGTAGGCTTAATATTTGTTTTCATGATTTAAGGCTAGCTGCAGACTTTTTGTTTTATAACTTTGCTTTATAGCTTTATTGAGAGATAATTTACATATCATATAATTCACCTCTTTAAAGTGTACAATTCAGTTTTGTTTGTGCAACCATCATGACAGTCAATTTTAGAACATTTTTATTTCCCTGTTCTTTAGCAGTCACCTCTTGACCTTCGGTTTTTACTTATTGTTTTGGATATTATGTGGGAAGCATGTTTGTGAACTACTTTGTTACCAACATCTTGCAATGAAGCCATTTAGTGCATTTTTAACATTCTGTGATTGAATAGAAGCCTAGGTTTGTGTAAAAGTCAAATTAGATAATGTTTTACTTGGTTGAGTGAATACTTGTGAAATGATTTGATTATCTAAGTGTCTTGTTTTCATTATTCCTTCATTTATCATATGTTTATTAAGTACCCTTTGTGTTCCAAGCCCTGGGCTAAGCCAGATGGATTTCATGATAATAAGGGTCAGGGTTCCTTATTCTTAAGGAGTTTCATACTAGTGGGAGAAGAGGAAAAGTTAACTGGAGTTTGTGGTCTTCAGTTGGTGACATACAGAGTTTTCTACATCAGCTCATGGGATGGATCCCTAAACTGGTTTGTGGGAAGATCTAAGATGAAATCTTAAGGATAAGTAGAATTTGGCCAAATGAAAAGGATATAAACAGAAGGAACAGCATATGCAGAACCTGAAGGCAAGAAAGCTGTAGAGCAGATTAGGGGGTCTAAAAGTACTTTGAAATGTCAAGTGCCAGTATGAGGTGTTGGTATCATCTCTTTTTGTTAAAAAGTGTGTTGTCTAAAAGGCAAAATAGTTACATTAGTTTTTAAAAAGATTTTTAGAGAGGAAGGGAGACGGAGAGAGAGAAATATTGATGTGAGCAAGACTTCGATCGGCTGCCTCTGCACACCACACCCCATACCTGGGATAGAGCCTTTCCTGACTGGGAATCAAGCTGGCAACCTTTCAGTGCAAGGGATGACACCTAACCAATTGAGCCATACTGGCCAGGGTAATAATTACATGATTAATCTGCTGAAACTCTATATGGATTGCTGTCATTTCCTATCTGTGACAGCAATCTGTAGAGACTTTATTGTCTAAATTTTTGAGTGAGTACTTTATTGTCTAAAACTCAGTTAATTTTCTCATCCATAAAAATGGGAATTTTCTGTTATAAAATGAGAATGTGATTGTTCTGAAGAATAAAGCAGGTGGTACTCAAAGCTTTTCTTTTTTAAATCCTCACCTGAGGATAATTTTTCCATTGATTTTTGTTGTTGTTTTTTGGAGAGAGTAAGAGGGAGGAAGGAAAGGAGAGAGACAGAGACAGAGACAGACCCACAGAGACAGATAGACATTGATGTGAGAGAGACACATTGATTTGTTCCCCCCCACAACCTGGGTGTGGATGGAATCTGCAACCCAGGTATGAGCCCTAGCCTGGGAATCGAACCTGCGACACTTTTGTGCTTCATAAAGCTTTTATTAGAGCACCAGAGAGTTTTCAGGAGACTAGAAAATGACACTTATCATTTTAAGTTTTTTTCTGGGAGGAAGGAGGTGAATGCCAAAAACATTAGACCAGCACTCTCCAATAGAACTTTCTGTGATGATAGAAATGTTCTTTATCTTCAGTATTCAGTTTAGTAGCCACTTGTCACATGTGTCTATTGACCTATAGGTAGTGTTACTGAGAAACTGAATTTTTAATTTTATTGAAATTGATTTAAACAGGCTTTGTGACTAGTGGCTACTATGTTGGGCAGCACAATTACACATTTATAGATCAATGAATCTAATATTGAACTCTAGCAATATTTTAGAATAGATTATTTAAAAGGTAAGGGAAATAGTGATCACTAGGATTGAGCATGCAATTCTAGTTTCTTAGGATTGACTTGGTTTCTAGACTGATTAATAAAGGAAATGTAGTTGTAATGTATCTAGACTTCAGCTGGATCTTTTCACCTGTCTTTGTGGAAAATATGAAAAATATGTCCTAGATTTCATGAGAACAGGGACTATCTGTCATGTGTTCTCTCCTGAGCAAATAATAGATACTAAATAGTCAATGAATGAACGGATAATAATACAACTAAGTGACTTCACAACTGGTTGTAAATGGCTATACCTAGAGATTAGAGAGTTGCTTACTGAGGATGATGGGTTTGAGGAACTGGTGTTAGATGACTCAACCATATGTGTATTGAAATGACCCAGGAAAGACAGCATAAAAGATAGTGGCCATGTTAACTAGTTGCCAGCATATCTTCACTGAAGATGTCCAGGTGGTTATTAGCTTATACTAGAGGTAGAGGTAGAAGGCTGTTGCTGAATAGCATGAGAATCAGAGTAACGAGGATTTTACATGAGGGTTAAGGAATGATGGTCTGGAGTTGGTGTTGGAAGAAAGATGGGTACCAGCCTAATTTTCCAATGCTGGGTGTGAAATATCAGAGACTTAATAGCCTCCACTTGAAAGGGCTGCATTGAAAGGTGTCCTGGGATAGCCATTTTCAGTTAAGGCAGAGAGGTAGTGAGAACTTTTAGAGGAGTTTCTTTTTTTTTCTTTTTTTTAAAATTAAATCTTTAGTGTTCAGGTTATTACAGTTCCTCTTTTTCTCTCATAGCTCCACTCCAACCGTTTTCCACCCCCCCCGCCTTCACCCCCCCATCCTCATCCATAGGTGCATGATTTTTGTTCAGTCTCTTCCCTCATTCCCCACACCCTTCCCCCCCACCCCAAGAATAGTCAGTCCACTCACTTTCTATGCCTCTGATCTATACTAACAAAAGGGTAATATCCTAATTAGACCAGATAGACTGGACGTCTTCCAGACGTCATTCAGACAAAGCCACAGTGGCGGGGGCCGAGGCAGAGGTGGTTAGGGGCAATCAGGCTGGCAGGGGAGAGCGGTTAGGGGCAATCGGGCTGGCAGGCAGAGTGGTTAGGGGTGAACAGGCAGGCAGGCAGGTGAGCAGTTAGGAGCTAGAAGTCCTGGATTGTGAGAGGGATGTCCGACTGCCAGCAGTCAGACATCACCTGAGGGGTCCCGGATTGGAGAGGGTGCAGGCCAGGCTGAGGGACACATACCCGCCCCTCTCCCCAACCCCCATGCACAAATTTCATGCACTGGGCCTCTAGTTCTATTATAATCACCAGTTTATTCTGTTCATCATATTATTTATTCACTTGATTTTTAGATTTACTTGATAGATGTGTATTTGTTTTTCATATTTTGTATCTTTACCTTTTTCTTCTTCTTCCTCTTCTTAAAGAATACCTTTCAGCATTTCATATAATACTGGTTTGGTGGTGATGAACTCCTTTAGCTTTTTCTTATCTGTGAAGCTCTTTATCTGACCTTCAATTCTGAATGATAGCTTTGCTGGATAAAGTAATCTTGGTTGTAGGTTCTTGCTATTCATCACTGAATATTTTTTGCCACCCACTTCTGGCCTGCATTTCTGTTGAGAAATCAGCTGACAGTCAATATGGGTACTCCCTTGTAGATAACTAACTGGTTTTTTTTCTTGCTGCTTTTAAGATTATCTCTTTGTCTTTTGCCCTTTGAAAATAAAATATTCATTCCCTTCTATCCCAGTT
>NW_006296283.1:660415-669341 GCF_000327345.1 Myotis davidii | reverse complement strand
CACTCTTGGTGCACCCCCTTGTGGGCTTTGTGCACAGTCTTGTTGTAGTTAAGCCTTGATTGTTGTGGGTAACACTGGGAGGGATTGACCTCCAGGCCAATTGGCTGTGAGAATCACTTGTGCCTGCAGTGGGAGAACTTCTGTGCTGGAGACACCCCTCGGGGCAAGACTTGCTTCAATGGGGCTTTGGTACTCACTGAGTCTGCCCCCTGAGTGTTTCCTTTATGGATCTGAGGAGCTGCAATCTGGATGGTCCCACTCTGACCACCGGGCACACTGGCTCCTGGATCTCTAAGGAGGTGCTAATCTAACCTTTGCCTGAGGCTACCCAGTAGGAGCCAGCTGTGACTCAATGCAAGTTGCCCTTGGGCCTTGGACCAGCTGCAGTTTGTTAGGTATTTATCAGATTGCAAAGGGCCAGGCCTTTCATATGCAAAAGCCTCCTTGCACGGCTTGGGCAGGAGTGGGTGGGGGGGTCCCAGGGGATCAACAGGGCTGAGCGAGCAGTTATGGCTCCTCTCAGTCCTGCCCTCAGAGGCCCTGCTTCTCAGTGTCCTGGTAATCGCTGCAAGCATCTCCAAGAGAAAGCTGCCGTCAAGTTCCGACCGATGCCAGACAGTCCAGTTTCTCCCGTATGAGTCTGGGTCCCCAGAGACTCGCCCGGAACTGGAGATCATAGCTTGAGACTCCATTGAAAAAGACAACCGTGTCCTCAGCCGCCAGCCCTCTCCGCATGTGCCTCTGTACCTCTGTATTTTACTCCCACACCGCACCTCCTCTGAGTCTCGGTATGCTTTTCTCTTTCCTTCTAGTTGTAGAATTTCCACTCAGCCAGCCTTCCTGTGGTTCTGGATGATGTCTGTTCTGTCTTTTTCGAGGAGTTCCTTGATAATGAAGTTCCTTGAGAGTGAATTTTTCCACCTTATTGGCTTATCATCACTTGAACTTTAGAAAGTCTCTCGTCTTTACAAAAAACTCTTCTCCAACTTCATACTTTTTCTAATACTTCCTCTAAGTTGTTTTCTACTTACTGCCAAATCTTTTTGAAAGAATTGTCTACATTTGCTAGACATCTCCATTTCTTCACCTGCAATTTTCTTCTCAACCTATTTCTGTCTTGTTTCTGTCTCCACAGTTTTACTGAAAACTTTTGCTGCAGTTAGTAACGGTTACTTATTGCTATGCAACAAATTACCCCCGAACTTATAAAAACAGCTAACATTTATTGTTTCATAGTTCTGAGGGTCAGGCATCATCTAGATGAGGTGTGTCTGATTCAGGGTCAGTCATAAGGCTGCAATCTAATTGACTAGGACTGCAGTCACCTCAAAGGTGACTTGGGGATAGTCTGCTTCGAAGCTCACTCATGTGGCTCTTGTCAGGTTTGAGGTCCTTGTTGTCTGTGTGCTTGAGAAATCAGTCTCTTTGCCATTTGAGTTTCTGCATAGGATTACTAGCTACATGGCACTTTGCTTCTCCCAGATTGAGAACTCTATGGAGGAGGTTGGGAGGGGAAATAATAAGCAGAGTGTTTTTGTAACCTAATATAAGAAGTGATATTCTATCACTTTTGCTGTATTCTCTTTGTTAGAAGGGAGTTACTAGGTTTAATACACACAAAGTGCTGGGGGAAGGAGGATCCCAAAAGAGCATGAATACTGGGAGGTAAAGATCATTCAGAGCTATTTTCAAGATAGCCGACTACAGCAGCTTTTGACACAGTTGATTTCTCCTTCCTTTGTAAAACTCTCACTTCTTTTGGGGTCTTCAGATTACGTTTCAGGTTTTCTTCCTGGGTCTCTGGGTCTCTTTCTCAGTCACCTTTGTTTAACCTTTTTCTACCCATTCATTAAATGTTTGATTTTCTGTGGGTGATTCATCTCCTGTATTTCATTTTTCATCTGTATGTTGAGTATTCATTTTTTCTGTCTTCAGCTTTTACCTCTCTTCTGAGTCTAAGGATCAACTAGGAGGCAGTGGCCTTATCCCCTTGAAAGTGGCCTTATCCCCTTGAAAAGCCTGGAAAGGAAAGTAGTGGCAGTGGCGATAGAGAAGCATACAGAATTGAAAGCTTTAAAGAACACAAGACTAGGTAATTCAGTGTGTGTGTGTGTGTGTGTGTGTGTGTGTGTGTGTGTGTTTTTCTATGGGGGAAAGGACAGTTGATGGAGATGGAGGAGACTAAGTTGACTCCCAGACTTTGAGATGGAAAAGGTAGGCTAGAAGCAGTGTTGTCTAATACAGTAGTCTCTAGCTATATATGGCTATTTAAATTTATAGTAATTTAAATGAGATAAGATTTAAAACTTGTTCCTCAGTTGCATTAGCGATATTGCATATTCTCAATAGCCAGATGGGACTAGTGGCCTCTGTATTGGACAGTGCAGATATACAACATTTCCATTGTCACAGAAAGTTCTGTTGCACAACACTGGTCTGCAGTTTTTTAAAGAATATATTTTTATTGATTTCAGAGAGGAAGGGAGAGGGGGAGAGAGAGAGAAACATCAATGATGAGAGAGAATCATTGATCAGCTGCCTCCTGCACACCCCACACTGGGGATTGAGCCTGCAACCCAGGCATGTGCCCTGACCGGAAATCAAACCATGACCTCCTGGTTCATAGGTTGACACTCAACCACCGAACCACATCTGCCAGCCTGGTCTGCAGTTTTTTGTACCTACTACCTTTCCCCCAGAGAACAGTCAAAATAATAGATGGTATTCTCCAGACTCCCAAGAACTCTGGCTCCACAATACCCAAGGGATTCTGTGAGTCAGACAAATCACCACTACCACCACCCAGTCATCATCAGATGTAGAACACTTCCATATTCAGAGAAGGTTCTATTGGACAGCACTGAGCTAGAAGGATGGTGATGCCATTCATTGAGCTATTAATGGCTATGATGGGGGCAACAGGAACCTCTAGAAAGTATTGTCCAGTAGAAACATAATGTGAGCCACTTATGTAATTAAAAATTTCATGACCACATTATAGAGTAAAAGGAAACTATTAGATTTTATAATCTTATAATGTTTTTTATTTAATCTAAAACATCCAAAATATCATTTTAACAGGTTGAAACATATTTAAAAAATTACTAATGGGAAATTTTACATTCATTTTTCTTTTTTTAATTCAATCTTATTGTTCCCCTTTCCCCCCTTTACCCCTTCTAGCTCACCCCCATCCCCTGCCCCAGGCCTTTACCACCCTATTGTCTGTGTTCATGGGTTATGTATATATGCATACAAGTAAATAAGTCTTTGAAATCAATTGTACACTTTTATAGCATATCTTAATTCAGATGCTAGGTTTTTCTCAGAAATAATTGATTTGTATTTATATTTTATAAAATTTACTGTTGAAAAAGTAGATTCACATACCCAACTAATTCCAGATGTGCTTAAAAGTTATCCAGTAACTGAATTGAATATCAGTTTTTAAATTTAACTTTTATTTGTTTTTTCAATTATAGTTGATATTCATTATTATTTTAGTTTCAGGTGTACAGCATAGTGGTTGGATAGTTATATAACTTAGGAAGTAGTCCCCTGGTAGTGTAATACTCCCCCTGGCACTATACATAGTTATTAAAATATTATTGACTATATTCCCTATACTGTACTTTGCATCCTCCTGACTATTTTGTAACTGCCAATTTGTATTTTTTTTTCTTTAAATATATTTTTATTGACTTCAGAGAGGAAGGGAGAGGAAGAGAGAGAGAGAAACATCAATGATGAGAGAGAATCATTGATTGGCTGCCTCCAGCATGCCCCCTACTGGGGATTGAGCCCTCACCCCAGGCATGTGCCACGACCGGGAACTGAAATGTTACCTCCTGGTTCATAAGTGGATGCTGAATCAGTGAGCCACGCTGGCTGGGCCAATTTGTACTTTTTAATTCCTTCACCTTTTTCACCCAGTGCCCCCCAAGCTCCCTCCCACATGATAACCATCAATTTGTTCTCTGTACCTGTGAGTTTGTTTGTTCATTTGTTTTTATTTTTTAGATTCCACATATAAGTGAAATCAAATCTGTTTCTCTCTGCCTGTCTTATTTCACGTATCATAATATCCTCTAGGTCCATTCATATTATTGCAAATAGTAGGATTTTATTCTTCTTTATGACCGAGTAATATTTCATTTTATATATGCACTACATCTTCTTTTTCCATATATATGTTTGGATATACACAGAAATTCTTTAGATCTAATAATTTCTGAAAGGTCAGATGAAGCCAGATTTTCCCTTGCATGTATACTTCTTTTCTTTCTTTGTAAGTTGTTTTAACAGTGAGCATGTATTACTTTTACACACATACACACACACACACACACACACACACACACAGTCACTATAAACTAAGAGCTTAAAGACCTCAACCATTTACCATTATTATATGGTAACTAGAGGCCCAATGCACAAAATTCATTTAAGAGTAGACACCCCCTCCCCCCCCCTGCTGGCACTGGCTTCCCTCTGGCACCTGGGACTCAGGCTACCCTCCGGCCGCTGGCAGGCATCCGGGATCTGGGCTTCCCTCCGGCCGCTGGCAGGCACCCACTACCTGGGCTTCACTTGAAGCCCTGGCTTTGTCTGGAAGGTCTTCCGGAAGGACGTCTGGTCTAATTAGCATATTACGCTTTTATTATTATAGATTATTGGGCTAGGCCCTAGGCTGATAAGCTCTTTATGAGTAGCAGGAGGTTGAGGGGGAGCAGAGGGAGGACCTCTACAAGTTAAAGAAAGAAAGCACATATGTCTCTGCTTCCACCCTCAGCATGTAGCATATCAGATTTCTAACATCAGGCATTCAGATTGCATGACCTTAATCTGATGCTCCTAGAAAAATTACAGAACCATGTACCTAAAGGAGCACTGTTTTGATGTCAGACCTACTAAAAAGAGCACCTCTTTTTGGAGCAGCAATGACACTTAAAACAGCTGTTGATTGCCATTTCATTCTTTTTAATGGAAGAGTGAGAAGGTGAGTAACTCAGTTACAATCAAGTTAATTGTGGTTTTTAGTAATTCTTATCAGTCAGTTAATCAAGTTAATTGTAAGGACTCAAGTGTGAGTTCTCAGCATGACAAATACCTTGTCAAGCAGATACTTAGAAGCAAATACTAGGTTTTTAATCATGGATGTTCTCGACTTATATCAGCAATCTGTGGCACTTAGTTCTAGGTTGTGTAGCCTTTCCCAAAGACTCCTGTCCTCACTGATATCCTGATTTTTTAAAACCCTAAAATATTAAAAATTGTATTATAGTTATATTTTCATTTTATATCCACATCTCATCATTATGATCAATTTAACACAAAGTTAAAAAAAATCCTACCAGACTGATCAAACTGAATGAACCAAACACACATGTTCATAAGCTCATATCCACAAACTTGAATTTCAGATATCTTTGAAAACCCCCAAATTTTTTAACTAATTTGGTGACAAAACCACCTGAACTAATGCAGAAATACCAATGTTTGATGAAGGAGCTGGGAGGCACCCTCCCCCCTGCCCCTCCCCGCCAACCTTGTTTGGAAAGTTAGATAATGTATACTGCATATAGTATATGCATCATATCACCTTTCTTATATTTGAGAAATTCTGAATTCTGGCCAAAAAGATCTTGGATACAGACCTGTATTATTGGATAAAATTAAACATCCACATCATTATAAACACATCTATAATCAGGCAGAACCACACAAGGAGTTTTTAACTCTATAATATTTTATTTAAGCTAGGTGGTGAGTACACAGGTAGGAATTATATAATTCTTTTTGAATGTATGAAACATGTCCTAGATTTTAAAATTGTAAGTGAAAACTTGTAGGTACACAATGTTTTATTTACTTCCTTAAAATAATAAAAGCAGGTGAATTCAAAGTGTTGATTTTCTTAAAATAATAAAAACATTTGAGAAGCAGCAAGTTTGAAATGGTTAAAGGTCTTAAAAACATTTATATTTTTGATCCAATAATTCTATAAACAGGAAACCAATATACTGAAATGATCTAAAATATAGAAAAAACAGCTATATTATGAATTATGACATACCAGCTTTATTAGTATAATTCAACAGAGAAATGTTTAAGTGAAATTTTTATGATTTAACATTGCCTACAAAAATATATTTACAATCCATGTCTGACAAAAAATGTTTATAATACAGTAAATGAAAGTGGATATACATTTAACATACTCTTGACTTTGTAAATATACATGTATAAGAAAGGAATGTTTAATTTCTTCTTAAAAGTTGTCAAAATTTTCCAAATGGGTATATGATATTTTTTCAAAAGAAAAATGTTTAAAAAATTTAAACAGAAACAAAAGGGAAAAGCCACTGTAATTTAAGGTGAGCATTTCTTCCTTTTGGACCTGGTCTCAAAATCATTCTCAACACAGCATTTCCACCTGCCACCACCAACTGTTCTTGGCACATAACATCCCACCTATCTGTTGATCCTAAAGGCAGCAATATTTTCATAACTTATAATAATACAGATATAAAATATATAATGTTATTTTTGACCTTAGTGAGCATATGGGAAGTATTGTGAAGACAGCAAGATTTCCCACCACTCACTAGGTATACAATGCATAGGGGGTCAGGAGATGAGGGGTGGAAGCATTATAATTATTTCTTATATCCTCCAAAACATTTGAGGAATAGCAGATTGCCAGATAGAATGGGCAAGATGGGACTTGAGAAAAAGGCTCAGAAAAAGAATTTGCAGAGCCATTAAAAATCACAATTTCTTTCTCATTGATTATGAGTCCATTATTTTCCTACCTGTTACCATGCTTCTCAAAATAAAGTCTACCAAGGATTTTTTTTAAACCATAACTCTTTACATGGATATACCTAAACGCCTTGTGTAGCTCTGTCCTGACCAGGAATTGAACCATGACCTCCTGGTTCATAGATCGATGCTCAACCACTGAACCATGCTGCGCATGGTTCTTTCTCTTTATTTTGGTACAAATAATACAATAATTGAACATCATTGCGTGTATATTCTTGAACTTGTGAAATATGTCTTATAGAGGATAATTTTAAAAGTGAGGCTTTGAGGTCAGAGGGGTTTGCACATTTAAAATTTATTTGATAGATTCTGTCAAACTGTACTTGAATGGAATTACAATTGTTAATCTTTTCATAGAGTGCCTAAGGTAGGAGCATATTTCTTGCCCCTAGTGACATTTATAACCCTTTAAAATGAACAGAATCTTTTAAAATGTTGAAATACAGTGTTTTAAAATATTCAACTAATTTTATGATAATAAATGCTAATTAGTATTAGTATAACCCATCACAGCATATAGGAGTAGTAATTTTGAGATTTAGGTCAGAATTTCACATATAATGCTTTAAATAGCTAATGGCTGATGTATTATATTTTTAGTTAACCTTATAAATATGTCATAGCACATCTTTGTCAACCTATCCAATTGTAATTAATTTGAAGTAGATTACTATGTTGCCATTAAAGGATTTTCTACTTATGTTTGATTTATGAATATTTGGTATTCCTTTGGAGACTTGAGTTGTAGACAGCTATTATTATCCTTCTAATCTGTGAGGAAGGAGTGAGAGACTGCTGTTTGCAGTTGCATGTTATGCTTGTAACTATTTGTGGGAAGAGTTAGCCTTTTAACATGCAATCGTTGTATGTGGAAGTATTTTTATATGTAGGCACCCATAAATACTCCAGGATTCTGAGTAGATATACATGGGTGCCTGTGAGGTCAGGCCAGGCTGGCTGGTGTTTTCTCTTAGTGTGTATATAGGTATTGAGACCAATGCTTTTCTTGTATGGAAAAATGAGTCTGGAATTTTTTAGTATTCTTCTTTTTATGGTTTTCCTGATCTAGCTGACAAGCTTGAAGTATGAATATGTAGTAGTGGCCAGGTGTGAACTCAGTTTTGTTGCTTTATTTTAAGACCTCATGGAGATTTATTTGATAATGAATATGGGAAGTAGGGTTTAGATGTTAAAATACTAAACCGGCGCTGGCTGGTTTGGCTCAGTGGATAGAGCATCAGCCTGCAGACTGAAGTGTCCCAAGTTTGATTCCAGTCAAGGGCACATGCCCGGGTTGTGGACTCGATCCCTGGTGGGAGGGCATATAGGGAGGCAGCCAATCAGTAATTCTCTCTCATCATTGATGTTTCTCCCTCTCTCTTCCTCTCTTAAATCAATAAAAATATATTAAAAGAAAATGCTAACTGCAAAGAATTGACCTCCACAGCTGTGCCTCTTCCCCTTCTATGCTCTTCTTTTTTGTCTCAGCAGCATTTTCCTGCTTCCCTTTGGAGGCTTTGAAGTAGATTATCTTTTTTTTTCTAATTAAATCTTTATTGTTCAGATCATTACAGTTGTTCCTCTTTTTTTCCCCCATAGTTCCCCTCCACCTGGTTCCCATCCCACCCTCTGCCCTTACACCCCGCACTGTCCTCATCCATAGGTGTACGATTTTTGTCCAGTCACTTCCCGCACCCCCCACATCCTTTCCCCCCCGAGAATAGTGAGTCCATTCCCTTTCTATGTCCCTGATTCTATTATAATCACCAGTTCATTCTGTTCATCAGATTATTTATTCACTTGATTCTTAGATTCACTTGTTGATAGATGCATATTTGTTGTTCATAATTTGTATCTTTACCTTTTTCTTCTTCTTCCTCTTCTTAAAGGATACCTTTCAGCATTTCATATAATACCGGTTTGGTGGTGATGAATTCCTTTAGCTTTTCCTTATCTGTGAAGCTCTTTATCTGCCCTTCAATTCTGAATGATAGCTTTGCTGGTTAAGTAATCTTGGTTGTAGGTTCTTGGCATTCATCACTTTGAATATCTCTTGCCACTCCCTTCTGGCCTGCAGAGTTTCTGTTGAGAAATCATC
>NW_006296283.1:654149-659521 GCF_000327345.1 Myotis davidii | reverse complement strand
TGCAAAAGCTCTGTGCACAGCTTGGGTGGGGCGGGGTCTCAGGGAATCAACAGGGCAGAGCAAACAGCTATGGCTGATCCTCAGTCCTACCCTAAGAGGTCCCGGGTCTCAGTGTCCCGGTAATCGCTGCAAGCACCTCTGAGAGAAAGCCGCCCTCCAGTTCTGACTGATGCCAGACAGTCCAGTTTCTCCCCGTATGAGTCTGGGTCCCCAGAGACTCGCCTGGAACTGGAGTCAGGGCCATCGGGAGCTTGTGCCTCCCTCCCGATTGCTAAAGACACCGGCGTCCTCCGTTTCCAGCCCCTTTCCCCTCTTGATCCTCCGTACCTCTGCACTTTACTTACCCACCACCTCTGAGTCTCATTGTGCTTTTCTCTTTCCTTCTAGTTGTAGAATTTCCACTCAGCCAGCCTTCCTGTGGTTCTGTATGATGTCTGTTTTGTCTTTTAGTTGTATTTTTGAAGTGGTTGTGCCAGGCAGCAATTTCCTGTGTTTACCTATGCCGCCATCTTGGTTTCCTGATCTGACTTTGTGTTTTAAAAATTTATTTTGTACTTGGAGGATATGACTATTTTTTCATTTTTTTAAAAAAATGAATGCTTTATTGTAGTATGAATATAACATTTTATAGGTGAAACTAAAGCCTCCACAAGCATTCCCCTCTCAACCTCCCTTTACAATATATTCCCTTCCCCTCTAATTATTGCTGTCTCAAATTTGGCATTTCCCATGTAGGAATTACATATATGATTTAAGTATGTTTTAATATTTAAATTGTGTGTATATATATATATATGTAATATATATATGTATATTTATATCCTATTGACTTCAGAGAGGAAGAAAGAGGGAGAGAGAGATAGAAACATCAATGATGAGAGAGAATCATTGATTGGCTGCCTCCTGCAAGCCCCACACTGGGGATTGAACCCACAACCTGGGCATGTGCCCCAACTGGGGAATCGAACCAGTGACCTCTTGGTTCCTGGGTCTATACTCAAGAGCTGAGCCACTCCAGGCCTGGTTCTTTATATATTTTGTATATAGATCTTTTATACATATATTAGATATAGTTTTTTCACCTAGTTTTGGGTTTTCCTTTTAATTTTGCTTGTAGTGATTTTTGGGGTATATTTTGTCCGTTTGATATAATTTAAATATATTAGCTTTTTAAAAAATGGTTTTTGTTTTTTGTTTCTTATTTAAGAACAGTCACTTTAACTTAAGTTCATAGGATATTATTCTGTTTCCTTCTAACATTTTTAGTAGTTTTCAAATGTGTGTGTGTGTGTATGTGTATATGTGTATATATATATATGTGTGTATATGTGTATATATATATATTTAAAATATATTTCTATTGATTTTAGAGAGGAAGGGAGAGGGAGAGAGAGAGACATCAATGATCAGAGAGAATCATTGATTGGCTGCCTCCTCACTGGTGACTGAGCCTGCAATCTGGACGTGTGCCCCCACCAGGAATCGAATCGTGACCTCCTGGTTCATACAACCACTGAGCCACACCGGCTGGGCTCAAATGTATATTTTTAAGATATATACAATTTATTTCTGTGTACTGTGTGAAGTAGGAATGTGATTTATTTTTTTTCAAGACTACCATTTGTTTAGACTCCATTATTGGATGTTTGTCCTTTCCTTACTGTTTTGAAATGTTACTTTTAGGTCCTAGCTAGTTTGGCTCAGGGATAGAGCATCAGCCTGTGGACTGAAGGGTCCTGGGTTCGATTCTGGTCAAGGGCACATGCCTGGGTTGTGGGCTCGATCCCCAGTAGGGGGTGAGCAGGAGACAGTCGATCAATGATTCTCTCTCATCATTGATGTTTCTTTCTCTCCCTCTCCCTTCTTCTCTGAAATCAATAAAAATATATTATAAGTAAGTAAATAAATAAATAAATAAAATGTTACTTTAAGCATATACTAAACTCACATATATAATTTAGACTATTTGTGGACCAGTATTATACATTTTTAATTTCTATAGCTTTAAAAGGCTATTATAAGTCTTTATGAGAAATCCTTGGGGTTAAGATGTGATATTAGAATCTATATTTTCCCCCAGTAGTATCCAATGGGCATTATGCAGTATCCTGTAAGTCCTACATATTATTTCTTAGTGAAGTGTATGAATAATCACAGTAAGTGAGATGCATATAAAAAACAAGTGACCTTAGATCAGGTCAGGTTTTGCTCCTAAGTGAGTTAAAAAGAAAAAAACAAAATACTTTTCAGACATTTTGGATTTTTGGATTGCAAACAAAATGGACCTGTAATTTATCTTGCTATTTAGGGGACATATTCCTTCTTTTTCTTTTATTTCAGGTTGTTTGGTTATTCTTGTATCTCTACTTTTCTATTTGAATTTTAGAATCAACTTTAGAGTTATGTTAAGAATCTTGTAGAGATTTTCATTGGAATTTGAAGTAGTTGGGGAAGAACTGACCACCTTTACAGTGTTTGTGTTCTTATCCATGAACATGGATATCTTTCCTTTTGTTCAGGTGTCGTTTCAGTAAAGTTTTGTAATTTAAAAAAAAAGCATACCTTTTTTGTTAGATTTATATCAAAAATTGTTTTATGGTTACTATTGTGAATGAACTTTAAAAAAATTATATTTTCTAGTTACTATTACTAATGTGCAAGAAAGTATTGCTATTTATATATTAATCTTGTGTCTGACAAACTTGTTGGGTTTTATTATTAGTCCTAATAACTTTTCATTTTATACTCTTGGGTTTCCAGTTAGAAAATCATATCTCCAAATAGTTTTTTCCTTGGCAATCACTTTTTCATTTGCTTGGTATGGTTTCAATATTCAGTTTTTGGGAAATGTAAAATATTTATAGAATTATGTTTACTATGAAATAAATTGTGCTGTAAACAAATTTTGAATGCATGAGTAAATAGAAGATAGAAGGGAGAGCTTCCTCAAGTGGGGGTAATGAAGTGTTTCTTAGAAGGGAAATGGTTATTATTGGAGGATTTACTGTGTTATCTTCTCATTACAGATATGGTGTAAGATATTTCTTCAAGACTGGACAGCTGAGGACCTGTTATTTCTGATTTGCCTTAAGCAAACTTACAGCCATATAGAAACCTCACGGAGTTATATATTTTGCTCTCTGCTTTATACCTTTCCTGGTACATAAATTCATCTTGCAGTCATGTATGGAAGTGCTCGCTCAGTTGGGAAGGTGGAACCGAGCAACCAGAGCCCTGGGCGTTCACCTAGGCTTCCACGTTCCCCGCGCTTGGGCCATCGTCGAACCAATAGTACAGGAGGGAGTTCTGGAAGCAGTGTTGGAGGTGGCAGTGGGAAAACCCTTTCAATGGAGAATATCCAGTCCTTAAATGCTGCCTATGCCACATCTGGCCCTATGTACCTATGCACTGGCCTTGAGGTGTGTTCTTAACTGGACAAAATTATACCAGCCAACACTTCATACCATTATATGAGTGAACCCCACTCCCAAAGTAGTCCCCCAAGCATAAAATATTAGAAATAATCTAATAGTCTGCCTCAGGGGTCTTATCATGCTCTCTATTTTCTGTGATGCTAGCCAGAGGAGTTTGTATAATGGCATCTGTGACATTTGTAGGCTTAAATCTGTGACAATTTGTAGGCTTAAACGCGAAATCAATGGGCTGTGCAGAAGGCCAAGGAGCAAAGTGGTCTTGCCAAATATCAGCCCAGATCACTGCCCATCTCAGGCCTTTGTTAAGATAAAAGACTTGCTTTCCACCTAACTAAAAAAAAGTACGTTTGGAGGGACATGGTATCTGTGCATGGCTTGCACTCAGTGCCACGAAGATTGATCTTGATTAGTGAAACCCTTGTGACCTCTCATCCTTATCCACACTTACCTATTCACTTGTGCATCTCTTTAGAGCTCTTTAAGGCAAATATTTAAATGCTGCCTATGCCACATCTGGCCCTATGTACCTAAGTGACCATGAAAATGTGGGTTCAGAAACACCTAAAAGCACTATGACACTTGGCCGTTCTGGGGGACGTCTGCCTTATGGTGTTAGGATGACTGCTATGGGCAGTAGCCCTAATATAGCTAGTGGTGGTGTTGCTAGTGACACCATAGCATTTGGAGAGCATCACCTCCCTCCTGTGAGTATGGCATCTACTGTTCCTCACTCACTTCGTCAGGCAAGAGATAACACAATCATGGATCTGCAGACTCAGCTGAAGGAAGTATTAAGGGAAAATGATCTCTTGCGGAAGGATGTGGAAGTAAAGGAGAGCAAATTAAGTTCTTCAATGAATAGCATCAAGACCTTCTGGAGCCCAGAGCTGAAGAAAGAGCGAGCCCTCAGAAAAGATGAAGCTTCCAAAATCACTGTTTGGAAGGAACAGTATAGAGTTGTGCAGGAGGAAAACCAGGTTAGTTTTTTTTCCGTATGTTTGCTTTTACTGTCTAAATTCATGCATATAAGTGAAATGAACCATTCTTTTTTTCCTTTCTTAGGTTTTTCCCTTCTTGGTACATTTATCTTCCTGATTATTATTTAATTTAATATTTTCTATTCTCTGTTTGTTAGCTTTTCCCAGGTTTGGTCCTTTGCCTTGATTATTTTTTATTTTTTTGGTTGTCATGTCCTCTTGGCAATAATGAGGAGCAGTTCTTTCTGTGGACATTCATGATAGTTTAACTTAAGGATGCTTATGTAATTTTTTTTTAGTTCTTTAACAAATTTAAGGTGGAAGAAAGACAACTTGGTGTGATTGTGCTTCTAGAAAATAAATATAACGAGGCATAATTATGGGCTTTGCAGTTTAAGAGCTAAGTTAAGTGCTGTCTTATCCTTTTTTTTTTTTAATGGTTAACATAAATCTTTATTGAGAAATTATAGGGGATAGGGAGGATGGGGACCAACATACCCACAGTACTGGTCCCCTAGGCTGAGCTGAGAAGAAATAAATATAATATCGTGATAAGGGAGAGCATACTGGGCAATATTAAATGAGAAAATACAAGTAAATATATCATAGAGCAAGCCTGACTCTTTGTAAGCTAACTCTTCTGCAGGAGCTGTGTGGACCCTAATGCTTAGGAGGAGAAGACAGCAATGGCAAGAGGGAGGGGCCAGAAACCAGGTTGTGCTCCTTCTATGCATCAGATCCCCTGACAGTTCAAATGATGCTCCCAATCTCAGGCTTCAGGGACTCCTCCCTCAGGTCATCTACCTTGAGACTCAGGCAAATTTAACTGATTCCAAGTCCCACCTGAACTCAAACACAGGTGTGTTCTGCATTTCCTTCCTCCAGCTGACTACTAGTGAGGACTGACACCATCTACAAACATCTGTAAATCTGGAACTGCTGGAATAGAAATAGGGACTTT
>NW_006296283.1:647743-653656 GCF_000327345.1 Myotis davidii | reverse complement strand
ACGTTCTCCAGGTTCTCCAGCCAGGTTCTGTAGCCATGTTCTCTCGCTAGGTTCTCCAGCCACGTTTGGTCGCCAGATTCTGTAGCCGGGTTCTTCAGCCGAGTTCTGTCTAGGTTCTCCAACCAAGTTCTGTCACCAGGTTCTAGTCAGGTTCTCTTGCCAATTTCTGTAGTCAGGTTCAGCCCAGGATCTTTTGCCTTGTTCCATCTCTAGGTTCTTCTCTAGGTTCTGTGTGTAGGTTCTGTCTTCTAAGTTCTGTCTAAGTTCTGTTAGTGCTGTCTTATCCTATATAATAAAAGGCTAGTAAGCAAATCGGCGGAACGACCAGTTGCTATGACGCACACTGATCACCAGGGGGCAGGTGCTCATCGCAGGAGCTGCCCCCTGGTGGTCAGTGTGCTCCCACAGGGGGAGCGCTGCTCAGCTAGAAGCAGGGCTCACGGATGGCAAATCCAGCAGTGGTGGCGGAAGCCTCTCCTGCCTCGCCTTTGTGGCAGCGCTAAGGACTCCTTGGGGGATGTCTGCAGGGAGTGGGCCTAAGCCAGCATTTGGATATCCCCCGAGTGGTTCTGGACTGCGAGAGGACGCAGGCCGGGTTGAGGGACCCTTCCTCCCCCACCAGTGCACAAGTGTCATGCATTGGGCCTCTACTTAGTTATATGAAACATTCATTTATTAATTTTCTGCCCTTTTCCAAGTTGTAGTTAATGTTTTGGCCATAGCCATTTTGCATTCAGTGGTATATGACCACAAAGATGTGGACAAGTCATATTCAAACTGCAGCAGTTAAAATCTTAATTATAGTTTATGTTGAAAGTACATTTAGAACTTTTATTTTTTTAGTCCTCACCCAAGTATATGTGTGTGTGTGTGTTTTTAAGTTGATATGAGAGGGAGAGGAAAGAAGAGAGATGGGAGGGGGAGAGAGAGAAACATCGATGTGAGAGAGAAATATTAATTGGTTGCCTTCCACACACACCCCAACCTGGGATCGAATCCACAACCTGGTTATGTGCTGTGACCAGGAATCAAAGCTACTGCTACTACCCTTTGGTACACAGGATGATGCTCCAACCAACTGAGCCACAGTGGCCATAGCTACACTGTTAACATTTTTTTTTTAAATATATTTTTTATTGATTTTTTTATAGAAAGGAAGGGAGAGGGATAGAGAGTTAGAAACATCGATGAGAGAGAAACATCCTTAAGCTGCCTCTTGCACACCTCGTACTGAGGATGTCCCCACAACCAAGGTACATGCCCTTGACCGGAATCGAACCTGGGACCCTTTAGTCCACAGGCTGACGCTCCATCCACTGAACCAAACCGGTTAGGGCACACTGTTAACATTTCTATGTTTCTCTCTAATGAACTATGTCTGTGCATATACACATACAAATTTTACATGAAGGGAATATTATAGGTGTTATACCGTATATTAAAGTCTTATGGTATACTAGAGGCCCGTTGCACGAAGATTCGTGCAATAGGCCTTCCTTCCCCTGGCTGCTGGCACCGGTTTTCCTCTGGCACCCGGGACCCAGGCCTTTGGTCCGGCCTCAGCAGCGAGGCTTGGCTTCTCCGCTTCGGCTGCAGCGGAGAAGCCAAGCATCTTCCGTCTTCAGTCGTCTTCAGTCTTCAGTCATCTTCAGTCGTCTTCAGTCTTCACTCCGTGCCTGCATATGCAAATTAACTGCCATCTTTGTTGGGTTAATTTGCATACTCATCCTGATTGGCTGGTGGGTGTAGCGGGGGGACATCAATTTGCATGTTTCTCTTTTATTAGTGTAGATATCTAAATCATTGTTTTTAATACCTGTATACTAATCATTGTTTTTAATGCCTGTACCTGTTAATTTACCTAACATCAGAGATTTAAATAAAAATCTTCATATTTAGTTTATTTTATTCATTAGATTCCACATATGAGTGAGATTATGTGATACTTGTCTTTCTCTGACTGGCTTATTTTCCTTAGCATAATACTCTCCAGGTCCCTCCATGCTGTTTCATAGGTTAAGAGATCCTTCTTTTATACAGCTACAAAGTATTCATGGTGTAGATGTACCACAGCTTTTTTATCTATTCATCTACTGATAGGCACTTGGGCTGTTTTCAGACCGTAGCTATTGTAAATAGCACTGCTATAAACATAGGGGTGCATATGTTCTTTCTGATTGGTGTTTTAATCTTCTTATGATATATTCCTAGAAGTGGGATCACTGGGTCAAATGGCAGTTCCATTTCTAATTTTTTGAAGTGATTTCATATGGATTTCTATAGTGGTTATACCAGTCTGCATTCCCACCAGCAGTGTAGTAGGGTTCCTTTTTCTCCCCATCCTAGCTAGCACTTGCTGTTTGTTGATTTAGTGATGGCAGCCATTATGACAGGTGTGAGGTGGTAGCTCATTGTCATTTAAATTTGCATCTCTGTGATAATTAGTGACGCTGAAAATTTTTCCATATGTCTCTTGGCCATTTGTATGTCTGCTATAGGTTAAGTGTCTATTTAGTTCTTCTGTTCATTTTTTTTTATTGGATTGTTTTCCTTTTGTTGATTTGTTCACGTATTTTATATATATTGAATATTAATCCCTTATCAGATGGTCATTGGCAAATATGTTCTCCCATACAGTGGGTTCCCTTTTCATTTTGATGCTGTTTTCTTTTGCTGTACAGAAACTTTTTATTGATTTTAGAGGGGAAAGGAGAGGGAGAGAGATAGAGAAATGTCAGTTATGACAGAGAATCACTTGTAGGCTGCCTCCTGCATGACCCCTACTGGGGATCGAGCCCATAACCTGGGCATGTGCCCTTTACCAGAATGGAAATCAGGACTCTTCATTCCACAGGCTGACATTCTACCACTGAGCCAAACCAGCTAGGGCTGTGCAGAAGTTTTTTATGTTGATGTAGTCCCATTTGTTTATTTTTTTCTCTTGTTTTTCTTGCACTAGGTGTTGTATTAGTGAAAATGTTGTTACATGAGATGTGTGATATTTTTTTTAAAAATATATTTTATTGATTTTATACAGAGAGGAAGGGAGAGAGATAGAGAGTTAGAAACATCGATGAGAGAGAAGCATCGATCAGCTGCTTCCTGCACACCCCCTACTGGGGATGTGCCTGCAACCAAGGTACATGCCCTTGACTGGAATCAAACCTGGGACCCTTTAGTCCCCAGGCCAACGCTCTATCCAGTGAGCCAAACCAGCTAGGGCAGAGATGTGTGATATTTTGCTACCTTTGTTTTCTTCAAGGATTTTCACAACTTACATTTATATCTTTTATCCATTTTTACTTTATTCTTATGTATGGTGTAAGTTCGTGGTCTAGTTTCATTTTTTTCACATGTAGCTGTCCAATTACCCCAACACCATTTATTGTAGAGATTGTCTTTACTCCATTGTATGCTCTTGTTTCCTTTATCAGATATTAATTGAGCGTAATGGCTTGGGTTGATTTCTGTGGTTTCTATACTGTTCCATTGATCTGTATGCCTTTTTTTTTTCTGCCAGTACCAGGCTGTTTTGATTATGGTGGCTTTGTAGTATAGCTTGAAATCTAGTATTGTGATTCCTCCAACTGTGTTCTTCTTTCTCAAGATTTCTGCAGCTATTTGGGGTCTTATTTGGTTGTATATAAATTTTTGGAGTGTTGGTTTTAGGTCTGTGAAATATGCTATTGGTATTTTAATAGGGATTACATTGAATCTGTAGATTGTTTTGGGTAGTATGGACATTTTAATGATGTTGATTCTACCAATCCATGAACATGGTATATTCTTCCACTTGTTTATATCTTCCTCTATCTGTTTTTTTTTAGCGCCCTATAGTTTTTGAGTTCAAGTCTTTTACCTCCTTATTTAAGTGTATTCCTATTTCACTTTTTTGGTTACAGTGGTAAATGGGATTGTTTTGTTATTTCTCTTTCTGAGAGTTTATTATTGGTGTCTAAGAATGCCACTGATATCTGGATGTTAATTTGTATCTTGCTACACTGCCAAAATCCTTTATTAAATCTGCATGTTTTTTAGTGGAGTCCTTGTGGTTTTCTGTGTACAATATCATGTCATCTGCAAATAATGACAGTTTTACTTCCTCCTTTCCAGTTTGGATGCCTTTTATGTTTTCTTCTTGTCTGTTCACTGAGGCTAGGACCTCCAGTACTATCCTGTATAATAAAACCCTAATATGCAAATCGACCAAACAGCAGAATGGCCAGTCGCTATGATGTGCACTGATTACCAGGGGGCAGTTGCTCAACGCAGGAGATGCCATCTGGTGGTCAGTGTGCTCCCACAGGGGGAGTGCTGCTCAGCCAGAAGCTGGGCTCACGGCTGGCGAACCCAGTGGCAGTGGTGGGAGCTTCTCTTGCCTCCGCAGCAGCGCTAAGGACCTTTTGGGGGATGTCCAACTGCCGACTTAGGCTCACTGCGGGCCCACTAAGTTGGCAGTTGGACATCCCCCGAAGGGTCCAGGACTGGGAGAGGGCACAGGCTGGGCTGAGAAACCCCCCTCCCCACCCCCAGTGCACTAAAGTCGTGCACCAAGCCTCTAGTCTAAATATATAAAAGGCTAATATGCTAAGTGTCTGATTGGCTGCTGTGACATGCACTGACCACCAGGGGCCAGATGCTCAGTGCAGGAGTTGCTGTGATGCGCACTGGCCATTTACAGAGAAACGGCACCGCGGACCTTGCGCTCACAAAGCAATAGTTGGGTTCCCCCAAGTGGGACACAGGCCCCACCACCACCTCAGAGTGATAGCCCACCAAATGGCAGCCAATGCTACTGGGACCCCATGGTGCAAAATGTGGCCCACAGCCCAGAAACGGTGGCTGTGGGTGCCGGGTAATGACGTCATGTAGCAACTCCCGGCTTCCTCTCCCTAGCAACAGGCCATTTAACAATAAACAGCCCCGGGGACCTGGCTCCACAAAGCAACACTCGGCTTTCCACAAGTGGGACACAGGCCCTGCCACCACCCCGGAGTGACACCCCACCAAATTGCAGCCAATGCTGCCAAGACTGCATGGTGCAAAATGTGGCCCACAGCCCAGCCCAGCCCGGAAATGGTCGCTGTAGGTGCCGGGCAATGATGTCATGTAGCAACGCCCAGCTTCCTTTCCCTAGCTACTAGCCTCCTTGGAGTTTCTTTAGCCCAGGAGCCCAACTTGCTTTATAGCCAGGTGGAAACATTTTACAGTTCAACCAAATGTTTGTGAAGTGTTTTCACATGCCTCATCTCATTTGATCCTCACAGAAGTCCTGGAGTAGGTAGATAGGAGACTGTAGAATCCTATTTTCTTTTTATTAGCAAAAACAATAGAGATTTAGAAAGTTTAGAAACTTGACCCAACTAAGAAGAAGTAAAAATTGGTGGACCTTGAAAATGACTTCAGGTTTTCTCACTGTGCAGAATATAGTCAAACACTACTACAGTTAAATATTTTACCCTTTCTCCCTGTGTGATCTATAATAATAATATGCTTCGTGTTGATATTTACTGCTGTTTTGCTGACAGTTACCTGAAAGAGAAATTGAGGTGTTCATGCGGCTGGGGAAAGTTTAGCTAAATCAGAAAGCAGTCTAATTAAGCAAGTTTATTCTATATCTTTAAAAGGCTAAGTTGATTCACATATGCGTGATACATATAAAGCTCTCACTGGCGCCAGTCGCACGCATGTGTTTTGATCTGTCATTGTCAATTGTGAATTTGGTTGACAGTTCTATTTTTTTAAATTTTCTTTATTAAGGTATTAGATATTTGTCCTTATCCCCTCCCTTATTCCCCCCCAACCCCCCCGCTCATGCCCTCCCCTCCCTGGTGTCTGTGTCCATTGGTTATGCTTATATGCATGCATACACGTCCTTTGGTTGCTCTCTCCCCCTTAACCCCACCCTCCCCT
>NW_006296283.1:646839-647658 GCF_000327345.1 Myotis davidii | reverse complement strand
ATTGTGTAAGTGTACCACAGCTTTTCCTCCACTCATTTACTGATAAGCACTTGTGCTGCTATGAACATAGGGGTGCATACGTTCTTTCTAATCGGTGTTTTGGGTTTCTTACAATATATTCCTAGAAGTGGGATTACTGGGCCAAATGGCAGTTCCATTTTTAATTTTTTGAGGAAACTCCATGCTGTTCTCCACAGAGGCTGCACCAGTCTACATTCCCACCAGCAGTGCACAAGGGTTCCTTTTTCTTCGCGTCCTCGCTAGCACTTGTCATTTGTTCATTTGTTAATGATAGCCATTCTGATAGGTGTGAGATGGTACCTCATTGTCGTTTTGATTTGCTTCTTTCGGATGATTAGTGACTTTGAGCATGTTTTCATATGTCTCTTGGCCTTCCTTATGTCCTCTTTTGAAAAGTATCTGTTTAGGTCCATTGCCCATTTTTCGATTGGGTTATCTTCCTTTTGTTAAGTTGTATGAGTTTCCTGTAAATGTTGGAGATTAAACCCTTATTGGAGATAACATTTGCAAATATATTCTCCCATGCAGTGGGCTTTTTTGTTGTTTTTTAATGGTTTCTTTTGCTGTGCAGAAGCTTTCTATTTTGATTTAGTCCCATTTGTTTATTTTCTCTTTAGTTTCTCTTGCCATAGGATCTGTATGGGTGAAGATATTGCTTCGGCATATGTCTGAGATTTTGCTGCCTGTGGATTCTGCTAAGATTTTTATGGTTTTCTGTCTTACGTTTAAGTCCTTTATCCATTTTGAGTTTATTTTTGTGTATGGTATAAGTTGGTGGTCTAGTTTCATTTTTTTTGG
>NW_006296283.1:645954-646700 GCF_000327345.1 Myotis davidii | reverse complement strand
TCCCCAATACCATTTATTGAAAAGACTGTCTTGACTCCATTGTATGCTCTTGCTGCCTTTGTCAAGTATTAATTAAGCATAGTGGATTTGGTCGATTTCTGGGTTCTCTATTCTATTCCATTGGTCTGTATGTCTGTTCTTGTGCCAGTATTAAGCAGTTTTGAGAACAGTGGCTTTGTAATAGAGCTTGATATCTTGTACTGAGATCCTTCCTACTTAGTTCTTCTTTCTCAGGATTGCTGCAGCTATTTGGGGTCTTTTTTTTTTTCTAGATGAATTTTTGGAGAGTTCGTTCTAGGTCTGTGAAATATGCCATTGGTATTTTAATGGGGAGTTCATTGAATCTGTAGATTGTTTTGGGTAGTATAGACATTTTAATGATGTTGATTCTACCAATCCATGAACATGGTTATGTTCTTACATTTATTTACGTCTTCCTCTATCTCCTTTTTTAGTGTCTTGTAGTTTTCCAAGTACAAGTCTTTTACCTCCTTAGTTAAGTTTATTTCTAGGTATCTTAATTTGGTGTCTGGTGCAATGGTAAATGTGATTGTTTTTTTAGTTTCTCTTTCTGTGAGATCATTATTGGTGTATAAAAAAACCCACAGATTTCTGGGTGTTAATTTTGTATCTAACTACATATCCGAATTCATTTATTAAGTCTAGTAGTTTTTTGATGGAGTCTTTAGGGTTTCCTATGTACAATATCATGTCGTCTGAGAATAATGACAGTTTTACGTCTTCTC
>NW_006296283.1:635894-645479 GCF_000327345.1 Myotis davidii | reverse complement strand
TTTAGTGGAATAGAGTTGTTCATAGTATTGTTTTTTACAGTCCTTTGTATTTCTGTGGTGGTGGTGGTTATTTTGTCTCTTTCATTTCTGATTTTGTTTATTTGGGTCCTTCTCTCTCTGCTTTCGGTGAGCCTGGCTATAGGTTCATCAATCTTGTTTATACTTTCAAAGAACCAGCTCTTGGTTTCATTGATCTTTTGTATTTTTTTGGGGTCTCTATGAGTTGACATTTTATTATAGAGAAAGGGCGAATAGTGATATTAAAATATTTCTTCTAATTAATTTCCTTTTAATGTGCACAGATCTGTGCACTGGGACACTGATGTTGAATAAAAGTTGTAAAGTGGACTACCTTGTCTTGTTCTAGTTTCTGGGGGAAATGCTTTTAATTTTTGCCCGTTGAGTATGATGGCTGTACGTCCAGAGACATAGAAGCATGAAACAGACTGTCAAATCTCAGAGGGAAGGCGGGAATGAGTGGGTGGGTGGGAAGATATCAACTAAAGAACTTGTATGCATATATATGCATAACCCATGGACATAGACCAGGGGTGGGCAAACTTTTTGACTCGAGGGCCACAATGGGTTCTTAAACTGGACCGGAGGGCCGGAACAATAGCATGGATGGAGTGTTTGTGTGAACTAATGTAAATTCAAAGTAAACATAATTACATAAAAGGGTACGGTCCTTTTTTTTTTTTTTTTTTTTTTTTTTTTAGTTTATTCATTTTGAACGGGCCGTAGTTTGCCCACTGCTGACATACACAGTAGTGTGGTGAAGGCCTTGTGGAGGGTGGGCTAGATGGGGTCAATGGGAAAAGAGGGGACGAATCAACAATAAAGATAAAAAATAAGAAATAATTGATCAAATCTTCATATTTATTTGATGGTACAATATGAATTCATTTGAGTCAGATTTCACAATAATTAGTAATGATGACAATTTTATTCTTTCTTGGATATAACCTTAAACTAATTTGCTTTTACTTTTTTTAAAAAATATTTTTATTGATTTCAGAGAGGAAGGGAGAGGGAGAGAAAAACAGAAACAACAATGATGAGAGAGAATTACTGATTCTGCCACTCCCCGCATGCCTCCCAATGGGGATCGAGCCCACACCAGAAATTGAACTGTGACTTCTGGGTTCATAGGTCTTCTACACTCAACCACTGAACCATGCCAGTCGGATGCTTTTACTTTTTAAAAATTACAAAGTGCTTTAACCAGCGACTAAATTTAATTTGTCACTACACAGAATCTAAACGTTTGATTATTATACTTGAATTTATAAGCCTTCTAGAGACCCAGCCTTTTTAAATAAGAGGAAATGCTTTTAAAAAGTATTCCTCAGGAAGTTCTTTGAGTAAGACTTAAAAAATGTGAAAAGAAGAAAAGAAAAAAGAACTAAAATAGATCCCAGTGTTCAATATTAAAAGTAAGATCAGGGATTCCTAAATCTTGGCTTGGATACATCATTGTCAACAGATAATATTTACTTAAAATATAGATTTTCAGGCATTACTGTATACCAACTAAGTAAATATCTGGGAGATGGAATCCAGGAACTTATATTTTAAGTAAGCTTACCTGGTGGTTCTGAAAAACCCAAAAAATCTAATTCAGGATTAATTTCGAAGAACTGTCATGTAGTCTTATTCAAATTCATAAGAGTGTCAATAGAAGAAACTTACATACAGGGGAAAAGCAGGTGCTTGCTCTCAATGGTGACCTGCTGGGCAGAAATCCACACTCCCCTAGGACAGGGTCTCTTTTGTGTAGGGGGTTAATAGTAAAAGCATATGGTGGGTAAATCACATAGACCACAAGAAAGAACAATGCATTTCTAAGTTAACGAATAACATCAGGCAGTTACATTGTATACATCCATTAACCTCCTTCCTGGGGCCTGACATTATCTTTGGGCGGGATTCCGCTTTCTGGGTAGTCAGCCTAATCTGAGGCTACAGAGAGTTAAACACTCACAGAAGGTTAAAGAGAGAGTCCAACATTGCCCAGATGCCTTTACTGCATTTCTTAGCTCCCCTACAACCTCTAATTCTTAAACTAGTCTATTGCTCATCAGCCACAGGGAATTTGTGATGGTTCTATTGCCACTTTCGGGCTTAGTTGTAAAAGATGGGAAAAGGAACAAGGGACTATTGGCTGAATGCTTCTCATCCTTTTTTTCTGCCATATTATACCTCAGGGTTGTGACAGATTCCTATACATAATGATTATTTACTGTGACAGTGTTCCTCAGAAGAAGGAATGTGTGTATAGAAAAAGGGTGTTTAAAATCTTAGCTATGTTTAATTAAAAAAAGCCATCCAGGTGATTTTGATATCTCCTCACCTTGAGAGTCATTGATGCACAAGATTACTCCAATGATGTATGACAATAGAATGAAGAAATAAACTTTTCTTCAGTTAAAATTTAAGTTGCAGAAAGTGAAGTACAACGTGAAAAGTTTATCATTCCTAAATGTAAAATAATAGTACATTCTGAAAGTTCTTCTATATGGGTGTTGAATTGTAAATATCAAGAGAGGAGTAATGAGTTTGCTTAATTTAGCCTTGTAGTAAAGTATCAGTGTAGCATAGGTCTTAGAAACTGTATCTGTATTCATAGGGTAGATTTTAGTTTCTTTTAATTTTGTAAAATGAGATTGATAAATTTGGAGTATGTAATGGTGGCATATCAATGCTCAAATATGAAGAACTTTATTTAGATAATTAAGCATCAAAGTACATCATATTTGAATATTATCCAATCTCAAATGGATTGTTAATAATCACAGTTTATTTCCATTGACTTGAAAAGTGGCTGAGCTATAAGTTATAAATATTGTGTAAAAATTATACAGGAATACACACTTTCCTTTTAAAGTTCTACCTTTTAGGAATAGATTGTGTGAGTATGTAAGTGTAAATATAATGTATATTTGTGTGTATATAAATTATGTGTACATATATGTGTGTGTGTATTTTGGAAGAAGTTAAATTGAAGTTACTGGCTCTATCACTGAATTAACTAACCTCCAGTGTACCTTTTTGATGATGCTAAAAATATGCCTATCACCAAGATAGTTTTTATTATCAAGCAACTTGGAAATGTCCATTTTAATGAGGGAAAATTATTGGCATATTTCTTTATTTTCAAAAAATTAAGGCAGCTGATTATGCCCATACTTTAAAAGCTGTGTGGATAAAAAGCAATGGCAATTTCCTTTCTAATTATCAAGCTATATACAAAGGCAAATATTTGAATCTTCTGAAAAGACTAGTAGGGATTCAGCATTTCAGTCCAGTGGAAATGAAACAGCCCATAGGACTATGATGCCCAAAAACCATATGTGCTGAAGGAGGGTAAACACTGCCTTATCTAGATTCCGCCCCTTGCCCCAATTAAACAACAAGGCTGGCAGGAATATATTCTTCCTGCACCCACTATAATTATCATACAATCCTAAAATTGTGTATCTTTGGTCCAAAAAACAAAGGGTGCAATTTTAAAGTAAAGTGAAACACTACAGTGAGATTTACAGAACTGAGAATGCTAATTAATAGATTATAGTGAGCTAGCAGTGGGCCCTTATTAAAGTCTGCATTCATTATACTCCCCATAGCCCTCAAGGTCAGACATTTTCCACTTTACAAAGAATACTGGTTTAATAGGATTTACAATAATGAAACAAATTTCTCCAATTCAATTTGAAACGGGGAATTTAGATGCATTCTAAATGTTTGATTTGCTTGGGCCACAGAGATCTTGGTCTAGAATCCTATCAAAAGTAAAGACACATTTTTTAGAGTTGTCTAATGTGTATGGTTCATTATTATGAAGTTTTTTTTGGGAAGATTGTTTCTAAAATAAATACCCAATTGTTTTTATATCTCATACGCCTTTTGTTTCTGAACTTTCAAATATTGGTGGTTGGAGAGATGGAACAACATATGTTTTAACAGGAAAGGCCTTTTTTTCTTTTTTAAAATTGACAATGAGGAAGGCTTTTCGTATTTACATATTTGCTTGATGAAGAATAAAAATCCAGTTGTGAACTTGCTTGAATGGCAAAGCTAAGGCTTTGGATGATTTACATTTTTATTCTAACCAACATATAACAAGATATTGTCATACTTTTTATTATTTTGCTTTATAATATTTCTATATGTTGAGTTTAGCTGGAAGCTTATTTTAAAAATAATTATTTTAAAGCACTTTTATTGGAATTTTGTGTGTTCAGAATACGTTCTGTTTAATATCATATTGTGGCAAGTAAGTTTAATATTTTGCTTTGTGTATTTTTTTCGTTCTGGAGTCTGATTTTATTTAGGATTCAGATTTGTTTATTTTGGTTTTATTTATTTAGGGATAAAATCAAGAGAATTTCAAGTTCAGAAATACAAAAAGAGAAATTTACCCTGTGTGAATCTTTGTTTTGTCATTTTTCACACTGCTTGGACATAGGTTACTATTAACATTTTTATAATTTTAGGTTGTAACTTGGTTTGTCACATGGTGAAAGTCATTACTGTTTGAATTTAAGCTCTTTCATGAGGTTGCTAATTATTTCACCGTCATTTAAAGACTGAGCTTTAACTTTTATGTTTGGCATTTCTGATAACAGAGATGAATTGTGAATGGTTATTCAGAACATTGTGCATAAATCAGTAGGCTAATTTATTTTCCAAATTGATTTGATCTTTTTTGGTGTTTCAGATATGGGATATGTTAAAGGCATTATGCAGAATGCCCTGAGAATTAAATTCTATGTGAAATAGCTATGTCCCTATTGGGGAGTTAATCATTTTGAGAAGCGAAATTTGTTCGTGTATGACTTTCATTAGACAAATTTTAAAAAACTCACATTTATTAATATTGCTTCTTATCTCATCAGAAATGTTTTTTAAGTATTGGTAAGCTGTCAAGCTCACCAGGTTCCCAAATTTTCAAGTTTTCCCAAAGATACAAGTTTTCCACAATTCTAATTTTCACTTGAAAGCTCAAATTTTATCAGTGGCAATAAATATTGCAAGTTACTGGTTTTGAAGTGACAGGTTTGTTTCATTAATTTATTTAAAAAATCAGCTTTATACCCGAGACAGTCTTTTAAATTAAAATGATGTTCATTGAGACACCCATTGTATTTCATTATGTAGCACAAGTGCTTTATGCCTCTTTGAAGGTATTAGTTGAGCAAAGAGAGACCTGAATGTTGTGACTGTCTGGGATAAAATGTTATCCCAGGCAGAAGAGACTATAAGTCTAAAGGAGTTTTCTGACTCTGATAAGAGGTTGCCACTAAGGGTCTTAAATAGATTATTCTTTTGCAAACGTCCCTCTTCTTTTATTCAGCCCTAGGGGCCCAGTGCATGAATTTGTGCACCTTGAAAGGAACTGTGGGCTGCGAGGCTGTGGTGGGCACAGGGGCGGGTCTTGGCCCATCCTCCGTGCCCCTGCCTGGCCCCTCCTGCCATGGCCCCCTGTTTGCCGGCAGCCCCGCCCGTAGATTGCTTTGGGGAGTATTGACATTTTAATTATGTTGAGTCTACTGTGTTCACTTGTTTATGTGTTCCTCCATGTCTGCCGGCCCCAACCACCCCTCAGCAGCAGGGGGAGGTGGAGAAACCCTGAGGGGTGATTGGGCTGGCAGCCCTCGCTCACACCCACTGACAGCACCCAGTAGTCAGGTCCGGCACTGGGCGCCGGCAGTGGGTGCAAGTGGGGCCAGTGCTGGCAGCAGGTGCGATCACCAGGTGGGCCTGACAGCGCCGGCCCCGCTCACACCTGCTGATGGTGCCGAGCGATGGCTGTGAGTGCGAGTGGTGGCTGCCACCTTGAAAGGAACTGTGGGCTGTGATGCTGCAGTGGGCACAGGGGAGGTCTTGTCCCATCCTCCATGCCCCTGCCTGGCCCCTCCTGCCATGGCCCCCTGTTTGCCGGCAGCCCCGCCGCCACTGCTCCCATGTGCTCTGGCACCGGCAGTGAGTGTGAGCGGGGCCGCTGCCAGCAGTGGGTGCGAGAGGCAGCTACCGGCCCCGATCGCCTCTCAGGAACAGGAGGAGGTGAAGAAGCCGTGAGGGGTTATCAGGGGCTGGCAGCTGCCACTCACACCCGCTTATGGTGCTGAGCAATTGGGGCCAGCACTGGCAGTGCAAGTGGTGGCTCTGGGCGCTGGCAGCGGGTGTGAGTGGGGCCAGTGCTGGCAGCAGGTTGAGCACTGGGCAGGACCACAGCGCACGGGAGCAAAGAATTTTCAGTAACCACCAGAGGCTCGTCCCGATGACAGCGACTGGCGCCCTGCTTTGGTTTGGCGCCCCCGCTCACCTGCTCCACCATCCTGCTGTGGCCGACACACACCATGTTCCGTGCATGGCCCCTGGTGGTCAGCGCATGTCATAGTGACTGGTTGTTTGGTTGTTCCACCATTTGGTCTATTTGCATATTAGCCTTTTATTATATAGAATTGTAATAAAATGTTATGGTCTCTGATATCAACAAGGCTTTTGTTTTTTTTGCCATGGTTTAGGGAATTATACTATTTCTTCAATAATACTGAATAATGGGGAAAGACGGGATAAAACCTCATTGGTCAAAATTCAATCCAGGCTATCTACTTATATAAAAACCATGGGTGGTATTCATCATGACCGGGGTCTGGCTGGCGACCAACCAGAAGGAAGTCAGTCCTGCTGGGGTTGTCTTGGCAATGGCTGCGCCCTCCCCCGAGCTGTTTCCCGGAGCTGTTTCCTGTAAGGGCGGGGTTTGAGGCAGGAACCCACCCTCTGAGTGTGGAGGCAGATCTTTCTCCTATCTCCCCTGGGAGGTGGTCACAGAAAAGTTTCTTGCACCTTCCGGGCTCTGATAAGGCGCTGGGCCTTCTGCTCCACCCCCATGGGCCCTGGACTCGGACCACGGCTGTGGAATATACCACCGCTCAGCTGCAGAAATTCTGTTTCTTTGTTGTGGAGTGGGGCCACAACATTAGTAACAGAGAAACAGAATTTCCGGAGGCTGAGGCCCAGGAATCAGGATTTTAAAAAGATTCCCAGGTGATTCTATGTGCAGTCAAGGTTGAGAACCACTGCTATGATTCCATTGATTCCACAGATGATGCTGAAAAGGAAAATTTTCCCATCAAATTTCTTAATAGTATTACTCCTTTGGGAATGCCGTGTCATAAATTAAAATTGAAAGTGGGTGCAATCGACACTGCGACTGGGTGGTGGGGGAGGGAGGCAGGTGGTGGGCTTTAGCGCCTTTTCTGGTGGTGGTAGACTTGAAGCGCTCCGCAGGACCGGACCCGGCAGGAGGAGACTGCGGGTGTAGGGCAAATCTTGCATCTTGACATATGCTACAGGGCTGAAAGGATTGGATGATTTTGTCCTTGATTTTTCTCTATTTAAAGATTGAAATATTGGAGCCATGGGAATAAAGGTTCAACGTCCTCGATGTTTTTTTGACATCACCATTAATAATCAACCGGCTGGAAGAGTTGTCTTTGAATTATTTTCTGATGTGTGTCCCAAAACATGCGAGAACTTCCGTTGTCTTTGTACAGGTGAAAAGGGAACAGGGAAATCAACTCAGAAGCCACTGCATTATAAGAGTTGTCTCTTTCACAGAGTTGTCAAAGATTTTATGGTTCAGGGTGGTGACTTCAGTGAAGGAAATGGATGAGGAGGGGAATCTATTTATGGAGGATTTTTTGAAGATTAGAGTTTTGCTGTTAAACACAACAAAGAATTTCTCTTGTCAGTGGCCAACAGAGGGAAGAATACAAATGGTTCTCAGTTTTTCATGTATCATGTTGTTTTTGAACAAGTGATTTCTGGTCAAGAAGTTGTGAGGGAGATAGAAAATCAGAAAACAGATGCAGCTAGCAAACCATTTGCTGAGGTGCGGATACTCAGTTGTGGAGAGCTAATTCCCAAATCTAAAGCTAAGAAAGAAGAAAAGAAAAGACATAAATCCTCCTCCTCGTCATCATCCAGTGACTCAGATAGCTCAAGTGATTCTCAGTCCTCTTCTGATTCTTCTGATTCTGAAAGTGCTTCTGAAGAGAAATAAAAAAAAATAAAAAAGAAACATAGGAAAAATTCCCGAAAACACAAAGAAAAGAAGTGAAAGAAAAGCAAGAAAAGAGCATCTAGTGGAAGTGAGGCTGAAAATCTTGATGCACAACCCCAGTCTACTGTCCGTCCAGAAGAGATCCCTCCTATATCTGAAAATAGATTTCTAATGAGAAAAAGTCCTCCTAAAGCTGATGAGAAAGAAAGGAAAAACAGAGAAAGAGACAGAGACAGAAAGTATAATCCACTTAATTCCCAGCCTTCTACATACCAGAGGCGACTTTTAGTTACTAGGTCTGGCAGGAAAATTAAAGGAAGAGGACCGAGGCGTTATCGAACTCCGTCTAGATCCAGATCAAGGGATCGTTTCAGATGGAGTGAGACTCCTCCACATTGGAGACAAGAGATGCAAAGAGCTCAAAGAATGAGAATATCAAGTGGTGAAAGATGGATCAAAGGGACTAAGAGTGAGTTAAATGAAGTAAAAGAAAATCAAAGAAGCTCAGAGTAAAAGAAAAGAAAATAACTGATCTCAGGCAAGTGTCTGAGAGTCCAAACAGAAAAAGTGAAAAGGAAAAGAGAATTAAAGACCATAAATCTAACAGCAAAGAGAGAGACGTCAGAAGAAATTCAGAGAAAGATGATAAGTATAATAAAAACAAGGTGAAGAAAAGGGCCAAATCTAAAAGTAGGAGTAAAAGCAAAGAGAAATCAAAGAGTAAGGAAAGGTATACAAAGCATAATAGACATGAAGAAAAGAGGATGTGGTCAAGGAGTAAAGAAAAGGATCGTGAGAATACAAAAGAAAAAAGTGCGATTCTAAAGGAAAAGATCAGGAAAGGAGTAGAAGTAAAGAGAAGTCTAAACAGTTAGAATCATAAAGTAATGAGCATGATCATAATAAAAGTAAGGAAAAGGATAGGCGTGCACAGTCTAGAAGCAGAGAACGTGATACAACTAAAGGCAAACACAGTTACAATAGTAGAACAAGGGAACGAAGCAGAAGTAGAGACAGGAGCAGAAGGGTGCGATCCAGAAGCCATGACCGTGACCGCAGCAGAAGCAAGGAGTACCATAGATACAGAGAGCAGGAGTACAGGAGAAGAGGAAGGTCACTGAGCTGAGAGAGAAGAGCTACACCAGGATGATCGAGAAGTAAAGATAGAGAAGGAGAAGAGATTCAAGGAGCTGAGAGAGAAGAAAGTCAAAGCAGGAACAAAGAGAAATGTAGAAACCAAGAAGGTAAGAGTTCACACAGAAAAGAAAATTCTGAGGGTGAGAGGAGAATGCACTCTAAAAATCGTGATCATAATAGTTCAAATGATAACAGGGATAAAAAGGCTGATAGAGAATAAAGTCCATTCGCAAAAATAAAACAAAGTAGTCAGGACAATGAATTAAAGTTCTCCACATTAAAACATAAGGAGGGTGAGAAGACCAGATCCTCAGTGGAAAAAGAAAACCAAAAATCAAAGGGTCAAGAAAATGACCATGCACATCATAAAAATAAAC
>NW_006296283.1:634465-635148 GCF_000327345.1 Myotis davidii | reverse complement strand
TGTGCCCGCAACCAAGGTACATGCCCTTGACTGGAATCAAACCTGGGACCCTTGAGTCCACAGGCTGATGCTCTATCCACTGAGCCAAACCGATTAGGGCAATTAATTCCCTTTTAATGTGCACGAATTTCGTGCACTGGGCTACTAGTGTTAAATAATAGGAGCAAGCTTCGCTGTTTTAAAAAGCTGAAACAGTACTACATCAAATTTTGGGATGAGTTTACCCATGGACATTAAATGAAAAATCGTGCTTTGAGATCCAGTGTTATGGTTTTTGGCTGTGCAATCTAAGTTATTACCTGTGATTAGAGATGCCACCCTTTTTTTGGCAAGCCATGAAGGTGTTCATCTATTATTAAATACTAGTTTTAATGTTTAACATTTAATGTTTACTTGTTGGTTTAACAAACATTGAGCTCCTACTTTGTATCATTATATTTTTTCTGGTGAATTGTCTTAACTAGAAATAAAGCTGAAAGCAGTGTGAAAACTTTAGAAAGTGGTAACTTGCTTTTCTGAATTTTTGGACTCCTGAATTAAAATTAAAGTGACTCAGTGATTTAGAGTAATATATATATACTAGCGGCTGGTGCATGAAATTCATGCACTTGGTGGTGGGGTCCCTCAGCCCAGCCTGCACCCTCTTGCAGTCTCGGAGCCCTCAGACCAGCCGTCAGTCAGAC
>NW_006296283.1:632227-634305 GCF_000327345.1 Myotis davidii | reverse complement strand
ATGTTCAAAAGCTGTTAAATCACGTTGTTTACCCGTATCTTCAGGAAAAAAATCACTTCTGTCGTGGCAAACAACCTGCTTCCCTATTTATAATGGTCTGGCCCTCTAGCAATTTCAGCGCGAAATTATAGCTAATTTGCCTACAAACGTCAGGTGGTCATAGTAATCTGGCCACTCAGTGTATTTAAAGAATACATATATTTTCTCCTGGATTTTTCTTTTCCAACTGTGGCCTATTAAGTAGGATAAAATGGATGTGAGGATAATAGATTTCTGGAAATAAATTGTAACCCTTATTAGGAATATCGATGAAAGAAAGAACTAGTTGAAAAAATGTCAAACGATCCAGTGTTTCTTTGATGATGTTTGTTTTTTGTTGATAGCATATTTCTTTGTCTTTGGAGAGGTTCCTTGGGTGGGCTTTTTTAGCCAGTAGTTACAGTTGGCTAATTAGTAACTATTTTCTTTATTGAGTGTTTTGTGGTAAGGATTCCTCTTTGTCTCATCAATTACCCAGTTTTTATTGTAAAGAAATTAACAAAGGAAAAGGAAAATTAACAAAAAGGAAATTAACAAAGGAAAAGTACAATTTTTGGTTGTACTTATGTCCTTACAAATATTTAATTTAACTTTTTTCTCCCACTCTCTGGGAGCTGTTTAATACAACCACATTCATAACCCTAAATGAAGGAGGACCTGAATTTTGCAGGAATTACTGCATGCTTTAAAAATTGTCTTGTGAGCTCTGGCTGGGTGGCTCAGTTGGTTGGAGCATCATCTCATACACCAAAAGGTTTGCAGGTTCAATTTCCGGTCAGGGCACATATCTAGGTTGCGATTTTGATCCCTGGTCTGGGCTGTGGGAGGCAACCAGTAGATGTTTCTCTCCAACATCATTGTTTCTCCCTCTCTCTAAAATAAATAAAAACATATCTTCTGGTGAGGAGTAAAAAAATTATCTTGTGATAGGTACTTGAACATTACAGTTTGTTACTCTGAAAAAGAAAAGAGCAAATCATCAAGAATTCCTAATACACTTACTTAACTATTAGAAAGCACTAGAGGCCCGATGCATGATATTCATGCAAGGGTCTTGGCCCTTGCCTGCCGCCTCTGCCCCTGCCCTCGCCCGCTGCAGCTTTGTCCAGAAGGAAGGGCGTCTGGAAGGACGTCTGGTCTAATTAGCATATTACGCTTTTATTATTATAGATTGTAAAATTCTGAAAGAAACAGCTCAGTTTTCAAGACTAAGAATATTGATAGGCAGTTTATATTAAACCATTTCCATGGAAAATTTTACAAAACTTTGTGTTACCTAGTTTGTGCTTGAGGAATACAATATATTTTTCTCCATTCCAATAAGCTTAAAGTAAAATATACCATTTTTTACTTAAGCCCATGATACTTACTGCCTTCTGCTAAAGTTTCATTGTGTATGCTTAGGCTTATTAGTTTATATGTTTCATTTTTATTTGGTTTTTAAATTCTCTGTATAGTAAAAAAGAGAAATTATGCAAAATGGAGAGGTTATCACCGTTTTGTTATATATTCTTTTTGCTTTTGAAACGGATATGGGCGGGTTAACCTCTGATTTTCCTTGATGCTGTAAAATTTTGTGATGAAGAAACTTTGTCCTTCATTTTTTTGGGTTAATTCTTACTTGAGGATATTTTTTTCCCATTAGTCAGAGTGGAAGGGAGGGAGAGTGACAGAGGGAGAGAAACATTGATGTGAGAGACACATTCATGGGTTGGGCACGCACTCAGACCTGGGCCAGGGATTGAGCCTGCAATGAGTTAAGTGACCTTGAGCAGAACTGGCTAGGGCTTTCCTTCATTTTCATTATAGGCCCAGTGCACGAAATTCGTGCACGGGGGTGGGGGGGGTGGTCCCTCAGACCAGTCTGTACCCTCTCCAATCCAGGACCCCTTGGGGGATGTCCGACTGCCTCTCGCAATCTGGGAGTGCTGGCTCCTAGCCACTTGCCTGCCTGCCTGCCTGCCTGATCGCCCCTAACCCCTCTGCCTGCCTGCCTGGTCACCCCTAACTACTCCCCTACCGGCCTGATCGCCCCAATG
>NW_006296283.1:631936-632159 GCF_000327345.1 Myotis davidii | reverse complement strand
GGCCTGCTCACTCTCAACTGCCCTCCCTTCCTGGCCTGATTGCCCCTAATCGCCTCTGCCTCACCCCACACCTGGCCGGTCACAGGCACCCAGGACCCAGGCCTGCTGCAGCTGCAGGGGACCGTGAGCGGGCAGTTTCTCCCAGGCTGCAGCCACAGGTGCCCAGGACCACGGGGTGGGCGGCTTGTCCCTCTCCTGGGCCGAAGCCTGGCTGGTCCCCATC
>NW_006296283.1:630063-631857 GCF_000327345.1 Myotis davidii | reverse complement strand
AGCTCATTTGTGCCTGGCTGGTCCCCATCCCTCTCTCGTGAGCTCATTTGTGCCTGGCTGGTCCCCATTCCTCTCTCTCTTGCTCATTTGTGCCTGGCTGGTCCCCATTCCTCTCTCCCCATTGTTTGAGCAGTTAGTGTGAGGGTGGGATGACCGTTGCGTATTAGCTCTTTATCATATAGGATAGTATCTTGAAAGTGTAACTGAAGGTAATATTTTTTTCAGGTTAAATTTCTTCATTGTTTATATTGAGTTTTCTTCCATGTTTTGTGAAATCTTGTAAGAGCTATGTGTCTATAATTGAGGTATTTTCATTGTCAAAATATAAATAATGGTATGTTAGAGTTTATATGTTTAGGGTAAAGAGTTTTGGATGGGTATTTCTATATATTTTTTCTTTGTACACCAGTATCATTTCTGTTGTTGGTATGAGGTAATGATATTAAAATGAAAGCAAAACTGCTTTGGTAAGTCAATTGCAGATAAGTAGTTGTTTAATCATAGCATTAATTTTTTTTTACATGATTGCATTATGCTTACATTATAAACTTCCTACAGTATTTATTTGTTTCAAAGAAAACCATTTTTGGGAGCTAAGTGAAAACTATTTTGTAGGATTTAAAAATCTGCGGAGAAATTGGAAGGATATATTCAGAAAATGTTCTTTTTTTTTGGTGTCAGGAGTGGGATAGAAAATGTTCTTTATTTTGATTATCTTTCATAGATTTGATAAGCTGAATAATTAGTAATTTATTCTTGCCATATGGCTCTTCTTCTTCATGGGCATAGAAACTTAGAATAGGTGGCAAATTCTTAGGAGACAGGCATACTTTAATGAGTGTTTTTAGTCTTTACTATCCTGTAAATTCATGTTACTCCTGGTACAGAGTATTTTCAAGAGATATGAAACAGTTAAAAGAAGGCCTACTTAAATGGTAGTGGATAAATTCCTGAATTTCCCTTGGTATTTCTGAACATAGCTATTTATTTTCAAGATATTGGTTCTTAAAAGTTGTGGCAATATTGGCCACCATAATAACTTAGAGGCAGAAGGAATTTCTTGGATTTAGGGTAGAGAGGGCCTAGTGTTGCTAGATATCCTGCAATGCTCAGGGAAGCCCTGAATATTGAAAAGTCCTCCCTTATTCCATACGATTTTCAAATGTCTTGCCAGAAGTTTGTGTAGGTGAAAAATCTGTTTATAATGACCTGAACCTAGATCCTAGCTACATAAATGTACATAATTACATTAGCATTTCTTGAGTGGCTACAATATGCACTAAATTTTTTAGCCGTATAACTACTGTGTAAGGGGATGGAAGATTGTACTTTGTTTTGTTTAAACATTACCTAGAATTTTTATTATTTTAGAAAATTGCTTCAATAGCAGCATTGCCTTGTTGGGCAGTGCAACCACCTATTCAGCCTCTGGTGTAGCTGTCTGTAGCATTTACATATTAACATACATATTATTTTCTTATGAGTTTTTTTCTTTGAGTTTATATTACTTTTTTTTATTGCATGTGAGGGTGGGATTATTAAGAACTAGAGGCCTGGTGCATGAATTCGTGCATGGGTGGGGTCCCTTGGCCTGACCAGCGATCGGGGCCAATCGGGCGGGGCGGGGGGTTGGCCGGCTGTGGGGAGGGACCGCAGGAGGTTGGCCAGCAGAGGGGAAGGACCGTGGTTAGATTGGCCGGCTGGCGAGGGGAGGGACTGCAGGAGGTTGGCTGGCTGTGGGAGGTTGGCTGTGGGAGCACACTGGTTGACTGGTCGTTCGTTCGGTCGCTTAGG